>NW_020664582.1:5451802-5666873 GCF_002925995.2 Terrapene triunguis | reverse complement strand
GTTAGCAACAGCGAATAATTTAGCACATAAATGGTTACAAGTGGCTCTTCCACTAAGTGTACTATTAGTGTATCTGTTTTCCCTCCCGTTCTTATCCTGCTTGTCTATTTAAATTGTAAGTTCTTAAGGGCAGGGACTGTCTCTTGCTACGTGTTTGCATAGTATCTAGCACAATGGGGCCATCTGGCTTGTGGCCGCTACATATTGCAAAAATAAATAAATAAATAAAAAGTCAAATAATTAATGAGTAGCACTCAAAAAGGTGTGAAATTCTTTCCTACCTGGTAAACGCCATGGAAATTAATTCTCTCCTGGTACAGCCAACTGTCCCCATTATCAGTATAAGGCTGCAAAAGAGAAAATCAGTCAGCACCACATGGAAATGCCTTTTGGAAATTACTTTCTGATTCATACCAATGAATGGTCACTACAAAGCTATGATTGCCAAAAACCAGACTTCACTGAACATTCTATATTGTAAAGACATGTGAGATTCATGGGTAAGATTCTTGTAAAGTGGGTGTTGCTAGTGGTTTTTCCATAGAGCAGATAAACAGCCTTGTACTGCCTCCAGATAATGAAGTCTCCTCTTAGGCCGAGTAATTGAGTGTGGTTTTGTGCTCAAGGTCATGGGTTCAAACTCTAATGATTACTTGTAAAGAGGGGCATGGTGAATAATCCTGGGTGTGGGCTGCCAATGTACTTTTCCCCCAGCTCTTAAACTTTCACTTCAGTTTCATCATTTTCATTAGACAGCAAAAGAAACAAACCTGCATCACATTGTAGCCCCCAGAATGGGGAGCTCGCTGGAATTTTACAAGAGAACATTGCTATACTGACAGGCAAATTCACGTCACACCCACTGGATTTTACTTTTATCACGGCATTGACGTTATGAGTGGGGAAGGCTCAATTCCATGATATTTTCTACTCTTCCTGTAGAGTCTTTTATATACAAGAAGGTCTTGACTTCAAACCAGCACCACACCCAACTATTTTAAGACCTAGTGGATTTATATCTCTGCCTACATTTGAAGAAAGTTATTAGTGGGTGCTTTTAAGAGGTACTAGTTCATCTAGTTAGGCTAGAAGAGCATCCAATTAACTTTCTTTCATAGAGGTTCATATACTGCCCTCATCTGATACTCCTGGGGCATTCTGCACCAAAAAAATAAAAATTCTGTGCCAAAATATTTTTTTTTAAAAAATCACAAAATTCTGCAAATTTTAATTGTCAGAATAACACTATATAATCATGCCAGTTTCAATTATTCTGGTAATTTATTTCAAAATACCTGTCAGCAAGTATGTCTGTAACAATACAGATACACAAAAAATTCTCCCAGGAGTAGAGAGTTAAAGAAACCCCTATGACAACTCAGTTCCTGTTTCTCTGCCCCCTTCCCTCTCTAGAGCCAGCCAGGGGGCCAGACACCCACAACGTGCCCGCCCCCCCAGCCAATACATCCAACCCACACCTCCCCAGAGCCCAACCGTGCCCCCCCCAGCCCAGATTCCCGCACTTCATCCCTCCCCACCCCCCAGAGCCCAGCTGTGCCCCCCACCACCCAGATATCTGTGCGCGCACACACACACCCAGAGCCCAGGGATCCAGAGGGGGAAACAGCCTGATGCTTGGTCCCAGGCTTGCAAGGCGTTTTCTGCATGCTGCCCTCTCCTTGCCTCAGGGCATGCTGGGAACTGCAGCTACCAGGAACTCTCTAGCTCCCTCTCCCTCCTCCCACCAGTGTCTTCTATGTGCGAGCTGGGCTCTGCCAAGGCCAGTGACCCCCTAGTGGTGGCTAGCAGCACTGCAGCCCATTTCTGTGTGGGAAAGGAATTCTGTGCGCATGTAAATTTCTGCAAAATTCTGTTTTTTAAATGCTGGAATATGAAATGTGTGAAACTGTGATGTGCACAAAAATGGGGACGAACTGAGACAGTGGAGGGTAGATCATTATTATCACTACTAATTATTTTATATTCCATCCTCTTGCACCTAGAAAGCCCAACTGAGATCCGGGCCCTATTGCTCTAGGTCAGGGGTTCCCAAGCATTTGCTCTGCATGACCCCATTTTCAGATGTATTGCTTCCCACAACCCCAGACAGCCTGGAGGTTGCCATTTAAAAACAGTGTTCTCTGTGCAGCGTGACCTCACACACACCGTACATGCACGGTCATACTGCATGAAGGATGCCAATTTGCTTTACAAAATGGCGTCCTCTGCACAGCGTGACCTTGCACACGTGTGGTATGTATGAGATCATGCTGCATAGAGGGCACCACTTTGTAGAACAAAATAGTGTCCTCCAGGTGGCATGACCTTGCACATACAATGCATGTGGGAGCATGCCTGTGCAGAGGTGGCCATTTTGTAAAATGGTGTCCTCCACACACTCAGCATTGCTGTAACCCCATCTGCTGAGGAAGCGACCCCATTTGGGGGTCACAATCCACCATTTGGGAACCGCTGCTCTAGGTGCTGTACAAATACATTGAAGCAGACAGCCCCTGCCCCCAAGATCTTACAATCTCAACAGACAAGTCAGACAAAGGACGTTTTATTATCTCCACTTTACAGGTGGGGCCTGAGGCACTGGAAAATTAAAAGACAGATTTTCAAAGGAATGTAGGCACTAAAGATGCAGGTAGGTGTCTAATGCTATTGAAATCAATGAAGGTTAGGCACCTACGTGCTTTTGAAAATCAACTAGGTGCATCTTTAGGTGCCTAAATACCTTTAAAAATCAGGCCCTAAGCATTGGTCCAGGTGGCACTGCCAGGTAATGAAGCCAGTTGTCCTGAGTCTCGGTCCAGTGCTTTAACCCCAAGACTCTCATCATTCAGATGGTGAAGAAATGTCTTTAAAATATGAGGTATATTGGATAGGGAGGACAACAGACTAGCAAGTTTAGTGGAGACTTGGGGACCATATACTCCAAATAGCTTCTAAAATCATTAGATTAACAATGTGTAACTGTATCAAACCAGTGAATCTGCACATTACTGGCAAATTTGCTATCACCGGTCAATTGCATTCCCAAAGATGCTGGTATTATGAGCCCTAAAGTATTGTATTTAAAGCTGTAGTGAGGCTAGATCGGAGTACTAATTACATGTAAGTTTTCCAAGATTTCTGCCAGAAGTATTTCACATAAAATGTAATTGCTCTTTTGGGGGTTTCACCACTGGTTTGTCTAATTAAGCTGGGGTTTTCATATTTATTGTGAAATTGCCCATAGAAAGAAAACTGTATTAGCCCAGAAGGGGTAAATACAGCATAATGGGGAAGAGTAAAAGAGAAAGGTTTTAGTAGAATCCATTAAGAGGATTTGGTTTTGCTGGAAGCATTACTGAGTTTGAAATGTACTCAGTGTGGTTAAGGATGGGAATGTAAACCCTGATGGAAATCTGCATGGACTTTCCTAACAAAGCGCTGATGCTTGTTGGAACATTGTCCAGAATAGGAATGTCAGGACATGGCTGTGGTAGTATAGATTCTGCACGGTTTTCCAAAGCATCCGCGCTTTGCTAGAGAAGTTGACAGCACACAGCTTTCCAGCTCAGTTTACATTAGCTGCTCTGAGACCCTCACTGGGAGCACTGGGAACACTGTTTGGAGGCATGTGTGTGATTTCCTTCCTGCCTTCCTTTTCTTGACTACCATGTACATCTGCAGAAAAACAGGATCTTTGGTTTACAAGGTTCATCTGCTCCTGAGGGTTCTGCTCTATTTCCCAGCTGAAATTACATAGCTAGATTCAGAAAAACCAGCATGAGAAGGTATAAATTACACCTGCCTCTGCCTGCTAAGACCCTTGCTTCCTGTAATAAAGACGTGACACACAGGACTGCTGGTAAGAAACTGAACTTGATTGCCTGACATCAGTCACCTGACCTGGGTCAGGGCTACCAAAGTTAATACCCCTCCCACATGACAGGGGTCAGAATCAACTGATTCCTGCGCTTACTATTACAATCCTCCGGGAGTATTCATCCTGGTGTTTTCCCTTTGGGTTTCTACTATAGAGAGCTTCAAACCAGAGCTGGTCAGGACTGAAAGCTGGGCTCTTATGAAAATCTGGCCCAATTGTGGGGTTGCTAACACCTCCTACAAGTTATCGCAAAGTAACATTTTGACAGGCAGCCATTAGGCATGGGCAACAGAAATGATTGCTGCTGTCACTTGCTGTTTCAGAAATAATCCACAAGAAGATGATGATTGCCAACAAGTAACAGCTGTTCAATGAAAGGGTGAGTCAAAGCCAACAGTGCAAAAAAGCTGCTGTCTGGCAGATGCAAGGGGAACATACCTTAAAAACACCTTTTATACCATTTAGGCAGCCTTCATATTTTCAAAAGGAGATATTTGTGCCAGTTTCACATAGATCAGAAAGAAGAACTAGATCCCAATTCTCCTCACCCACTCCAGTGTAAGTCAGGAATAACTCCATCGAAGTCAATGGAATTGAACTAGTGTAATTGAGAGGAGGATCACATGTCTCATTTGTTACTGATTATTGGCCAGTTCTGTAACCATTCCCATGACAAAATACGGCTGGTAGTAATGATTTTAACTTTATTTTAGACAGGGTCTTTCACAATAATGAATGAATCTCACCTCTACAGATTTAATTGATTGGCCCTGATCCAGCAGAAGTGAAATCAATGGGAGCTTTGCCATTGGTTTCAACAGGCACAGGACCACACCTATAAGTAGTGGAATTTTACAATAATCACAGAGGGTGAAAGTGACCCCCTGTGCAGAGCACTCAAAAGCCACTTAAGTCCTCAAAATTGTAGGGCCAGGCCTTAGGCTATGCCCAGGGTGAATAGCACTCAGCAAGAGCAGAAAATTACACACCAATAGCCATGCTCATCAGCAGAACTGCAGAGTGCACGGTTCAACTCAGGAGGTGTGTGTGCAAAGGGGGCTTTGCATCCCCCGATCCTGGCCAACTGCATTGCAGGAAGTCTTTGCTCACTCTCATCTTTCAGGTCTGGGTCCACATCACTGCTGTTGTGGTGATGGCTGTAAATTTTAGGGTACGTCTATGTTGTAATCTGAGGTGTAATTGCAGCTCAGGTGGACAGACCCACCGTAGGCCATGCTAGCCTGCCTAAAATGAGCCAGGTAGTGGTGGCAGGATAGATTTTAACACAATCTAGCAATGCAAATGTGCACCTAGTGTTCTCGGCATGCTTGTACAGCCTGTGCTGAAGCCCGTACCACCACTTCTATGCTATTATTTGTAGCAATGGGGAAAGCTGGCACAGGTACGTGTCCCCAATCTGCAATCACACCTCAGATTGCAGTGATGACATACCCATATTTATGCAAGAGGAAGGAAGGCAGCTTCCACAGCAGGTTGGCCTCTCCACTAGACCATGAGCCAAATTAATCACTGGTGCATGGGTGCACGCCTCTCCTGACTTCAATGCAATTGTGTCTACTTACCCAAGTGGGGAATTTGACCCCCTGGCTACATTGTATCAAAGGAGGCTGGTTAGATGGAAATCACTGCCTGGGAAAACAATTAAGCTTCATACTCTGCTCTGAGTTTTGGAAGGTTTCTATGCCAGCATTCTTGAAATACCAGGAATTCTGAGCACATGAATAGCGAAAGTCTCACATCCATGTTTATTGAAGGCCCAACATTTAAACCTGTTTTCTCTTTTGTTAGCTCTATCCTCTGGCATTGCACACCTGCTGCAGCAGGAATCCCAGCGCCGGCCAGCCAAGGTCAGCTGTGTTAGACTTGTTAATGATGTGAGGATCTTCGTTCATTGCTTTGTCAATGCAGTTCTAACCCCAACCTGATGAGATCGACCCTCCTGACGATGCCAGTGAGACATTTTCATTATCTATCTTCATCTAGAGGGTATTCCACAGCTGGGACTCTTGGATTCTGCCAGCTTCATGTACTTTTCTGGTCCACTTTCTTGAAAATTAGATCCAGAGCGAAAAACCAGCTGAACTCATTTATTTTCTGATTATTGAAATTCTCTCTCTTCCCTGCCCTCACTTTTCTTATTAAGACTTTGAGCCTTAGATAAACTTCCCTGAAAAGCATCAGATTTCAAATGAGTTTGGTATTCAGCATTTTAGGATTAATAAAATATTTAAGCTCCTCTGTCCAAAAATCATTGTAGCATTAGTCAAAGGCAAACGAAGCAAGCCTGAATATGGATAGTCCTAGAGTGCAGACCATAGATTCATGTCTGTGTACATAGAAAACTTAAATGTAGTTTTGTTTGGTTTATTTCTCAAGATTAATCTGTGATCCTTACTCACTCACAACTCGCATTGAAGCCAATGGGACCCTGCTTGAGTAAAGGACTTCAAGATTTGGTTCAATAATAATTCTTTACATTTACAAAGCACTTCCATCTCAAAACACTACCATATCTACAAAATTTTCACAAAAGCTCAGCACCCACAGTCGGGCCAGGTTTTCAAGCGATCTCAGCTTCCATTTAGGAATGTTAATGAAAGCCAAATTTTCAAAAGAAACACTGAGCTCTTGGAAATCTGGCCCTTTGGGTCTATATCTATATGTAAATCTCTTCACCCACCACTGTAATGCATCCACCTCTGAGGTAGAACACAGTAGGTGGCTAAAAGAACATGGCAGCAGTGCTAAACAGTTTAGGGCAGGAAGTGTCAGAGAATGCCATAGAGCACTGAAACAACCAGGAGAGTTAAGTAGTCAGGATGTAACAGGGCACAAAATACTGTTACCATTGACTTCAGTGAGACCAGGATGAGGCTCCCAGATTGGAATTTACCTAAGACATCTGCAATCTCATGGGTAGTGCCATAGCCAAAATGGACAGGACCTCAGTTTTCCCAACCCCTGAGCAGCATTTCCAAGAGCATAATGACCATTCGAACTTCAATGGGAGACTGGTTTAATTCTAATTCACAGTCAGGGAGAGACACCTACTAAATCAAATGCCTCATTCTCTTTCTGTAGCATCCAAAAACAGACCAGACCTGACCCTGCGTAGCTCATAGGAGCTGGCAACATTGTGGCCTGGGGTGGTATCTCTGAGAAACTTTAGGGTACTCGTTAAGGCCTGTTTGCGATTTTGTTTATCGATGCACTGTAGGTGGAAAATCTCAGCCCTGAAACTACATATATGCGCAATCTGCTGAATATTTTTCAGACACAAATGAAATTTATTCTAATCATGGAACTCTAGTTCTCTTATTTTAAATTAGAAAGTGTGCTAAATAGCCTTCTCCTTGGGCAATTCCCAGTGAACAAGTCAGAGTTCTGATCCCTGGAGTTTTGTGATAATGAGACTTTTAGTTTGACTTACAAAAGCATTACTTTTACATAGCTAGGATTTTAGCTTCACAGACCCTGAGAATTACCGCCCAGGCATCTACCTTGTCAAGGGGCTTAATTCACAGTTCTGGGCTCTGTTTATTATTTTGGGAATGTTCCTTCTGTTGTTTATGGATCGCTCAGATTATCAGTGTTATAAATCATGGAACACTGTTGTAACCAGTGGGTGAGGGGAGATTGAAACAGGAGAGGGAAATCTCACCACACCAGCCAATGAGAGGGGATCTATGGGGAGCATTAAGCCAGGGAAAAGAAGGGGAACTCCCAGCCTGTGCTACTTTAATGCCTGGGTATAACAACTGCAAACTTTCTAACTGCTTGTGCTGAGTTTCCACTCTATCCATCTGGAAATGTCCTCTAGCCAAACGCTTTTCAACTGAGAGGAAAGGTGCATTCCTGTTTTTCTTCCCAAATGTTCCTATTTATGGCTTTCAAGTACAGGTAAGTGTCCATTTACTTAACATTGCATAATACTACAGTGCAAGCCCAATTTTCCAACTGCCATTTAACCAAACCCCAGGATAAACCAAAGGTCAGTTATGTCCTTTTACTCTTACAAAGCTTCAGGTTCCAGTTCCATGGAGCATCTAAGCTCCTCGGGCTGAAGCTCTATTCCTGGAAAGTATAGGACCTCCACTGGACCTTACTTTCACGATTCACTCCTGAAAAAGCTAAGTTCCACTGTTCCTGGAAAACTTTAGGGGAGCTGCAGAACTGAAGCTTTTCATTATCAGAACCTGTGATCTATAATATTTTCTAGGTCTGCTTAGATCATTTGAAAAATCAAGGTTTAAACTTAACAGCTGAGATTTTCAAAGCCACACGAAGGATTTGGAGGCCCAGTTTCCATCAGCATTCACACCTCTTAGGTGTCTTTGAAAGTCTCAGACTAACTAACAAAAGTGCAAACATGTTGTGTTGTCAGTAAAGCAAAATTAGTAGCTGAATTTTCAAAACATCTCAGTGTGTTGGCTGTAGTGATCTTATGAAAATCGAGGCCTGTATTTGTTAGGATTGGTCAAAAAATTTCTATTAAAATTGTTTTCAATGGAAGTTTGGGTTTTTGACTAAAGGAAATAATTCATTTGACTAAATGAAAAATGTCTGCTTTCCAAGAAAAATGTTGTGTTTTCATTAAAAAACAAATAAACCAAACCAAGAATGTTTCCTTTTTTTTTTTTTGATGATGAAAACTCCAAATTTTCTATGGGAAAAAAACCTTTCCTTTTCCAATTAGCTCGAATGTAGGGGCCTAAATGAGAGTTGAGCTCTTTTGAAAACATGGCCTCCGTTGTGGGTGCTGAGTGCTTGAAAGTCTGGCTCTGAGGATTTTTTTTTTAAACTGGGCCCCACATGATGTTTCTGTTGCTATTTTTAGAGAAATAGCTAGTAACTGGAGCTGCTCAAACGGTTTGCCATGGAACCTGAAATTTGCCCGTTTGCAGATTTATTACAAACGTGAAACTCAGATTAGATAAATGTAGAGATTGCCAAGGTCCATGAACATTTGAGCAAACTTGGACCCAGTCTGCAGTGAATCTCGCATGATTTGTGGATGTGCATTGGTAGCATACAATTCTACTGATTCTTACACTTAGGCTAAGCTCTGTTTGCTGCGGTGGTTTCTGTAGCTGTTAATGTTTTGTCTCCATTTATTAAGTGGAGACAACGACGCACTCACACTGGAGGAAAGAACCCTCCAATGAGAAGAAATAAGTGAAGTTTGGTGCATTCATAATAAATATAGATATTATTTGGCAAACCTGCTAAACAAATTATTTCCTTTCAGGCTCCCTGCAATGTGTGGTTGGCAAGTCTTCCTCCCTGCTGCTCTGCCACCTGCTTTCCCTACTGCCACAGCTAGTCACATCCACTGTCTCAGCGCTCCGCTGTTCAGATTACAGCCGTGTGTGAAACTGCCTAGACTTCAGACTGCACATATGTGGCAGTTGCAATAGCTGCTATTGCATGTGGTTTAAATTCAACGGAACAAAAGTATATTTCAAAATGTATTGTGTGAGCCATGGGAATATTTCCCTCTGAATTGGAAACACACTTTAAGGTATCAATGATCTTCACTGTCTCGTAATGGGAACCCATTTTCCCAACCACACTGATGATTTCATGTGTCTATTTATCTTCCCTGGGTTCATGTGTCTATTTATCTCCCCTGGGTGTGCTGCCCCGGTGAATGAGATGGAGGCAGGTTAAGTAGCTAACATACTAGACACATTATAGGTGAATTTATATGGAACCTTTCATCTTTAAGGAAATCAAAGAACTCCCTATCTTTCTGTATCTATATTACTAGTATTTGTTTCCTGTAGTGCCCACAATATGTTAGGTGCTTTCCAGACTTGAAGGCACGGTCCTTGCCCGAACAGTATGTATGTATATAAATACACATGTATATGTGAAACACATTGAATTTAAAAATATGAGCCACTACTGCTTCAGCTAAAAACAGTCCCATTAACTTGAAATCAGTATCCTGCTCAAACTTCTTACATGAGGAAACATTCAGGCCAAATGCATCTTTGCCCCCTCCCCCGGTGGCTGCACACATAAGAGGATTATGAGCATGTATATATTATAGATGGAGCTGATTAAGGTTAAGGCTGCTTGTCACATTCCATATTAAGAACCCATTTTCCATTGCTTATAATTTTGCCAAACTTTAACCATTTGCCTGAAATTTTCTATGCTGTATCTACTTCGGGCTGAATTATTATTTTTTTTTTTTTAAGTTTCAGAAAATATGGTTCAGCCATTTCCAAAAATAAGGTTAGAGAAAAGTATGTTGTTTTGCTACTGTTAAAAATATTCCTATGGCCTCTTTTGTTGAGATGCTTTAGCACCTCCATATTTTGGAGCAGGGATTTGAAATTTGGCAGGAGTGCCTTTTGTGGTAAGGATACGCCTTTTGTTATTCCTGTGGGGGGGGCGAGGGGAATTGGCCAAGTTATGAGCCTTTGAAAAAATATAATTTCACACATGCTCAGTAGAAAGTTGTTAGAATTTGGAAGCTAAATTCTCCAAAGATTCTGTCTACACTGAGCATGCTCCTGCCCAGGGTTTCAGGGGCTGAGCAGGACTTTCCCTGCAATTGCCGCTCTCAGACGCTGTGTGTTGCTGTGGTGTTAGGCACCAGAGAACAATGAGACTGTCTCACCAGTGCTTGCCTCTCAGTGTCCCTGCTGGCTCCCAGGAGGAAGCAGCCTGACTCTCATGTAGAGGGGCCAAGAGCCAGACTTTGTGGGAAGGGGCAGAGGAGGGAGTAGATAGGGACAAGATATCTGGGACTAGGACCTGGCCCTTGGGGCAGAAACTGGGACTGGCTGGGAAAGGAGTCTAGGAACCAGGAGGGGATGGAGGAGAGAGACTGGGACTGAGAGCAGACAGGGATTGGGAGTTGAGGGTAGGGGAGGAGAGAGGGAGACCTGGGACAAAGAATTTGCCATGGGGAGGGGGAGCACAAGAGGGGTAAGAAACCATCTGGCTGGGTTTCAATAGTGTTCAGTAAATATGTAAGTCATGAGGCCTAACACTGAACAATGAGGATAAAACAAAATCTTGACTAACTGCCCATTCAGTGATCACCAGCCATTATGTATTCTAAATGATGCAGGGGAAAAGAAGTATGTAATCTTAATGAGTATGCACAAGGGGACAAAATTAAGTTTGCATAGGCAACCTTCATTCTGTATTTGGGGTCTGATTCAGCAGGTCCCTGTTTCCTTTCCACAGCTGAGTAAGGGTTTGAAGGACTGGGCCTTTTATGTGAGGTGGTGTTTTTTATTGTGTAAAGAAATTTATCTACACTCATTCTCTAAAAACCAACTGCAGGCTGTTTTGCTGTGCTGGCATACACCAATATCTGAGCAAACAGGTCCTTGGACTCTTTGAAATATCCCGTCTAGTCTTCTCTCGTTGATTTTTCTCACCTTCCCTTGCCAGCATAGCCCTGTGATGTAACTGGTTTGAAGCACCTGAGTTGTTCTGGAGGATAACTGGCCTGGAAGAAGTTGCACTCATTCTAATCCTCAAGACTTCTGTGGCAATCTCTGCCAATGTTCACTTTCTCTCTCATTTCACATGTGCTTCCTTTCTCTTTTTTCCCCCTTTTCCACTGAAATAAACATTGCAGCTCAAATATGTCTTTAATAAAAGTAAAATGGGTCCGGAGCCAATTGAAAGCCCAGGAAAGTGAATTCCTCTTTATTCATTAAAAAAGCAGAGCATGGACACTGGAAGTGCAAACTCCCCCATACTGCTCCACTCACATGTTCCATCCTTCACCTACAAGGATTCCTTTGTCTCTCTTCTGGGGCATTCAACAAAGGGGCCAATTGGTGCCAACTGGGCTGGTTTTCTGATGCAGACACTTATCCATTAGACACTAGATTTGCAACCGATGTGATTATTCCACACTAGACACCTATTTACTATTTTTAGGTAATCTTGATGCCTTCCCCAAAACTTGTGTCATTGGCATTGCACTAGATTACTATGTCAGACCTTGCAGTCAAATATAGAAATACCCATGAATGTATTGGTGCATCTTTCTAAAAACATCTCTAGGGGTTGTCTCAGTGTTCCATGGGTGAAAAGTTAAAACTGTGATATCCATCATATCTCCTTTCAGTTCTAAGCATTCTGCATGCACAGACCTCGTGTAAACCCTTAAGATGGGAACACACACATCTGTTCAGGATTTACCCTGGCCCTGATGCTGCCCTCCCTGAGTCACCCTTGGCTCATGGAGCAGACTCCAACAGCCAAGCCTCTAAGGGCAGAAGCCTTTTATGTTCTTATTTTTCCCCATTTTATTCATTCGCAGTCACTACTGCTGCCATTTGATACTTGCAGCCAAGCGCGTCCATCTTCATTATTCAGGCTGTTTGTGACTGAACAGACCAGTAGACAAAGCTTATGTACATAAATGCTGCAGCTCACTAGGCAAGGCACAACATTTGAGGTTTAATAACTAAGTGCCTTCAGGCATTTTCCAGCTTTTGCAAACACCATTCCCCCCTGGGTTGGAAGCACTTTAGCAGAGGGCAAATCAGAATCAAGTAGTTTTCCTGAGTGGGTTTTCTAACGAAAATAAAACAGTGTGACAGCTGGGTCGATATGGTTGTTAGGCACTTTTGGGAGTGGGTGGTGTCTGTGGGGTTTCCCTGAGAACCCTCTCCCATGTCCCCCTTTATTCTCAGCTGCTCCAGTGGCCGATGTTGGGTACCTCTAATATCCCCTTCAAGGAAGTCAGGAGGCAGCTTCCTGCAGAAACTGCAGGGTCAGTAAAAGGGGATTGTTGATGACAGACAGGGGATGCGCCTTGGCTCTGTGCTCCCTCTCTGTGGTACATTTTAATTCGCTCATGTGGCCCAGTTCTGCAAACCCTTCACTCACAAGAGTAGTCCGTACCTCACGCAAGTAATCCCACCAAAGTCAATGGGCCATACTCTCAAGGCATTGCTCAGGCTGTATTCAGGCAAAGCTCTCACTGAGCTTAATGACAGTCAAATCAAGAATCAGGACTTCCAGATTTGGGCCTTAGAAGTCATAGGGAGTAGATATCTATATCTACCTATATCATACTGCTGGAAAGAAGGGAAATATCAGAATTAAATTCCCCAAAATATCCTGTATACCTCTACTAGATTTGTTACTAGCAGCACGCAGCACTGCTTAGCAGCACTAATTGAAGCCACAATGTTTGAGTGAGGAAGCAACAGTGTATTGCTACTACTGTAGTTCTGAGTGCCTCAGCTGGTATATTCATCTAACTTCATTGCCATCCTATAGGAGGAATACCAAGCTTTTAATCATCTTAGCAAAAGAGTCTAGACTGCGGGTACTTCAGTTCAGTATTTCCTGGCAGGAGCTTAGGATTTCTTGACTAGGGCCCTAAATTAGGTATAATTGTATTGCAACAGGACTAATGTTGATTATTAATGTCCCTGTATTGATGTAGCAGCAGCTTCAATAATTAATGATTAATCTGACTGCCAAGTGCCTTCTGCTGTCAGTCAGTATAGATCAGTCCAAGCTGAACATATGACAATTATAGGCCCTCTTGGTTTAAATTGTGACAATAGAGTACAGATCTGCGACCAGACTGTATGTTGATTTTATACCAGCTTCATGTTGCTTTTGTACTTCCCAGATTTTAAGGTGTTCTAGAGCCTTGCATGGTCCCCCAGGATAATTTAGAGCAACTCCAGAGATTCCTTTAATTAATGGCAGCTTCCACTGGGCTGCTCCGCAATGCACTGCCTCTCCTCACCCAAAACATGTCCCTCTTATCTCCTGCCACTTCCCCATTATGCCCCTGCACTGGGGGTTACATAGTAGAGTTCCTGCACTAGGGTTATTCATCACACCTCTTTATGGTTCCAGAGTGGTGTAGAGGTGTCCTGGTGGGGGACAGAATCCGATGCCGACAGTTCCCCAAGAAACATTTAAGAGGTGTGCATCAGACACTGGTATATGTGGCAAAGGAAGGATGCAATGCTACATATGGAAAGGGCTAGTCAACAACATAATCTAAGAGGCAGGATGGTCAAGTGCATAGGGTTGCAGCTTGGGAGTCAGGAGATTCATGCACAACACATGCATGACTCAAGCCAATGCTGAGCCCCTGGCTTCCATGAGCGCTAAACTCACTCTTGAACACTACCAATATTATCCCAGTTTAGAGAGAGACACACACAGGAGGGGGTGTCGCCGTGCTAAAATCCAACCTCCTAATCCAGGGATGGGAAATAGGGTCATCCCTAAACACAGGCAGGGTCTCCTAATGCTAGCCCCAACCCTGATTCTAAAGGTTCCCAGCAGCTATGCGCCAGCAGCAGCAGAGACTAGTGATAGAGCTTGCTAGTCCTTTGCTGCCTGTATTTTGCTTCCATGCATTTTACTTAAGACTGTCTGGGCCCACAGAGCTCAGCAATGGCTGGGTGAGCTGCCTTTCCTGGTTGTTTCTCCCCAGCTTTACGGAACAGTCTCAGAGAAAGGCTTGTTACTTGTCTGCCAGGGCTCATTTTTACAAATGAATATTGTCATTGCAACATCCTTCTTTCTGGACCTTTCGACGCATCTGCATTGATTGGGCCGTGAAAACATTCATCACTGTGAGGGGGTGGTTTTCTGGGTCATAGCCAGTGAGTCAATGAATCTTACGCTCGGTCTGAAAGAAGAAATTTTAAACAGCCAGCCAAAGCACTCAACATCTAAGATCCTGCTGGTTTGTTTTAATTCCATGGCAGCTCCTGCTCCAGGATTTAGTTGTTTGACAAACAAAGTTACCTTTTTGTTTGACGAACAGAAATTCAGGTGCTGTTTGACCAGGTAAGAAACATATCCAGCTTTTGGGGGGTTTATTTTAACTTGCAAAGTTCTTGTACTTTTCAGCATGCATGGAATTGTAAATTGTCCTTTGCATTGATATGTTGGTACATTGTGCCTCTAACTTGTTTATGACTTTGCAGCTGCATGAAAAAAGATGGACTTCTCTTGTCAGTAACATTTTCTCTAAGGGCTTTTCTACACAGGAAAGTGTTACCAGTTATACTGATATAATTATACTGCTATAATCCCCATGGGACACTCTTATTCCACTATAAGAGTTGGTCTTTTGGTATAGCTTAAATCCTTCCTAAGCAACATAAGCTAAGCCCCAAAAAGGCCACTTATACCTGAGTAAGAGTGTCCACACAGTGTGTTATAACTAGTATATCTAAATTGTTTTAAATTCACACCTTAAGTTATACTGAAGAAACTTCTCTGTTTAGACAAGGCTTAACTGGTCTTGAAAGGCAGAATACAACTTTTCCTTGTGTTGTAGTCAGTAGCTTTAAGACATTATCATTGTATTAGGAAAAATGTAAATAAACATTTGAGTTTCAGGAACTATACAAAGATGGACAATTTTCATTTCAATACGAAATTATGAATTTGGCAAATTGTATATTTACCTCCACACACTTGCTGGGCTAGATAATCCTATGTTCTCAGAATGCTTTACAAAGCGGAGAAAGTATTCTTATTCCTGTGTCAAAGATGGAGAAACTGAGGTCCAGAGAAGTGCTTTGCCTGAGCTCACAGAATAAGTTTTTGGGGAAGACAGGAACAGAATTCAGGGCCTTGATCTTGCAAAACTTAGGCACATTCTTAAGTGTAGGCACATTAGTTGTCTAACTGATTTGAGATACCTCTGACTTTAGTGGGAGTACTCATGTGCATAAAACTGAGCAGAGATGTGAGTTTGCAAGATCGGTCCCCATGTCTCCTGGCTATCAATCCCTTCTTCTAAACATTAGGAAATTTGGCCTCTTGCCAGGAACAGGAAAACTACTGAGAATTTTAAGGCAGAAACAAACTATAAATGTTGCCTTTTTTTGGTTTAGGGGTTAAGGTGCAGGATCATGCCTCTTCTTCTCCCCAAGCCTGCATTAGGCATCGGGACATAGGTTGGCGCTGACTGGATAGACGCGAGGCTAAAGTGCTCAGCTCTCATTTAGGTACCTAAATAAGGGGCAGGTTATCCAAAGTGCTCAGCCCCAGCAGCTCCCAGTGTGCCATTTAAAGCCAGATTTTCCCAAAAGCTCAAGAGGTGGAGTGCTGAGCTCTTTCAGAAATCTGGCCAGTAGCAACGGTCTGGTGGGGACACAGAGAAAAGCTGTGGAGCAAAGGGAAGAGTTTTAGGAAAGCTGTTCTGGAAGGACCTTTAGAGACGTGCGGTAAGAGGCAAGGGGTGGGGGTTTTCAAAGGTGCTTAGCATTGGCCTAACGCTGGTCCCATTGGAGTCAATGAGAGTTTTGCCATTGACTTCCCTAGGGGCAGTTAGACCAAAACGGAGGGTGAGATGCTGCGCTCAGCCTCTTACAGCTGCAGCACAGAACATGCAGCCCAGGGAGAGGCAGGGATGGCCCAGAGGGGGGTTAATGCCACCTCAGTCCTATTTTGATGTAGCCAGCCCTGGGCACCTGTCTAACGTACAGCAGCCTCCCCGGGCTGCCCTATATGCTGCCCTGGAGCCCAACCCCTGGCACACCCTTCCTGCCCTCCTATGGCCAGCACAACCCCTAAACCAAGGCCTGCCAGGGGTCCTCAGAGGACAGCCTATGGCCATCTTCCTCAGTTTCTGCACCAGAGGAATTCTCCCCTGGATGGAAGCAGAGCTTTAAGTGCCCCTTTATACCACTCTGGCCCTTTTACCTGGCATAAAGGGCCTGGCATGGGGATGAGAATTAAATGCTCTGGCAAATCCCAGCCATGCCAGATATTGTGTGCAATGGATGATTTTTGCTTTCCACATTTAGTAAATGCTGCTTGGGTAGAAGTTTGCCACACTCTTGATTAATCTCCTAAAATGTTAGCCTCTGGGTACCCTCTACACAAATTCCTGTGCCTAGCTCTGGCATCTGGTATCAGCAGTTCAACAAGAATTAAAAAAAAAAAAATAGCCACATTTACTTTTCAAGAGGAATGCAGCTGGAACGTGGTGCAACATATGGCCTTGGGGATGCACATTTGGTTCATTTAGCACAGCTCTGTGGCCTGTGAATGTTCAACACATTTTAACATTAAAGTCATCAGATTGTTGGCACCATTCCTGCTCTTCTTCTTTTGTGTGAAGTCTGCCGTGCAGTAAGGGAGAACGGCGTGGATCCCATACAAGCACCAGCTCAGGGGCTTCCGAAATCCATTCCTGCCCCCCCAAAATCTTAATCTTCTATCAATGGGGATCAGTAGAGACTATTTTGCTGATGCATCTCAGGAAAGGGGGCAGGTGGCAGGGAGTTCTCCATGATGGGTCCCCAGCTCTGGGGAGTTCTCCCCATGTTCCCCACCTTGCTTTGACACAGTCTGAGTTGGTGAACTTGCAGGACGCCAGATAAAACCCATTGTTTTCTGTGGGCTGTGGAGGACAGGGCGATTTAAGGTGTGTGAGTCTGCAGTGCCCATTTAACTCCACAAATATATCTAAATTCAAGGAGTGTTTGGGAAGGTCAGATTTTTTACTCCCTTTTTGTTCTGGAGCTGATCTCCCACAAAATGGTCCTAATTCTGCGGGGCACTAAGATGCCTTGATTCCCATTGACTTCAGCGGAGGACTAGGAAGTTCAGGTTGGGCCCTAAGGCCAGGCCTTGCCCAGTCTTCTGCCGCAGATGCCAATAGTAGCTTTCCTATTGAATTCAATGGACACAGGATCACACTCTCGGAGCTCAGCCTGCAGAATGCAGATTTAACTACAGCAAAGTGAGCATTTACCTTTTCCCTCCATCATGAACCGTTCATTTTAGCTTGGCTTGAAGGAGAGCAAGCAATTGCTATCAGTATCTCTTTTTAAAAAAAGACATCAGTCTCACTCAGCAAACGTAGAGTTCATTTAGCCTGGTTAAAACTATTCTCTGTTACGTTCTGCTGCAATCGCTGAAAGCTGAAGAGTTCATCAACAGTTTAATTCTCCAGGTCTCTGGCTCACAGGATTTGGAGAGAGGAATAAGCAGGTACTTTTTATTTAAACATCAAAAGCATGTCAGAAAAGATTAAGCAATTGCCTTGTGAATTGCTACAGAGGAAAGCACACACGGATGCAAGTGTCAACTGGGTTGATGCTGTTTGCCACTTCAGTAAATGAACAATGGCACCAATCTTTGCCCTGAATTTGCTGTGGTCAAAACCTAGCTACTGGAGCACTGAGGAGTGCAGTCTCATGTGCCTCTCCACTCCAAACGGTAAAACAAGGAAGCACAGAAGAAATGTGACTTGGGGATAGGAGATGTATGAACAGCCCTTGGCTAGCACAGGTCTGAGCAGTCCCCATATCTTGCTGTGAAGAAACACGAGAGACTTTTAGCTTAGGCTCCAATAATAAAGGTGTTCAGGAGGAGAAGTGACCATGACCCGAAACCCTCTATCCAATGGCCAATGGACTTGGGAGACATTTTAGAGCCAGATCCTAATTTGGTGCTTCAGGCCCATCTGCAATAGTATAATTCCAGGTTCTCTGAACTCATTGTTGCCAAGACATGATAAACCAGACTAAAAGATATAAGATATTGGGTGTTCTTTGTTGAACAATTAAAAGGCAGTCAGTCCTGTTTATTTCACATGCTACAGTAATGTCTGTGGTAGTGCTTAGATGGCAGGAAGGAGAGATGTGTAAGGTGTTAGATATTTTTCTACTTTGAAAGAGAGTATCAGTGAGTGAGTTTTGTGATCTTTGTTCCATAAGTTAGTGGAGAGGTTCTAGATATGTCACTGAAATCGCTGTCACAATTTTCACCCTTTGAAAAGACCCAGCAGAGAATGAGCATGGAGAATGCATTATCTTCACACCCCTAGCTGTGGTTTCTACAGTACAGGGTTGAGTCATATCCGCAGGGCATTGTAATTTGTCCTGCTGTTTTCTATTAAGTGAATAAACAGGGGATTTCAGCCTCCAGAGTTGTTAACCCGGCACCTTCCATGAAAACTACTTATTTTCAAAAGTGAGTTCGGCCAGCGTTCCTAATGATGAAATTCCACTATCTGGAATTTTAAGAAATATGGAATGTCCCTACATTGCCTATTATCCTCTGCAGCAGCTATTTGATTTCTACTTTCCAATTTCTTTTCTTAAAAACGATTGAAGCAAACAGACACAGCGAGAGTCTTCCAGTCTCTATATAAAATTCAGTGCCCCCAAACTTCATTAAAGTTGGCCAGTGGTGCCTCATGGTCTTTGGGGACAGTGGATAAACTAAATCCTCTGAAAACCAGGAAATGAAGCAAAGTGTTTTGACATATTCTTTCAAAAGCAAAAAAAAAAAAAGAAGAAGAAGAAGAGCAAGCAGAAAATGATGTTTGTCAAAAGTCTACAAACAGAAAATCTCTTTGCATTGTTATTCCCTTGCTGAAGGTGGCCACTTGTACAGCTGAAAGTAAAAAGCTGCCATGAATTACAATAAACAGAGATTGACTGGGTTGTAGCCCATAATGTATTATGTATTTATTTTTTTATTTTAATTGTGAGCAGTCTCTGAAACATTAACAGTGTATAGATTGCTAGGCACAGCAGAAGTAATTAAAATGAAGGGGCCACATGCCGTCGGCAGTAAAACACCAAATGTAGACAGCTCAAGAAAAATGTAATTGATTCAGCGACAGTGAAAGGCTGGGAAGGAAGAAGGGGGTAGTGAAATTGTCAACAGATCATGTTCGAAATGTAACAGTAAATGCTACAAATGTTTAAAGGGAAAACAGCAGAGGGACATATTGCAGAGTTGCAAATGTTTCAAACTATAATAGGTACTGATGGCATCAATTCCTCAAAGTGGATTGAAAGAAATTATGGGAGTTTCAATCAGAAGCTGAACTCCAAATCCATTAGGTAGAAACTGGGTTGTGATTATTTCACACAACATTTTAAAAATAGTAAATTGTTTCATGTACCACATGCTGCTGGGTAATAACATGAGAGGAATCCATGTTTCTGAAACTGAACTGGCTCTTTATTAAGACAACAATTTACTGAGATGCTGCAACTGCAGAGAGTATTCTAGCCATGTGCACACACACTGACATGCTGGTGCCTCCTCCATACTCTGTCTTCTCCCCACTCTAAGTTCCATGCAGGTTGCTACAATAATGATTAATTAATGATACCAGAAAAACAAATCTGCTCTGTATTTAAGCCGGTGTGTAGGGATGGGGGTGCAACGTAGTTTACAAACAGATTATCTGTGATTTTAAGAAAAGGCAGTTGTACTGGTTGGAGGTGAGGAAAGACATGCTACACCGTTTTATTTTGCTTTCCAAGGGCCTCATTCAAAAGTCACTTAAGTCACTGATGAGAGATGAGGTTTCATGTAGATCCTCCTGCTGAAAGCTTGGACTCATAAGGCTTGCCCTCCACTCATAATTTTTCTATTAACCTCACACCCAGGATGAATTGACACAGAGAAGAATCCATCCTACCTGCAGGTTTGGTCCCCAACACTGTGGGCTTGATGCTGAAAAGCCATGCTGGCCATTGCACTGGGGATTGAACTGAGGCCTGCACAGTTCAAAGCATGAGCTGCAACAGCTTGAGCGAAAAGGCCAAGCATCCCTAACCTGGGCTGTAACAGACTCCTGTCCTCTGCAAATCAGGAACAGAGGGGGACCTGCAACACGCACTCACCAGTGGGTTACACTGAGAACTCCGGCCCTGCATAGCATTTAAGCACACGCTTAACTTGGAGCATATACATAGTGCCATTGAGGCCAATGTCAGTGTGCCCTCAACCCCACAGCACAGCCTCTGCCCAGAAAGTATTTGCTGTTTATTGGTACTCAGTTTGTACCCGCAGTGTGATGAGTCAGACCAGGCTCTGACACCCCCCTACCTTGCTATGACCATGCCAGCACACATTTCTCTTTTTCATGCCCCCCCCATGCTTTATCATTTAAACTTCTTAGTGGTGGTGGTTGCTCTTATGGGAAGCATCAGTGAGACCTGGAAAAATGGATAGCACTGACTGATGCTGAGGATGGTCAGTGGGATGGATTTTGAAGTGCCTGAGATGAGTCCTGCAGATGGTGTCAGGCCCAAAGTCTTCCTGGTGAGAACCTATATTCAGAGCATGAACAAATATGCATCCTTAAATACCCTATCTAAGCGAGAGTTGCCATGGTGCATGTTAAACAGTATCGACCATTCTGCCAGTAAATGGTGGCGGTTAAGGTTAATGATAATTTCTAGTTTTAAATAGTTTATGGAGGAAAGATGTTTGATGCCTTCTAACAAGGCAGCTATTTGAACTCGCTGCTCTGTCTACTGACTTGCATATCATTGATCTTTTCTCTTGAAATGATTATCCCCAGGCAACCTATAAATCTTACTAAAATGGGCTCAAAAGTCCTGGACGATGTAATAAACTGTTGTGAGGGCAAAGGCAGAGAATTGGGTTAGCACTTATGAACCAGTGGTACATGTGCTTGGACTGTGTGTGTGAGTGAAAATCCTCAAGGTGAAGTTTTTAATTAAAAATTAGCTGTTAGCTTCAAGTACACTATACAGTGTCAGTTTTAGATTCTGTTAACTATAATGGGCCTGATAGCAATCTGGGATACGTGAGCATGCATCAACATTTATCTTGAAGTGTCTCCGACTATGCACGTATCTGCAAGGGCAATACCAGATCTATTGCTTCAGTTAAAATGAACATCCCAAAAGTCAACATCCAGGGACTTTGGTTAAAATATAAGTAATAAAGCTGAGTTCTTAACTGCTATTCATTTCAATGGGAATTAGGTGCCAAAGTACCTTTGAGAATCTGGGCTTGAATGTCCACCCTCAACCACACTTTCACTCAGACATCAAGCTAAACTTCACAAAGGCCAGGAGGGCCCATATAATCCTCTAGTCTGACCTCCAGCACAACACAGGCCAAAAAAATCTCATCCAGCAATTTCTGCATCAAGCACATAACTTCTGTTTGAGCTAGTGCAACTCATTTAAAAAGACATTCAGTGTCAATTTAAAGTCTTCAAGTGATGAAGAATCCACCATGTCCCTGGATAAATTATTCAATGGTTAATTACCCTCAATGTTAAAATGTTGTGCCTTATTTCTAATCTGAATTTGTCTAGCTTCTTCTTCTAGCCATTGAATTTCATTATGCCCTTTCCTGCTAGATTAATAGAAGTGTAGAAATCTGATCAGAGTTAGTCAGGACGTTATTTTTCCCTCTGAGCATTTTTTGATGAAAACCCCCAATTTTTTCTTCATTTTCTTGATTTTTTTCTATGAAATTTTGCAGTTTTTTCTCAAATGAGGAAAATTTTGAAAATTGTTTTCTGTTGCCAATTTTTTTTTTGTTTTGCTTTCAGGTTTTTTTTTTGGGGGGGGGGGGGGGGGGGAGTTGAAAAAAACCCAAACAATTTTAAAAAAAAGGGAAATTTTTCCCCCACAAAGAATTCTTTTTTTTTTTGTCAAAAAGCCAAAGGTGGAAAATTTTAGATCAGCGCTAGAAAATACTCATTCTAAGGACCCAACCCCTAATGGAGGATAGTCATGTTTTTACTCCTGCTCCTCCCCTTATGACTGTCCTCCAGCCAGACCCACCAGCCTTTGCTTTCTTCCACTTTTAAGAGAGCTCATTCAGTGGCCAGCATCCCCTGCAATCTCTCTCTGATACAAATTAGCTCAGGCCAGCTCAAATCTTGCGTATTGTGTGGCAGGCAGTGTTCTCTTGAGTGTACAGAACTAGATTTGCATGAAGGGATAGCAGGTCCTAACAGAGAGGACTCCAGAAATGTTGGGTCTTGCTGATGCTGCTAGAAGAGGCCATGAACTTCACAAAACGTTGGCCTCAGCCATGCAGAAAAGCTAATTTGCTACTCTAAGGGTGGAGAGGATCCTAGGGAGAAGCCATGATGACACCTCTAGTAGAGGGCTTCTTCTCATGAGAACTGCTTGTAAGATTTCTGTTCCGTCAACCTTGAACCCCAAACTGAACACAAATTTACCCGGAAAGTCTGAATTGCTAGGTCCGAAAGCTAATTCCAGGCCACCTCTTTGGCCCAACTCTCTGCCTATGGCTGAGATTAGAATGAAGGCAACAGAGGTATTTCAAAGGCCTCATTTGTCAGTGGAAATCACTGATGTTTAGATGGATTCTCCCTGATTCTCTAGCAGTGATGATGCTAGGCCTAATTCGACTCACAGTTACACCAGCATAAATCAGGAATAACTCTGCTGAGGCCATTAGAGTTACACCTATGTAAAATCAGAATTGGACACAACAAATATCTCCTAGGCTATCATAAAGAGATTGCTAAAGGGATAAAATTGCGTGGTGATTATAGCCAATGGGAATTTAACCAGTCACCTTACCAAATACTGCTACCTTCTGTAACTATAACTAGACTTGGAAGGTTGGTGTCCATAATGCTGCCTGTTTTATTTTCTAATCTATAGCACTCATCACTGTGTTATTGGAGCAGTTGGCCAACATCTATCAACACCCCTAGACAAGTATTATCCCCATATTACAGGTGAGGAACTGAGGCAGATAGATACTAAGTGACTTGTCCCAGGTTACACAGGGAGTCTGTGACAGAGCCAGAAACTGAACCCAGATCTCCTGACTCCCAGTCCAGTGCCTTAAACTCCAAGATTGTCCTCCCTTTTGATTAAGATACAGATCAATGACGACCAACTGATGGATTAAAGCAGTGGTATGGGAGGAGAAAATGAAGTGTATAAACCTGGATAAAATACTGAGAATGTTATTAAAAGGTGAAATAAGGTAAGAAGAGAATAGCAGCCACAGCCATATTTCATTAATGCACTAAGAGGGAAGACACTGAGTGAGGCAGAGGGAAA
This sequence comes from Terrapene triunguis, assembly GCF_002925995.2. Taxonomy (NCBI): domain Eukaryota; kingdom Metazoa; phylum Chordata; order Testudines; family Emydidae; genus Terrapene; species Terrapene triunguis. Next base: position 5,643,155 of record NW_020664582.1, on the reverse strand, counting down.
GAACCTGCATAATATCCCGGAAGTCATTAATGAGAGCCTTCAAGTGTGGTGGAGGCATCAGAAAGGTGGTTTAAATCTTTGACATGTTGGCATTTCTGCCGTATTCACAAGGCTGTTCACGCCCTCAGGACTAGGACTAACAGTTAATTTTACACTAAGGGCTTTACAGGTGTTAAGTTGATCAAGAAGTTAGCGTCAATCTAGCTGTGCTCTATGGCAGCAGTAGAACCATAATCCTGCACAGTGCACTCCTTAATGCTGCAATAAGCAGGAGAAGCCCCTGGAGTACTTACCTGTCACTGAACTCATTCAGGGCCTTTCCATGATGCTAATGAGCAGCTGGAATGAGCAGCTCCTCTTCTTTTGTGCTAGCAACACCTTGAACGGATCAGACAGAGTCAATCAGAAAGGATGTTTGTCAACACCATTATTTTTAATGGGTCAAAAAGATAAAACCATTGGCAGTCCTTAAACCCCCGACAGCAATCACAAATATAAATCTCCCTAGGCAAATCAGTGTAAAGTACTGATGCACTTTATAAGCTGTAAACTCTGTTTTTATTAGCCATTTATAGGACACTTTTCACAATGCTCCTTTAATATTAAACAATAAAGCTCAGAATACACTTCTAAAGAAAAATAGACTCCCTCATTTACTTTTGGATTAGAAGTGTGGCATCGTTTGATCATGTGAAATCAGTGCTGATTGGCTAATCCAATTTGGGCTGCCTATTGTTCATGCCTGGTACATGATGTGGATATATAAAGACACATAACACATGCTCATAGCGAGGCTGGCAGGAGAGGTTTGGAAGCATACAGCTACTAAAAGAAAATATTTGATTGAACTGGTGGAAAGTGATGAGCAACCCCGGAGAGGCATAAAAGCAAGCGCACAGCCTCTGTGTGACGTTTTCCTGCAATTATTATTATTTGGATTGCAATAGTTCCCGGATATCTCACCTCAGATCAGGACCCCAATGTGCTAGGTGCTGCACATACACATAATGACAGGTTTCAGAGTAGCAGCCGTGTTAGTCTGTATCCGCAAAAAGAACAGCAGTACTTGTGGCACCTTAGAGACTAACAAATTTATTTGAGCATAAGCTTTCGTGGGCTACAGCCCACTTCATCGGAGGTGCCACAAGTACTCCTGTTCTTTTTGCACATACACATAGTAAGAGACAAAAACCCTGGTGCTGGAGCTCATATACTAAATAGAAAAAGACAAAGCATGGAGAAAATGAAGTATTATTATCCTCATTTCACAAATGAGGATAATCTGAGCGATTAAGGCCCAGATCCTGAAAGGTATTTAGGCGTCTGACTCCAATTGACTACCATTGAAATCAATGCAAAAATGGGAAACTAATGCGAGTTAGCACCGTTGAGGGTCTGGGCCTGAGTGACTTGCCCAAGGTCACACAGGGAATCTGTTGCAGAACCAGGAAAAGAATGCAGATCTACTGAGTCCCAATCTAGGGGTCTTAAACACAAGATCATCTGTCCTCTTCTTTTTACATGAAACAACAGTCTGGGGAAACCACAGACTGCAAAGCTCATTCATGTGAGTAATCCCAGTGAAGTCAACCAGTGTGAGTAAAGGATGATTTGCACAAGTACACATTGCAAGATCAGGCCCCAGTTTGGGGAATTGTAAGTCTGTATTTTCCTTGTAGTGCACCATCTGAAATAGGGCTGTGCATGTAAGGGGTCATTACACTCTGCGGGAAGTTAGAGAACTACTTGAATTGTGTATAACTCAACAGTGCCAGCCCGTGCTGCTTTATCCATTCACCTGGGTACACATGCCCTGATTTTCACAGAGGTTTGGCTTCAGAACTCCAAAGGGAAACCCAGTTGTTCAGTTTCCTCATTTGAGCTGGAAGCCACATGGTCTGGGTCCCACTCCAAGCCACAACCCGGCTTTGTAACAAAATCCTAACCAGACAGGCCAAAACTCACCAAGTTTGGCATTTATTTCAGACAGTTCAAGTAAGAGGCAAGATAGAAGAATTAGGGTTTTCTTGCCCAGTAAGCAAGCATGCCAAGCATACCATCCTAATATGCCTTGTTGATGGAAAATCAGGTTCTAAAATGAAATATAATATAGAATGTCCATTAGCATCACTGTGGATAGTGGGGTCTTAAGAACCAAAGGCAGCAACAGGTGTATGAGGCAAAACATATTCCAAAATAGTGATCACAATTTAACAACACAATCTGGGCTTCATTCTACCCCCCACTCCCTACTCTGGGTGGGGACAGGACTACAATTTGTACCCCATCTATTTGTGCATGGGGTGCACTTACGGGGCATTCATCCCTGGGGAAACTGGTGGTAGTACCATGACCACCCTCCCACAGAGGTTTTGCCAAAGGCGGGCAGGTTTAATTTATAGCCAGACTTCCATGGACACCCACCTGCGGGAGAGGCTCAGAACTAGTACAGTACTTTTCCTAGGTGGCTTAACCCCACTGACACTCTGGTGGTAGGTCCCACTCCCTTTTGGAGCTGCCCTTACCAGCTACAGTGCCCCTGAATTGTTCTGTAGGGTTAGGGTGACCAGATGTTCCAATTTTATAGGGACAGTCCCGATTTTGGGGTCTTTTTCTTATATAGGCTCCTATTACACCCCACCCCCATCCCGATTTTTCACATTTGCTGTCTGGTCACCCTAGGTAGGGTTGCTGTGTGCTGCTAAACTGTTGGAGAGACCAGGTGGGTGAGGTGATATCTTTAATTGGACCAACTTCTGTTGGAGAGAGAGGGACAAGCTTTTGAGCTTACACAGAGCTCTTCGTCAAGTCTGTGTAAGTTCAAAAGCTTGTCATCCAATAAAAAATATTACCTCACTCACCTTGTCTCTCTAATATCTTGGGTCCAACACGGCTCAAGAACACTGCCTTAAACTGTTGCTAAGTTTCACCTAAAGATGGATGAGCAAATCCCTATACGGAAGGTGTCTATCAGTTTGTAAAGCACTTTGTGTCCTTTAAGATGAAATATTTTAACATATTGTTATTTTGATTATTAGAAATAGGCCCTGACCCCTATCTCAGATCCAAACCTCATCAAATGTCACAGAGACTGAGAATCCACAAGTGGGTGCACATCCAAATCCCATGGCTGACCTACTCCCTCTGACAGATCCCAATCAGAATTTTGCAGCTTGGGCCCATTTATTATGAGTATTAAACAAGCACAAGTTCAATTCCTGACGTTTCCATTCAAACAGACTTCATTGCTCATGCACATCATATGGAAACCTCTTCATTAAACTTGTATTTTAAAATATATATATATATAAAAAATCATTAAAGGGATATGTGGGGAGGAGGGGTGGGAAACAGATTAGAAATGACACCTGCTCTCCTGGGATGAAATTCACCTCTGTGCACCAAATGCTTATGCACCCTTTTATTCCCACTCAAGCCATCAAAATCGGATTCAAATAGGACTTCAATGTGATGCATATGCCTTATGCTCGTTGTCTGTGAAGGGGTGGATTTTGCCAATCATGCCTTTGAGAACCTCCTACTTTCCAAATAAGCAACTACTCTGCTTTTGAAAATCCTAATAGATGAAGGATGGGTGAGAGGTGGCCAAGTATGTCCACCTTCAATTTAAAATTATGTCTTGGATTTATTAACTATAATTTTACCTTGAACATTTTCTGGATGTGAACTTTGATCCAAACCAATACAGCTGGCACTATACATATCCATCAGTTAAACATCCTGAATCTTAAAGGAGTTGGAGAATTGACCAATATGTTGCAAAGATGCCCACTGGATTTACTGCAGTAATTCCCCTCCCCGCCCCCCGCCTCCTAAAGTAAACTGTCCAGACTATTCGATACAAAGTTATTTTTCTTATTTGCTGCCAGTTACCTGACTGCTATTAAGGCTCATTTTACATGTGGGTAATTGACAGAATTTCAGTCCTAAAGTATTGCACATGGCAGTCACTAAGTCCTGTTTGCATTGTACCTACAGATTCATCAGTCAGCTGTGTCACTGCACCCATGAGGTTTGTGTTGTCTTTAGAGACCAGAGAAGACAAACTGCTGTTTTCCCAATGAAGTGAGAGTGGAAGGCTGCTTGTTTTAAGTGGATTAAACAATTATTGACACTGTCACAGAAAAGGGCTTTTGGATTTTGTCTGCTAAAAGAAGAATAGTGAATGGATATTTTTTTGAGCTTTCAGAATTTTTCATCTCATATTGGTTATTAGAGAAGTCTAGAGAGAAGCTGTATAAAAATGGATAGTTTTTAATTGAACAATGTGATTCATGAAGTAAAGTAGTCACAAATCAGCTACTGGAGATAGAGCTTGGTTGCCTTTTAAAGAAAAACTGCTTGTATTTAGTTAAGCCCAGCAGCAACTGTCACAATGAATCCAAGGAATAATATATATTAGATAGATATATTAATTACAGTTGGCATTTCTGAGACTTGTGCTGGGGACTGCCATCTTATGGAAAATTGCTGTCATTTTTCTAACCCTGTGGATATGAAAATTCCACAAAAGTGACTGTAAACTAGTTTCCAACCTGCTTTAATATTGGCTTAACAATTTCGAGAGAAAGTTTAAGCTTTAATATAGAGCTGAACAATTAATTTATTTGTCAGTTCAGTGGCTGAAAAATGCCCCCCAAAGTTGGTTTTGGTTTGATGCAACTGATTCATTGATCCAAAATGGAGAATTTGAGGGGGGGTTGTTTTGGCAAGAAGTCCCCGCAAAATTCCATTTCAAGTTGATTCAAAACAATTTTTTGTTCGTATTTTTGTTTTGTTTGTTGCTGGGTTTTTTTTAAAAACCTTTTTGGATTTTTAAAAAAATATATCTAATTACATTATGAAACAAAATGCCATTTCAAAACAAAAAAGTTGAAACGTTTTATTTCAAAAATGTCAAAATAAAACATTTGTACTTTTTCTAAATTAAAAGACAATTCAGCCAAAACACTCTGCCACATTTGACCTGAATTTGCAGGCGGCCCTGAAACTGCATTTTTTGAGAAATAGACTAAAAAAATGTTGACTCACTTTAATTAACAAGGCCATGCCTAATCCCTATATTTTTTCACAGTTTAATCTCAGTTGATGGGTGGTGGAGGTGGTAAACTATGAGAGCCACAATGAGTGGTACTAGTCAATTACAGGATGCTGTTGATGAGACAGAAGCTCTTGTGGTAAAGGCACTGAAGTAGGATCCAGAATTAATGGTTCAATTCCTCACTCTTCCACAGACTTGTCATGTGACCTTGGACAAGTCACTTAGGTGTAAACTTTTTAAAGGATGTTTCAGATTTTGGGGGGCTAACTTTGATCTGTGTGGGGCCTGATTTTCAGAAGCACTGAAGGCACTGGGAGCAGAGGCTGCATAGCACTTCTAAAAATCAAGACCTAAGTATCTCAGGCTGAGAAGCCAAAACCAATAGATACTTTTGCTAACGTCAACCTTAGTCTGTGCCTCAGCTCCCCACCAGTGAAATAAGCTTATTAATATATGCCTCCCTTAGGGAGTTGTTTGAGGATGGATTCATTAATGTTTGTGAGGTGCTCAAATACTAGAATGATGGAGTACCTAGATATGTATAGATATAGGGGCAGCTCTTACCTGAGGCAACTTTACACAGAAAAAAAGGCCTGAGTCACAGAATTCAGATGCAGATTCCAACATTGTCTAAATGTGAAGGTGGGGGGGGGCAGGTTATGTTCTGGTCTGGTACCCCTCTGTCTAGTTATCATATGCAAAGCTTAGAACAGTGTTTCACTAGTGAAAACAGTGACACACCCAAGCCCTGACTCAAAACATTTTTCAAATGAAAACCTGGGATTTTTATTGAGCTGATTTGCAGAACTAGCCAAAAACTACCCGGTGGGAAGTCCCCAGCTCCTTCTTCATAGGGCAAATAGGTTTTGGAACTGATGTGCCTATTTAAAAGTAGAAGTGAAACAAAGCTATATTCTCCTCATTCATTTTTAAGCTAATACAGAAGAAATAAGCGGCTCTGTTACTGATAACACCATAAAAGGAATCTATTGCTGTTGGTGAGCAGGTCCTTTTGACACACATGACAGCTTGCCTGTTTTATGACTCTGTGTCTGGGAAATGTACTTGAAATCTAAAAGAATGCAATTGTTGGTTCATTGTGACATCAATTCGCAGCCCCAGTGCTGAGAGTGCATTCTCCTTGTGCTTTGATTTAGAGATTTTGGTAGATTCTCAGCCTTCCTATCTCCACACATATATATTTGATGTATTGTTCAGTAAGGCATTTGTTATCTTCTCAGAGAACATGCATGTAACTTGGTAACTCTATTTTCAGACTGTCTTTTAAGACGAATAGTACAAGGGTTGCTTCTGAGGCATCAATTTATCTGATACAGTGAATGAGGCTTGTGACAAATGCAGAGGCCTCCAAGGTGATGGTATTATATGTCACTCCTATGTGATGTTTAGGATGCTGTTTGCTGGTTTGTTTTGATAAAGTTGTTATACTAATGAGTTCCCTTGCCATTATAATCCCAATAAAATTGGGTGGAACTAACAGATCCTTCAATTTCATTCTGATCTAGCAAACCAAGGTATTTTGGCTGTTACTAGTTCATTAGTTTCTTCCCTCATGCCACATTTTATCTTTACCTTAAAGAGTACTTACTAATGGCAGCAGGGATGGTGGTGTCACCCTAGGAGACCTAACCACTATATAGCAATACATCTTATTAAATTACGTATACTGTATATTTTATTCCCACTACTGGAATGATTCGGTTCCTATTGTCAATATAGCTGTCAGGCAACCAGATCATAGGCGGTCAGGCCTAGTGGTCAGAGCAGTAGTCAGGCCTAGTGGTCGGAGCCCAAATGCCAGATCCCAAGGTCAAGGCAGAGTCAGAGCAAGGGATGGGAGCCAAAAACCAAAGTCAGAGTCTGAATGTCCGAGCCAAGGGTTGAGACAGAGTCGGAGCCAGGAATTGGAGCCGAGGGTCAGAACCAGATTATCTGGAGTCAGAGAAGGCAGAAGCAGGGTTGGGACAGGACTGGAACAAGGCCGGGTGCAGGGCAGTGTCTAGGCTGGAGAGAAGCTCTGTGCTGGGGTTGCAATGAAGAGAGCACAGGGAGGCAGAGAATATGTAAAATTATGTGTTGAGCAGCCACTGAGCCTCTGCAGCTGCTGGGCTTCAGAGCAAGCCACCGGAATGCCTTAGCCAATTGGGTGGTTCTGCTGTGGCCCAGCTGTGCTCATTGGCTGCCTGACAACTTGGCAGGCGGAGCTGCAGGCTCTCATTCCTGACAATAGCATTATATCGTGCCGGCTCAAGTTACCAACTTTGTTATTATTCTGTCTACTTATGTGCCCACACCTGTGTTGCTATAGTATCTGAGCACCTTGCAATCTGTCATACAGTGACATTTGTAACACCCCGGTGGGTTAGGGAAGTGCTCTTATCTCTTATCTTTTCCCAGATCATTTATGAATACGTTGAACAGCACTAGTCCCAGTACAGATTATTGGAGGGGACCCCTGCTATTTACCTTTCTCCACTGTGAAAACTGACCTTTTATTAACACTCTTTGTTTTCTATCGTTTGTCCAGTTAGCGATCCATGAGACGATCTTCCCTCTTATCCCATGCCTGCTTACTTTCTGTAAGAGCCTTTGAGTCAAAGGCTTTCTGAAGGTCCATGTACACTATATCAATTGGATCACTTTTGTCCCCATGTCTGTTGATCCCCCAGAGAATTCTAATAGATTGGTGAGACATGATTTCCCTTTACAAAAGCCTTATTGACTTCCCCCCAACATATCATGTTTATCTATGTGTCTGATAATTCTAATAGTTTCAACCGATTGGCCTGGTACTGGCATTAGCTTTACCAGCTTGTAATTGCCAGAATTGCCTCTGGAGCCTTTTTTTAAAAACAATCGGCATTACATTAGCTGTCCTCTAGTCATCTGGTACAGAGGCTAATTTAAGCGATAGGTTACATACCACAGTTAGTAGTTCTGCAGTTTCATATTTGAGTAATGTAGATCTAGTGGCTGACCAGGCATCATACAGAATAACTGGCACAGCCTTTATTGAAATTCAGGTGTCCTGACTCCTAGTCTCATGGTCAAGCCACTATAGCACAAATTAATTTAATTCCTTTTGCCAGATCTCACACATTTTCCAATGCCATTCCATATAACTACGAGTAACTGGAAATGAGTACAAGTGGCTATGAGCTACTATTTCCAGTGACTCTCGGTTATATGGACTGGCATTGGAAAATGTGAGAGATCTAGTGAAAGGAATTAAATTAAATTCTGTCATCACTGACTGTGCGGATTACAAGTTGTTCCTCATGTTTACCCTGTGCTGTATACATTGATAGTAATTAGTGACTAAGGACCTTCATTTTGTTTTAATCCATCAATTGTTGGCCATTGTTTCATATCTTTAATGGGAGGGAGGAGGATCTTGGGGCTAGGGCAGTGGGCTGGGAGTCAGGAAATCTAGGATCATTTCCCAGTTGTTCCACAAACTGCTATATAACCTCCCATTGAACTGAATGGGAATTGAACACCTAAATACCTAAAGCCCAATTTTGCAAGTATCTGAGCATCTCTTGCAAGGGGACTTCAATGAGAGTTGAGGCTGTTCAACATCTTGCAGGATCAGCCCCATAATAAGTTTAAAACAATGGAAAAGAAAAGCATGTGTTCCTTTCAGCACAATCTGTGCCTTATAATCAAGCCTAAATATTCACAACCTGCTCAGATCATAATTAGGAGAAAGACTTAAATGTAGAATGTTCTACTCTTGTCTACAGGTTTACAAAAATGAAATTAAATGTAGGCTTTCTATTACAAAACAATAGGCAAATTGAAGGCCAATTATGCAAACCCATCAGAGAACTTGGTGAACTGTAGAGAATTTTGCATTTCTGAGGCGGAACGACTTTTTAGATGAAAGAACTCTACCACAAGAAATTGAGAACATCTGTGCCATCAAAGAAAGAATGCGGTGAATAATTGGACAATCATAGACAAGCAGCCATTTGAATATGAAACTGTTTGTAATGTCGCAATGGAAGGGAAATTACAGAATACCAGTGTTACTCAGTTGTCATGTGCTCACACTTTTTCCATATTATTATGGCACATTGGGCGCTTATCCTGCAAAGTCTGAAGGGCTGACAGGAGGGGCATTTGGATCCATTATTTTTCACATCACACACACACTCACACACAGAGGAAAGAGTCATAGGAATTCTACTTCTATCAGCATCCAACTACTAACCACCCCTTTAACCTTTCGTTGGCAAACAATCCTGCCTGCAGCCATCTCCCAGATGACAAACTCACCCTGAGCAGCAAGCTTATTCAGCATCCCAGCTGACAAATTTTGGGAAACAACTTTCCCCAAGTGGCAATATTAAGTGGCTTCCAGCTGGCAAATTTTCTTACCACACTCCCAAGGGAGAAACACTCTGACTCACCTCCCAGCTAATGAATCTGCACAGAGTTCCATCCCATCTCCTCAGTTGATGACCCCACTGGAGACCCCCTTCTTTGCCAACTACCTGATACTACTGGAGGTGCCATTTGAGGTATAGCGGTGGCCCAGTCTTCCCCAAAGTGGATAAGGGAGGGGTGAGGCAATTCTGTGCACCATTCAGTATTGCTAATCCTGCAACAAGTGGTGGTGGGGTTAGATATGGCAGACTCTTGAATGGTGGTGTGTGGCTATTCTTCCCAGTGGCTGCAGAAGGCATTGATCAACCTACCTAGTAAGTATCTCAAACATATTGCTTTCAGGGGCTTCTGCTAGGGTGCTTGACCTCAGCTTTGATCCCAAACATAGACTATGTTGCAGTGCAACAATTGAACCCTTAGTCTTTTCTATACATAATCAGTGGAAGTACAGTATTAAGACAAATTTTCCACAGATAAATGTTTCAGGAAGCCATAATTCCCCCAATAAAAGGGGGGGGAGAGATGGTTCAACTTTATTATGATTTCATGGCTAGTGGCACAGACATTCACGTTACTTTGCACAGTCAGTCTAATAACAAGCTTTCAGAAGGACAGACAATGTAATGAACGGGTTGTAAAACATCTCATAAAAACATTATAGCGTGTCTCAGAGCATTTGTTAGCCGCTTTTGATTTACTGGGAGCCCCTGTTTTACATTTTCTTATAATTTGCACATTTCCTATTAAAAACAAGCTTTCAATGTGCACACAGTTTATTTTAATCCCCCCCTTGCAAGATGATAAAACTTTTACAGCCATGTGAGAACAGTGGGATTATAGTCACAAGATTCATTATACAGTAATTAATACATGTTAAGTATACTGTAAATATTATGTTGTAATGGATTTAAGTAAATATATACTGTACATTGTCAGTGCCCATTAAGTGCCATGTAAAATGAAAATGTTACTAATTAATCTATTTTAAAAGGCTAATGTCAACTTGGATATTCTTTAAAAAAATTACAGTACAGAGTTCTGAAAGTAAACAGTGAGTCAGTTAACGTCTGATTTTGTAACTTTGACATTAATGGTTACTTTTCTGGCTCCTTTGGACACATGCACCTGGATCCCAAAAAGGAAGTGGCATTTTCATTGTTATAAAAAACCATGAAGCTATGATAATATACCGCATTATCAGCACTCAAATTGGCTGAGAACTGACACACAGATTATTACCAAAGCATCCCGTTGCAAAAGCACCTAAACCTTGAGCTTTTAATAATCTATTCTAAGCGGACAATGCAGGTACAGGAATGCTGATTTCATGAGGAACAATTGGAGCCTCTGCTGTGTTTTTGTCAATTTTATACATTATATCACTTTATCAAGGCTCGGCTATGCAATGGCAGAAGCGTCAGCTTTGTTCTGCTCCCAGCTAGAGGCTTAGACACCAAGCACTTCCTTTTGTCCTATACAGTGCTTTCTTTCCCTCATCAAAAAGTAGCCCCTCACAAAACGACCAGCCATTTAACGATGTCAGTCACTTTGTATAGGCCTAAACCAAAGCAGCTGGAGCACATCTCAGAGTTGATACAGGATATATATTATGCAGGTCCCTGACATCCTGCACCTTACTTCAGACTCCACCACTAGCTATAGAAGGAGTGGAAAAAATTAACCTCTGAGCGGCAATGCAAGGGCATAGGCGAGTGGCACAAATAAGAGGCATGGCTTGTGACTGGAAATAGGAGATTTGTGTTCTATTCTGGGGTCTCAGACAAATTTCCAGGGTGAACTAGAGTAAATCACTTAATATCCCCAGGCCTCAGTTTCCCCATCTGTTAAATGGTTATAATACCTGCCTACCTCTTAGACATGTTGTGGGACTTAACTAGTTAATATTTGCAAAAGCACTTGGAGAGCCACAGTTGGAAGCTGCTTTTGAAGATATTAGATAGCGTGTACCCACGTTCCCACCTGAAGGATATATTTAGGAGCACAGGAGTACATCAGGGTACAAAGTCTGCTGGTGTCACAGTTTGGGTTTGGTAGTAGGGAGTTCTTATCTTATAGCAATCCCTTCTTCTAGCCACCAGGGCTCAGCTGTTCAATGCTTAAGAGTTAATAGGCATTTTTTTGCCTGATTTGCAGGTGGGTGTGATTTTTATTGTCCCTCATACACATTTGCCTTCAATTGAATAGCAGAATGACACGAGAACCTGTTCTTATGTCCAGAGAGAAGTGCCAGCACTGTTGTTTGTACTATTTACCAACGGTGTTAACCTAAAATTAACATTCAAACTGAGTACAAATGCTGCCTATTTCACACATATATGGGTAGCGCATGAGAGCCCTTTCAGCAACAGAAGCAAACAGAGCTACAATCAAGGAGCTCAAGGCGCAACCCTCTAATAGTGCAGTAATCAGTGATAATCACCCATACTCTTTATGTACAGTAAGACCTATCAGAATCAAGCTATTCTACAGTGACTACATTTTCATTTATAGGACTAAATGAAAGCATACATTATCTACTTAATTAAAATCTAAATTCTCAAGCCAACCATTTGCTCTCTCCTGGCTGCATGTTATATACATTATGGGTGTTTTCTAGAAATCTACTGCTAATGGATTAAAATAACTTGATACAATGCATCCCTGCTGCACTCGGTTAGGAAAGAACTCAAAAATCATCTGGTAGCATGCATACAAGGAACTCACTTCCATTGTTATTCTAAGGCTTTGTCTACACTACTGCGGTAAGTTGACCTACGCTACGCAACTCCAGCTACGGGAATAACATAGCTGGAGTCGACATACCTTAGGTTGAGTTACCACGGGGTCTATACTGCGGGGAGTCGACGGGAGAAACTCTCCCGTCAACTTACCTTACTCTTCTTGTGGGGAGTAGAATACAGGAGTTGACTGGAGAGCAATCTGCTGTTGATTTGGCAGGTCTTCACTAGACCCGCTAAATCGACCGCTGGTGGATCAGTCTCAGAGCGTGGATCCCAGCTGTAGTGTAGATGTAGCCTAAGTCACTGATTTCCACTTTTCCTTACCAGGACTCTCCCTGAGGATCCCTCCAATATAGGAAAGGCAGGGAGGGTGTCACGCTCCCATAGCTGTTTGCAGATCCCCAGGTCATGTTCTAAGTGTTTGATCAGCAGTTGGCAAAGAGTGGAAGAAAACTTCTGCAATACAGGCAAACACTGAGTCTAGTCATTGGTATGTTCACTGTGCTAATAACTGCCAAATAGAAAATTTGAATATATTTATTATCCTTGAATGAGAATGGTGATCATGTTTGTGTACCAGAGGAGGAAAAAAAAGACCCCCTAGTGCTTTGGGTCAAAGGCTTTCTTTGTCCCAAAAGAAAAAAGAAACATACTATTGCTAGAGTTTGAAAGTCCCAGCTTCACTGGCACTGAAACGATCCACTTTCATCATACCTCAAAACATGGATCCTTCTAAGCTTTTACCACTCACTGACAGATGGATCCAGTGCCGTCACACATCTGCTTCAGAAATGAGCCCAGACCCTTACATTCCAGAACGCTGGGGAGGTTCCAATTCAGACCTAACCTTTGTATCTTGGGCTCATCGCTAATCTATTAGTTGGAGCATCTGTCCAAATGAAGAACATCTTGTAAGGGTGTAGACCTAAGAGCCCCTCAGTGTCAAGTGCTGTTCTGTAAATACAACTGTTACCGGGCCTGACAAACTCACTACACCTAACATATTGTTGCCATAATATTTATCCCCCCCAAAAATATCTTGGAAGGTTTCAAATGAAAACTGGTGACTAATATTATTGTGCGATGTATGTATGATTCTATGATTATATGTATGTGTGCTTAAAATTTGTTCCTAAAATATGTTCAGACTAAGCAATCTGAGTAGAATGAACAAACAGGTTTTTCCAAGACAAAGCAATGTGGATTTGTCAGTCTGCCTGGGTCAAGTTTGTAAGCTAGAGACAATGAAAGTACATTTGCACTGAAGGTAAACAAGGTAATCAAACCAATAGAAAGAGCGAATTGACAAGAGGATGAAAAAGTGACATGAGACTTGCACCCCAAAGAACAAGCAGCAGGGGAAAAAGAACTTCATCTGGAGTAAGTTTCAAAAAATAATTTCAAAGGTTTTCTTAACTACAAGGAAGGGGGTGGGGGTGTGGGGACATTGTGGTTATCCATCACTTAAGGGACAAATAGGCCAGCTCTCTGGAATCTGGAAAAGGTGGGTCCCTCAGCCATGTGAGTTGAGGACACAGAACTGACTCTAGGTGAGAAATTGCCTGAGATCAGAAAGTGTGTTTTATTTTTGGTTTATTTTTAACCATTTTCTGTTTCTCTTATCCTTGCTTACTCTCATTGAAATCTCTGTTCTTTATTAATAAACCTATGTTTTGTTTGACTATAAAATCATCTCAGTGCTGTGCATTGAAGTATGGGTCCTTAGTGAAACTAACAAGCTGGTGTGCGCACTGTCTCTTTGAGGCACAGGATTTAGTAATTTCGGTGGGTGTCCAGTGATAGGCACTGGATGCTGCAAAGGAACGCTCTTCTGGAGGGTTTGGGAACTGGGGTTCATTGAATGTTACCTGCAAGGCAAGGTTAATCCTAGAAGAGTCTTGAGGCGTTTGCTGATGAGGCAGACAGACTGATGTGGCAGGGAGCTGACATACAGTTTAAGCTCTCACTGAAACAGAGGGGTAACACAGTGGTTTAAGGGTCTGAGCATCCCAAGAAAGGGTCACAAAGGGCTGTACTCTTCTCCAGTGGGGCTACACCTAGCTATAAATTCCAACTCGCTCTGTGACCTACAAACTGATCCTTCCTCTCCTTTCTTCCATGATCATCTCTCTTAGCCCCTTCTGCAGTGACAAAGGACGTGAGCTAGTTTGAGTGGCACGAAGCATCATTCTGCCACGAGTGGGCAGGTGGGTGTGTCAGTATAAAATTAGGACGGACAGAAGGAGAGGGGGATAAGACCCTCCAGCTTCATTTCTTTACTACAAATCAGAGGGATCAGAAGTATTTCAAATACGTACCACCAAGAATTCTGTTTTGCTTCCAGCAGACGTAAAGGAAAAGGGCACCTCCCTCATGCCTGTCAGTCTATGCTCTACTCCAAGGCACAGTGCCCACCCTATGTGACCTTGTCTATGTACACTATCAACTCATTGAAACAGAGACTGCCTCCTACCATGTACATGGATAGTGCCTAGCACACTGGGGCCATTCTCAGTTGGGGTCTCTAGGTGCTACCGCAATTGAATAATAATAATTTCTAAATGTGTTGTTTTGTAAAGGAGACCTAAGCTGTTCTAACCCCTGAGACTATATTTATTATAGTCCCACCCCACTTCTTGATGTATCTTGCTCCCTAATTAGCCTTTATCCTATTGTTATAGTTTTTATTACATTGCATGTACTTGCTTACAGCAATTTGTACGTATCCAGCCTGACATTGCTGTAAATTAGGTTTATCCCAATGAGTGCTGATGTTTTTTACTGAGAACAGAGAAGTAAATCTAACACCTCAGAAGATTAGCTCACATTACTTTCTTAGGTGGCCTGTGGACGTAATAGCAATTTGTAGTGGACACCGCATCTTTGGAACGAGTTTAAGAGGCCAAAAATATCATGGGAACAACAACGTTGCATTGATCAAAAACAACATATGGATGTGCAAAGGTAAGATGACAAGTCCAGTGTGTGTTTCCTACCAAAAACTCACAAAGGCCAAATTGGTGCAACAGAGCAATTATTGCTAAAAATTGGAAATGAGCCAGAACAAAAGCTCCTTGGTCCATGGGAGCATCTGAAATGTAGGCTCAGATCCAACTGTTGCAATTGAACCCTACTGATATTATCAAGGGACAAACTAGGTATTTATAGGTCCCTCACAATCTTTAAAGTACTTATCCTCACAACTCAGGGAGTTTATAAATGGGGAATTGAGAAACCAAGTAAGTTGCCCATCATCATAGAGAATGGGCAGACCAGAGAATTGACCCAGGATGTCTTAAGTGCCAGGCTAACACCCTGAGCACTAAGCAGTCCTTCCTCTCTCAAATCACTAATTCAAACATCCCTCTCAAATGTTGAGGCGTTCGAAATCCAGCTAGGAATTCTGTGGTTTGTTGATCTCTGATTTAAAAAGAAGAGGGAGTTTATTTATGTAACAGCTGCCCTGTTAGCTGACACACCAGGGATTGACTCAGGGACCAGAGCCAAGACTCAATAACTAGGACGGGAACAACTCATATCCTCTGAAGACTGGCACAGAGAACTGGGCTCTATTCTAGGATCCTCTAACATCTAATTCCAACTCTGCCATTAACTAGCTACACTGCCTAGAGCAAATTGCTCTTAACCTTTTGGTGTCTTCAGTTCCCCATCTGGAAAATTGGGACATTGATGCTGGCCTCACAATTGATGGATGGACTTGTTACAGTTTCCACTGTATTAGACAAGAGCGGAGTGCTTCTTATTAATCATCATCTTCTTATTAATTATCATTATTAATGTTTCATGTGGCCCTTGTGAAAAGCTTAGCAGAAACTACAAGATTTCTCCAAAATCAAGGCAGATGAATCCCCTGCAAAATCAACAGATTTCATTGGGGGGGGGGGGGGGAAGAGGAATCAAAACAAATTGGCTTTTTGCAAAAATAATTGCACATCAGTACAGTAATTTGTCCCAAATTAGAGCTGGTTGGGAATCTTCCACTGGAATAATTTTCTGAGAGAAAATGCTTTTTTCACAAAATTGGGAACATTTCAACTTTGCTGAAAATTTTTGCGTTTTCCATCCTGAAAATTGAAATGACTACACCTGGGCTGCACCACTGGAAGGCTCTTCCCAGCTCCCTGCAGTCTTGCCACTGGAGAGATGGTCAGCCTCCCCACTTTCTCATAGCTGGCATGATATTGACAAGAGCCTTCCAGGCAAGCAGTCAACAAGTCAAAAAAAAATCTGCTTTGGCTCTCCCAACATGGAATTTTTCTGGAAATACTTTCCTGCAAAAAATGTTTCATTTTGGACTTTTCATTCTGATTTGGTACTTTTTTTTCTTCTTCTTCTTCAAAAACATGACATTTTTCTTGGGAAGAGATTTCCAATAATACCCTAAAGAAGAAGTATGCACCATAGCTAATGAAACACATGATTAACCAGTCACCTCTGGCTTATATTTAGACCTAGTATTCTAATTTCTGGGCCTTTTTCCTTTTGTCCTAGCTTATTCCCTGAGTCTGAAATCTGCATCTTTGTAGCTTGAGACCATCTCTCTTTTACATGTGATGTTCAGGGGACAAACAGTCCAAAATTTAGTGTATTTGAATCTTGGGTTTTGGTTATATTTGCAAAATTTAGATCTAGAAGCGGATGATTACTACGTATGTATATTACAATAGCTCTGAAAGGTCCCATTCAAGAATGGAGTTAAATTGTGCTATCTAGGTGCTGTGTATATATATATATATATATAACAAACTGGTGAGTGTGTGTTTCAGGTCTTAAGGTCCCTAAGGTCACACAGGGAGTTGTCCTGAGTCCAGTGCCCCTACCACAAAGCCATCTTCCCTCCTTTTTGGACACCAGACCATGTGGGGGTGGGGAAGTCTGGGATTTGCACACAACTCAGCAAGTGAGAAGAATTATCATAATCCTTAACACCCTGAGAGAGAGAAATCTAATGACAATGCTTCAAAGCACATTATGCTGTGCATCAAAGATATGTCAAAATAGCTTCTTAAAAGAAAAAAAATACTCAATTCACTAAATAATCCACATGCTCATAGCCCTGGTTGTTTTATACCCAAGAATGGATGTATTATATTTCTAGCATTAAATTATAATTTCATTATGTGTATAATCAAGTGCTCAGAGTGAGCAGGAATTAAGGGAGTCTCCAGAATTAGAATAAGCGGTTCTTACTGCTTGCGCCTGCTTTATTTGAACAGGAGACTAGAAAAATGAATGCAGAGAAGGGAAGGAAGGAAGGAAGAGAGGGTTACAGGAAATAAAATCTGGAAAAGAAGAAGGGAAGAGAAAATGTTGGAATGGGCTTGTTCTTCTGGGCTTGCTCCTACAGTACTTCATCCTGTCCCCCTCTGATCTCTGCTCCTCTGTGTCCTAGACTTTGCCACATACCTGTATGACCCCTGTCTTGTACATTAATCCACCCCACTCTGGCCCCTGCTCCCACTGTATCCCACACATTAACCCATCCTTCGCTGGCCTCCTCTCCTCCATGTGCCCTACATGAGCCCATTCCTCATTGGCCTCTGCTTTCCTATGTCTGCACATTATCACATCCCCCACTGGCCTCTGCTCATATGTCCCTTTTAGTCCCCAGCTCCAAATCTACAATGCAGCCTCTCAAAATGTCCCCTGTGACAGATATTGCCACCCTGTGCAGTACCTTTGGAGGCCATTGTACTAAATTTATGAATGGTTTATGTATGGTTGTGTTCTTCTCCATGGAGGAAGGTCACTACAAATCCTCCAGGAACTAAAAATAGTGGTAGGTGATTAAGGCTAAACTCTAGGACTAAACCATTCCAGATAGGTACCACCCCCTGGGGTGGTTTGCATGTACTGGTTTAAGATGGGTTTTCCAGAGAATAGTAGACAAAGAAAAGGTTTTGGCATAAAAGGATGGGCTTGATGTAATACAGGGCTTTCTTTCTGATCCAGCAAATGGACAGGACTGTCTGTCCCAGGGGGCCCCAACCCTTGCAGAAAGGTTGGGAAGACTTTGGCTTATTAGGGCCCCATAAGACTGACGGGTAACACCAGGTATGTGTGTGTTTAAATCGGTTTAGTATTTTATATGTTTTCTCTGTAATGCTTTTACCTTAAGAATAAATGTGCTTGCCTGTAAAGATGTGTGTGATAACTTGTAACTGCTGGCAATACACTAATCATAGCCCTCAGAGAGAAAGCAATGCACAAGTGCTGGCAATTAGGCAGAATAGCTTGCTGGGGATATCATAAGGCAGAGAGCTGTGCAGCCTTAAAATCCCCCAATCAGCATGGAGTTGGGCAAGGGTCCCTGCCCAGACACAGGTAATGGCTGGAGAGCTGAGACCTGATCAGGCACTCCTTGAGTGGACCATGGAGGAGGGCATACTGGTGCAGTTACCCTGAAACTGTGATACGCTCTTTATTTTTTCCTCCCATTCTGAACACTCTGTATTATAAAGATCAGAATTGGAGAAGGATCCTAGAGAACCTCTTATGCACTGCAGTTCTTAGGGGCCCTGCTCTTTCCATTCCCAAAGGCAGAATGCTCTCCATCTGTGCAGCACAAAAGAAAGAGACTGCTCACTTCAGACTCTTTATATCACTAGGTGAACTCATCAACCTGCTCACATATTCTCTCTCAAGCAAAATAATTTCCTATGCCCTCAGCAAATCTGATGCTGAGAAGCGGAACAGTTGGACTGCCCCGGGTGAGACCACAGCGAATGGAGAGACACGTAGAAGGAGCTGTGCTATGAGAATTGTACGTGTTTGGGCCAAGCCCTCCAGTACTCACTAAGGAATAAAACGCCCATGTTCCCAGCAAGGGCTGAAGGATTAAGTTCTTGTGATTGCTTCGGACCTGATCCAGCCAAGTCCTGCATGCATCCTGTGATGCACTGAGAGCTCTCAGTACCCATCAGCTTCAGCAAAAGCAGAGATGCACAGCAGCTCTCCAGCTTAGATCATCAAAAGTATTTAGGCTCCTAACGTCCACTGATTTCAATGGATGTTAGGAGCCTAAGTACCTTTGAGGATTTGGGCCTCAGTACCACCAGGGCTGGCTCCAGGGTTTTGGCCGCCCCTAGCAGCAGCAAAAAAAAAAAGCCGTGATCATGATCTGCGGCGGCAATTCGGCGGGAGGTCCTTCGCTCCGAGCGGGAGTGAGGGACCATCTGCCGAATTGCCGCCAAATAGCTGGACCTGCCGCCCCTCTCCGGAGCAGCCGCGCCAAGCACCTGCTTGCCAGACTGGTGCCTGGAGCCAGCCCAGAGTACCACACAGGATCAGGCTGATAATGGCATCTGACTTTCCTTTTTTAACACCGATGTCAGTTTTAAAAATACATTTATACAAGGATACAGTAAGAAAGGATGGTCTTGTGGTTAAGGCACTGGATTGGGATTCAGCACATCTGCGTTCACTTCCTGGCTCTGCCACAGACTTCCTTGGGCAAGGCTCTGAATTTCTCTGCGTCTCTGACGAACGGGGAAAATAATGTTCTTTATGTGTTTAGACTGTCATCTCAGAGGGGCAGGGACAGTCTCCTATTCTGTGCTGTATGGCACCTTGCACAAGGTAGCCTTGATCTTGGTCAAAGGCCTCTGAGCATCACTGTAGTACAAATAATGGATAATAATGGGGCATTAAACTAGATGGTATAAGCATTACAGGCACTGGCTGGCCCAACAAAGCATTCTGCATGCTTGGCTGGATATTCAACACGTATGGTGCATTTTATTGTCAATATACAATTGAGAAGAACATGTCCACCCTCCCCCTTAAGACATCAAAATAAATACCGTATGATTTCTCTAGCTTTAGTCTAAAATAAAGGGAACCAGAGGTGGCTCGCTTCAGCTGACCTCCACTTTCCCACTGATATCTAGACCTCTATTGCCATGGGTTCCTCTATGGTATCTATTGCACGAGCAGCGGTATTAGCTATGGTGACCTGACAATACAATCCAATCTTCCATGGAATCTGCTACTTGCCTCTAATGAGTATTCCTAGCCAGGAGTATCTGCTAATCCACCCATGCTGATTAGCAGAGAACAGGAGTGGCTTACTACTTGGGAGGCATTTTAGCACCAGAGGCTGAGTCCCTTGACTTCAAACTGAACTGATTAAAATAGATGTGCATACAAAAGCTAAACTCTGACTTTGATAAGCACACAGAAGTAATGTAAGATAAATCATAGGAGGATCAAAATCTGCCCACAACAAAGTCATCTTAGGATCATACACGGATGTTGCAAGTATCAACTATTCAATGTTTAATGCCAGAGACATGCAAAGTGTAGTTAATGACCATCTTTCATAAATCCTTTCACTTTTTCTGGGATGGATGTGCTTAGAAATACATTGAAAAGAGTTATCATTCTGCAACGCTGATTATTTGATGAAGTATTTCCCACTGGTGATAAGTTACCTTCAGTAGGATGCTTATATTTTTCTTTCTGAATTGACTAGTACTATATTTCCATTTGATAGATTTATTCATAAATCATTTAATTCATTGCTGATTTGCATATAAAACTGCTGTTTCCAACACTCCTGATCTCCTACCTCTCCACTCAAAAAAAAAAAAACTTAGATTCAAGTTTCCCAGCCTATATCTTCAAAAGTGACTATTAGTGGCTTTGAGTGCCCCAGTTATTGAATACTCAATTTAAAACAGATTAAAGTGGCTTGAATTTCAGAAGCAGGTGCTCAGCATTTCTCAAAATCAGATCTTTTAAGATGTCTGAAAATGGGCTATCCAAAACCAAGGGACCTAAAATAATCACTCACTTTTGAAAATATAGGGCTTCCCTCTGTAATCTTGATAATACGAGAAACCAGAATTCCTATCTTTATTATTGAAATTCCAATAATGCGTCTGGAGCTGTACATGACACTAAAGCAGACAATACTTACTCCCCCCCAACTTTACAATCTAAACAGCAATAATATCTACTTGTTATATATCACTTTTCATCAGTAGATCTTAAAGTGTTTTACAAAGGAGGTCAGTATCATTATCCCCATTTTACTGATAGGGAAACTGAGGCACAAGGGGGTGACTTGCCCAAGGTCACCTAGAAGCAGAGCTGGGAATAGAACTGGAGTCTATTAAGTGCCAGTCCAGTGCTTGATCCACTAGGCAACACTGATAGTCAAGACTACTGTAGAACAGACAGGATAAACTGGGAAGGCCCAGATGGGTAAATGAATGGTTAAAAAAAGCAAACATTATTACTATTATCTTCGACTATCACCTTATTATGCATATCATGGCAGATTGAGACATTAGGAGGCATTTGAATAAAGAGGAAGTTCTGGGTTAGCCTCATCTAAAATGTGAATAGGAAATTTTGTTAGGGAAGTGTTTGAACTTGTTTTCTCCTCGGTTTTTCCAGGGCAGTAAAAATAAAAAAATTAAAATGCAGACAGCCATATTTTTATTTTTTTGTGAAGTGTTTAGTTACCTGAAGTGATATTAAAATAAAATAGGTCAGTGGCGTCCCAAATGTGGGGTATGAGAAGCGTGAAAAACCCATTATTTTCAATGAAGAACCAGGCCTAAAATAATGGTTTTCACAAAGAAAGACTCTACAGATTATGTCTGGTTTCCTTGGTCAACAAACCCAGCTAGATTTTCTGGGGCTGAATCCCACTCTGCAGATTCTTGTACAATTAGGGTGCAGTATAATAATATTGTGAAAGATGGCACTGTTACCTATAGTCTTTCAAGTTCCTTAGCATGTGAGCAAATTTTTAGTCTTGGAAGAAATACGAATATCATTAGTGTGGTTATGTGAGAGTCCTTTGAGAGAAGCTGTGGCAAGCACTTCTGGATAAGCATGCTGTTTGACTGCTTCTGTCCAGGCTCAGCGTATGTGTGTTAGTAAAGCAAGTTACACTTATAATACACTCTGCATCTCTGAGTTCTCCTCCACTTGCAAAGCTGACTTGCAAGGCCCTGGAATAATATTACAATAATATTGGCAGAGGAGCGATGCTGGTTTCAGAAATGGGGCACTTATGCTGGAAGATGGGGCAACACTAATTTAACAACAGATACTCTAATATATCTGAGTGCAACAATATCCTATCCAGATGTATATTGGCCTTTCCAGTCCAGTCTCACCCCCTAGAGGGGACACTAATTTGCTACCAATGCTGTCAGTAAACAATGAATAAAGAGGACAAAGGCCTCTTTGTAGATATACATTTTGTATCAGGGCTTATGATATGTTACATTGTTCCACACCAACATTTATTGGTCTAAAACCATTGCTTAGTGGCAATCAGGTCTTAAGCACACTCAGCACAGCTGAGTACCTCGAAGAGAGGGCAACTTTTGACTCAAGGAGGCAAGCTGTCATTTCCTTCTCCAAAGAAGGTCAGAGAGCTAAACCGTCAAGAAAAATTAGACCAAATAAAGACATAAGCCAGAGTTTAGCAGGCTTAATAATTAGCAAATGTGCAGCAGAGAGTTGAAGTGGGCTAAATATAGAGGACCAGATCCTGAGCTGGTGTAAGTCAGTGTTGTTCCATTGAAGCCAGAGGAACAACTCCGAGCTACAGCAGCTGTGGATGTGATCCAGAGTTCTCTGCCCCCCAGTTAAAGGCTCCTGTAATTTCTAACGACCTCAGCATAAAGAGGAGAGAACGGCCCCCCAGGGTTCCTCTGAAGTAAACTAAAATAATGTTGTACAATTAATTGGTTGCCCAAAATGCAACATTTAACATCAGTGCAAAGCATCATAGAAGATTGTGTGGGTTGCTGCAATAGATCCTAGAATCAATTAGACTGAAGAAATGGGTTTCCCAGTCATTTTGCCTCATGTGACTCCAACTCCCCTGTCTCAAAGCTGCCGGCTGGGACCAAACCCTCACCGCCCTGCACCCAGCTCTATTAGAAGGCATCTCCTCAGGAATATGTGACCATAAGCATCCTGTTCCCCACCTCTGTCATCCTCCCATTACTCTAGTTTTCAGTATAGCGCTGCCTCTCCTTCTCTGAGTCCCAGCTGCTTTCCTAAGCAAGGGCGAGGCCTAGCAGCAGGCAGAGGAGTGGCAAGTCCATATAGGCTGCTCAACCTATGCGTTTCAATTCAGCCTCTGCCCTCTATAGTCATAGGCACTCCGTGAAACTGCCCTCTCTAGATTAGGAAACTCATCTATTCTAACAAGTCAAATTAGATTTTCACACAACACTGAGCTTTTGATAATTCATGCAAAAGTGCAGCTTTGGAGCCTGGTACTAAAGCAAGCTGAATGCCCCCACTGCAGAAGACATTCGACACCTTGCAGAATCACAGTATGTTAGGCTGTTTTGATACACAACACACCGTGTGTTAGATTGCTCACCAATGCACCCTTGTGTGCTATTAAAAGCCGTTCCCCTAATGTACCCAGCTGTTGCAGCTCATTTGGGGTTAAAACATTCTCTTCCTTACTCTCCCTCTCTTCCCCATCGACAAACTAATCAAACCCTTTCTGATGTGGGGCCGGATCTGCTTGCCTTCCCCGGGGGAACAATTCCATTGACTTCAGTGGGGCTACTTGTCTGAGTAAAGCAAATGGAATTTGGCCCCTGGTCATGAGCTAGTGGGATCTTTACAAAGAACCTGTCGGAAGGTTTGTGCTTGTGCACAGAGTCAGCTAAGCTTTGCCTCCTGAGCTGCCATTGAAAGCCAGCTGTCTACCATTTATATTGTTAATTCATTAAAACCAGTTCTTTATCCTCTCAGGAAATCACGGCAGTCCTACTTACTGGCAGACAATAACATTTGAGGGCTTGCTGCTGCAATTGCTGACAATATCAATTATTTAGTTTTCTGCCAATTCCTATTAGACTTTTCAGGCTAGAGAATTTACACTGTGTTATTGAATTAAAAAAAGCAGCTAAAAGCTTTAGGGAATCCAAACTAATTAGCTGGCATTTGTAAACCCCTTTGTTCATGGTAATTTGTTTACAAGAGTAGCTCAACCTTTTAATTATGGGCACACTCATCGGCCACATACTGTACCATTACAGACATTTTTTTTTTGTTTGGTGCAAAGAGGGCAAATATGGGGAAGCTAATTTTTGTGCTAATGAGCTGTGATGACCCAGACTGGCACTGTGCAACCGAAAATATAAGCGTGTCTATAATTATAACTAAGAAAAAATAAAACTCCATATGCTGCCAGTTGGGCCAGAAATGATCAGCATCCAATCCATGTCAACAAGACACCTCCATATCTTTCCACCTCATTGAACCTTCAGCTTTTTTTCAGATCTCGTCTCCAGACATCTCTTTTCTGTTCTTGCCTAGTACTTGCAAAAAAAATTTCTCCTTTTGCTTTTGACCTTAAAGCCCGACAGTCTTAGTCAATCATATAAAGAGCTGGATTCTCATCTGGTGTAAAAGTGATCTAGCTCAAATTTACAACAGCTAACAATCTGGCCACTCATCTTTAGATTGTATGCATCTTGGGACAAAGAACCGTATTTATCTGTACTGTAATGTGGCGTGCCCATCTATGACCTTCCATACAAAGTAATGTTATAGCAGAAGTCTCCAGGGGGCACAGTTACACATAGTGTTACAAGTTCTTTTTCTTTCTGTGCAAGAAAGATTTGTCTTGGAGCAATGCAGTGTTGTTGGGGTTTTTTAGAGCAGTTCCTCGGGGATGTTGTGTTATGCCGCAAGGAAGTCAGCTCTCTTTCTTAAACTCTCAAACTAGAGTCAATTCTTGGAGCAGAGCTGCTCCCTGGGAACTGGGCATTGGGGTTGAGGCTGAGATTCCTGGAAGAAGGGATTGCCTGCATACTGTTTGTGACTACTTGCCACTGTATATATGTGTAAATGAAACAAGTTGCACTAAGAATATACCTAGATTCAGCATGGGCTAGGGTCTAGTGTACAGGGCACTGGGCTGGCAGTCAGAATTCCTTATTTCTAGTCTTAGCTCTGCCACTGACTTGCAGTGGGACCGTGGTCAGGTCACTTCCCTGCGCTGTGCCTCAGTTTCCCCATCTGTAAAACAGTGTTAAGAATGCTTTGTCCATATTTGTAAAGTGCTTTGAGGTCAGTTACAAACTGCTATGTATTATATTTGATTTAACTGACAGCCTGACATTTGACTCTTTAATTTAAAGGAAGCTGCCTCTCAGACATATGTTTCAATAAAGTAATTGACTTATATCTTTCTGAGTTTTGCCACAGCCTTTTTGAATTCTCTACTTCTATAGTTAAAAAATTAAAAGGGGCCTCAAATTGCCCAGTTTTCATCAGGATTTGGATTCAGAGTTTCGGGTTTTCAAAACCATCTGTTTAGTTAAAATACCAGTAATGGTGCAGCATGTTTGACAAGTATGTTTGACAGCACTGGCCATATGGAAAGCATAAATATTAATACTGTATATTGCAGCCATTTGCAAGAAACAGCATTAATCCCTTGAAGGTTAATGAAAATTATTCATGTGCATCTCAGGGAGAGAAGTACTTCACTTTAGAAATTGAGCTACTTGACATGCCTGTTTTTTTCAATAACCAATCAATATGAAAATGGAAAATGGATGGACATCTTAATACCATGCAGGAGTCCTGTTTGTTTTTCCAAATCAATATTTTATATCATTAATAGATGCAGTTCCAAGAATCAGTAACATAATAAATCATCCCTGGTCATAGGCGGTTCACCAAAATGTGGGATATTCTTGCAGGAAAGGAAAAATAGCTGTCAAGAAAAACAATACAAACGTGTTTTATTTTGAAATGTGGGATCCTTTAGTTACATATGTGCATTGGTGGCAGGTTTGTATAATTTTTGGTGGTGCCCAGAATGGGTCCAAGCAGAGCTGTCCTGTCCATAGCACAGACTTGGGCAACTGCCCCGGGTCCCACGCTTTAGGGGGCCTCTGTGCTTCAGGGGGACGTGGAGTCCAGGGTGACCTGGGAGGCTAGCGGGGGGCCTGGTGCCTGCAGCAGCGAGCAACCGGCCCCGCTCTCCTCCATCCCGCCCCGCTGGCTTGAGGGAAGGGGTGGAATGGGGGCGGAGCAGGGGCAGGAAGAGGCGGGACGGGGGGGAGAGCAAGGGTGGGAAGAGGTGGAGCGGGCCAGGCTGGGGCCGGGTCGCTTGCTGCTGCAGGCACCAAGCCCCCCGCTAGCCCCCAGGCCACCCTGGACCCTCCGTCCCCCTGAAGTGTGGGGCCTGGGGCGGTTGCCCCTGTCTGTCCTATGGATAGGACAGCTCTGAAAATATAAGCCCAAATGTTGATGGAGCCGGGCCCACATTCCTGAATATTGGTGGAGCACAGGCACCATGGGCCCATATAACTCGCCACCTATGCATATGTGACAGATAAAAAGCCAGCAACAGAGCCTCTTTCTATTTTGATCCAAATATTTTATTTCTAAGGGTCTGTCAACAAGACAGTCAAGCCTATTCAGAGCCTACATGAGGGATAAACAAATATGGAGCAAATTGCTCTACTGAAGTTAATGGAACTATGCCAATTTACACCCGCTGAGGATCTGGCCCAATCAGTTTGGAGATCAGTTTGTCTCTTTAACGCAGGAGGTGGCCTAATAAGGGTGAGCTCTTGTGCAAATGTCACCGTAGTTAGTTTATTATGAACTACTTTGAAAACTGTGTTCTTATGCCATGATGTTACTCTATCAGTACAGTTCAGTGTACTGGTACAACTATTCAGAACTAAAGCTGATCAAAATTCTCATAGTTCTCGATGAAAAAAATGTCAATTTTTCAGGAAATACGTCTGTCATTTTTCAATCAATTCAAAATTTTGAGGTAAAAAATGGTCATTTTTTTTATTAAAAAGTTTTTATCTTGTATATTTTTTTTACAGAAATATAGAAGCCATTTGTATGCTACATATAATGCCAAATAAATAATACAAAATTGTCCTGGGGCACATAGTGTTTAAATGAAATGGGCTCTAATCCCAAAACAGTCATCTGACCACGCATATTAAAGCATGAACATTGTCCTATTTGAAAAGCAGCAGATTTAGTAGCCAAGGCAAAGAGAAAATGAAGTTGCTGTACTGCGATTGAAGTAAGCAAGTAGGATAACTCACAAGGTCAGGTCCTCACTTGGTGTAAATAATTGGGGTTCCTATGACTTCAAGGGAATCAATGGAGTTACACTGAGTTACACCAGCTAAGAATCTGGCCCATCTTATGTCCCTCCAAAGGCTTCCTCTGGTGTTCTGTAATATGCAGTCTGTATAATCTCTCCTATTCAATTAGCATCAGATACTAAAACAATGCTATCTCCAGAAGGTCAAGATAAAGGGAAAGGTGCAATTTCTGCAGAGGGGCTAGACAGAGCTTTCTTATTTCACTGCGGGCATGTGTAGGGGATACTGGAGTTATGGTTTACTGTACATTTGCTTTTGTCATGTGGGTTGTCACTGCTTTTACTGCTTCAGGAAAAAAATGTACTGTGCATAATAATGGCAGCAAGATCCCGTGTGTCACACTACATGGCTTTTTCTTCTTTCTGAGGCTTCTTGATTTCCAATTCTAATGCTTCAGAAATGTGAAGGGATTCTGAGATGGGAAGCAAAACTGTCCCCCTGGAATGCACTGGGGCCCATTGGGGAAACTCTTTCTGGCCTGAGGCATCGTGCTCCATTTTCTGCACTGGGAGGGACCCTGTTGCTTGCAATAACGCAGTGATGTGCACAGGCCAGAGGCAGTCACACAGGCAGCCAGCTACAGCTCCCAAGGCATGTTTATTGAATACTGCACAGATCCACATCCTAGCTGGGTCTTGTGGGTTGCCATTAGCTAAACTCCAGTAGAGCGGATGTGCCGAATACTTTCTCCATCTTGTCGAGGCTCAGGTAAAGCAGCTGAGCCAGTCACACTTTATATTAAAGGTATATTTAGAGCTTGTCCACACAGGGAAATTAGCCTGGAGTAAGCTAGGGTATGAATTTAAAACGCTCTAGTTACTCCGTATTAACTCTCCATCTAGACATATTTACTCTGCACTACGGACTGGTCAACGCTGGGAACTTTCATCAGCATGGTTACATTTCTCAGGGGTAAACCCACACTGTTGACAGATGTAGCTATGCCAGCTAACCACTGGTGTAGACAGCGCTAAGTTGACAGAATTCTTCCATCTACTTAGGTAATTCACCTCCCTGAGAGGCGGTAGCTAACAGTGAGGGGAGAACCCCTCTCATTGTCGTAGGTAGTGTCTACACAGCAGTGCATGTCTCCTCATGTCTGTAACGTGCTTGTAACATCTATTATTAACCCTTTGTACCCTTCATATAAAGTGGGACTGCGGAGCCTTCTTGCAGACTCAGCTAACCCAGGAGGTTGGGATTCTTTGGGCATGGCTACACTGTGATAAAAAACCCACGGCACCAAGTCTCAGAGCCCAGGTCAGCTGACTCTGAGACCCTGTTCTTCACAGGTTTCCGAGCCCAGGCTCCAGCTCAAGCTGGAACATCTGCTATTTTTAGCCCTGCAGCCCGAGCCCTGTGAGCCCAAATTAATTGACTCGGGTCTGAAATTTGGGTCCATGGGCCTTTTATTGCAATGCAGACATGCCCTTTGAAGAGGCTGATGCTGCCTAGAAATCACGTAGACAGTAAAACTCCAGGAAAGGAGAATTTTGCCCTGCTTTCATTGTTTGAGACAGCACACAATCATTGTTAACCCACATGAGGGAAAACAGCTGGTGATTCTGGACCATGTTATTTTTTTATTCTGAGCCATTTACCACCTCCTTTAAACAATCCCAGCTGCCCCCACAGCGGTTTTCTTTTACACCATTGCACGGCTCATGAGTGTCTGTTTCTGGCCTCTTCCTGCTTTTCAGTACATTCTGGACTGCATCCACCTGGAGAAAGACTCCACTGCATGGCACTTAGTAAAAACTTTTTCAAGAATTGGGCCAGATCCACAGCTGAGATAAATCTGAGTAGCTCTATTGACTCCAGTCAAGCTTAATATTGCTTTCACAAACAACTATAAAGCCTAACTTGAGTGTGACTGAAGGATCCTGTATTGAGGAAAGCCTTGAAGTTTGTTCCAAGGGTCCCCAAACATTTTTCCAAACCATGGATCTCTATAGCATCTTCCTGTTTGGGGCTGTAGCCATCTATTACTAAAACATAAAATAATGTTAATGAATATTATGCACTTGATACCCTGGCCAAGGATTTTAAATGTACGTTACAAACATTTAAACCCTGTAATGCAGATAGCTGCTGTTATCCCTATTTTACAGATGAGGAAACTCAGGCACAGAATACTGAGGGCCAGCTTTTCAAAAGGTTAGGTGCAAAATGTGCATTGCAGTTATCATAATTATGTGAGAAATGACCAGTTATGTTTTACCAACTACACCTCTACCCCGATATAACACGACCCGATATAACACGAATTCGGATATAACGCGCTAAAGCAGCGCTCCGGGGAGGCGGGGCTGCACACTCTGGCGGATCAAAGCAAGTTCGATATAACGCGGTTTCACCTATAAGGCGGTAAGATTTTTGGCTCCCGAGGACAGCGTTATATCGGGATAGAGGTGTATATGCATACAACCAACTCTGTACACAGTACTGGTAACTAACTTGGTGTGCAATTGCACACACAATTGGATATCTAACTTTTTGGAAACCACAGTATAAGTGACTCAGGATTCAGGTGTCATTGTCCCATGTGGGCTCCCCTCATAAGCCCCACAAAGCCATTACATACGGTCTTTAAACCCTATTACCATTCTGCTTTGCATAGGTTCCTGCCCCAGTATTTTTGTGCTCCAGTGAAGCCAAAAAAAGGTCCTAGTTTTGCATCCAAACTCTACAAAGCCAATTGATGCAAAACAAACAAACAAGTGAAACCAACCTGTTCTGCCCCAACTGTCCAATTTTTTTTTTAAAGGGAAACCTGGTCTGAGTGGCAAGTTTGTAATGATCCCTGAAACTAGGCATAGGTGCTGGAACTAGGGGTGCCGGGGGGAGCTGGAGCATCTCCTTGCTTGAAGTGGTTTCCATCATATATGGGGCTTAGAGTTTGGTTCAATGGCCCTGAGCACCCCTACTATACAAATTGTTCCAGCACCCCTGAAACTAGGTGAGTCTTGCACAGCTGTTTAATATCCAAACTGAGAATAACATAGCTTGTCTGGCAAATGAGTTCCTTGCATCACATCTGTTGTGTACTATTTGGAAGAGAGGGAGTGAATGGAAAGTCAGCATATCACTCACTCCCTTACAGCATTTTTGACATGTTGCCCAGCTGTGACTAACTGCTGGGCTTTACTCAAAGGTGGATGTGTCATTTATAGATTGAAGATTTTCTTGCCTCATAATCTGTTGACCTCAGTATTAACCTTTTGAGACACTGATCTGTTGTGGGTTTTTTACAGATTTATCATACAAGCCACCAGACAAATGTTTTTCTCAGTATGTAGGACAGTTTCTGACTGGAATATTGGCAACCTCCCTCCTCCATAGTTTCTTTTTCATCCCAAATGCCATCTTCTGATTTTTAAGATAATGAAAGCTTTAATTTCACTTTGGGGAAAGTAGCGGTATGAGAACCCGTTTAATTAAAACTCAGGAACATTCAGCTCTTCTGATCTCTTGGCAGTGTTTAGTATGCTGCCCACAGTTGCAGCAATCGGTCTCTTTAAATAAGTGATGCAATTCTTTATGGCAAATTAGCCTCTTCTTAATAAAGACCTGTTGTTCCCGATGAGTCAGCATTTTTGGAGGAGAGATTTAATAGTCGTTTATTATCTCTATCCCCATTGCGGTGCCCGGATTTAATTTTACTCTTATTATCAGTAGCAATGATAGGAGTGAGTCTCTCGAACATGTGTACGACGTGGCCTCAGAGGTCTGATTGAGAGGTGGCTTCCATCTGGTGGAGCTTGTTCACTGCAGGGTGATATGATGAAGGGGATTAATTATGAAACATTGGGTCTTTCTTAAAATGTCACTAAGCTACAGGGGGGATGGGCATGATGAGTGAAATCCATCCCTTTGGAGAAGGTCAGCGTAAGGCCTTTTTGCCACTTAAGGACAGATAGATTTTTATTCCCCCCCCACGCAAATGAAATCACAGCTCTTGCACTGAGTTCATAGAAATATTACAAGGCATTCATTCTGTCTGACTATATGCTAAAGATGAGCTTGTGGCACAAAATCCATATTTGGACCCAGGGTTTTGGTTTGGACCCATCTCTTCTAAAAATGGAGTTTCACTATATCAGAGTTCATAATACTACTATGTAGTTGATCTTATAGCATAATACTATTCCAGCTCCTAGTTAGTGCTTATGTAGGGCTCAACTGTGCTATTAAGGCACAGTAATAAACAAAGAATGGTGCAAAGGCCCCCATGCCCCCAACCTCACTCTGCCCATACAAGCCACCCTGAGGACATCCACTACTAGCCATGATATCATGCTCACTCCACCCAGAGACGCACCCTCTAGAGTAACTGTCATACGTCAGGATCACTAACTGGTGCGCTCGGTATGCGTGCCACAAAATTATGTCTTTCCCCTGTATAGCTATGGCGTGGGGAGAAGGTGTGAGCTCTCACCCTTTGCTGCAGGGGCTATTATTTGAAGTGTGGGTTCCAGTGTTGCTTGACAGAGGGTGGAATAAGGTCACATTTTCTGGTCTAATCTTATGGAGAAGTACTATACAGTTTAATCAGGATGAAACCAGTAGATTTATAAAAAAATTAAATAGGGCCCTACTAGAAATTATGGTCTTTTTATAGAGTGAGATCCTTTCATTTTGAATCCTCCTATGGAAATCTATAGCAGAAATATATAGTTCTCTATAAAATTCTATAGGACTCCAGAAAAACTGTCCATTTTCTATCCAATTCTATAGGACTTTTCCATAATATCTGGTCGCAATTCTTATTTTAATGTAAAGCAATTTTATTGGGGCTAAAATGAATTTCCCCTGTATTTTGCTTATAGAAGCATATGTTTGTGTCAGAGGTAATCAAAGGCTTTTAATTCATCACACCTATATGAACTGTGGAAACTCTGGATAAATCATCCCTTCACCATTTAGAGAGACGATGAAATGTAGCTCACTGCAGTTCTTTTGTATATATTCCCTTCACTCAGTGTTACTGCCATAAGCATGATATTTTCCGTTCGTCACTGTTACCAGTCATGCTCTCCTGGCTCATTTGGTCCAAACAAGATAAATCAATTTTCATCCAATTAGGCTACGCCTGAAGAATTAATTTGTTACACTTTAGACTGTAGTATTTTGTATGTTCCTAAATGCAATTAGAAAACTTTAATTTAATCTTACATGCCAAATACGATCGTCTTGTACATGAGACAGTCCTTTCATGACCGTCATGTAATCCTAGCTGTTATGGATTGGAAAATGTTTTTTTTAAAATCATACGTCTTAATATTGCATGTCTTTTTTATTTGTTTTGAGCCTCGATCCTGCAAACACATAGAACATGAAAATCTTTCTCCATGTGAGCAGCCCCATTGAACTCAATGGGACTATTCATGTGCTTAAATATTCACAGGACTGGGGCTTGCTTGGTCCCAAACCGGTCCAGTAAATTCACACGAGTTCATTGGAGCTTTTACCATTTTTCAGAACCACCAGGGGCCAGATTTTTAAAGATATTTAGGAGCCTAAAGCTGCAGATGGATGTCTAAATGGGATTTTCAAAAGAATCTAGTCCCATATAGTACAAAATCCATTAATTTAATCTAAATACCTGGAAGATCTAGGCCTAGGCTCTTTTGCAAATCCCTCTAGGAGCCTATTGCATCTTCAGGCAGGTAAATACCTTTGAAAATCTGGCTCAAGGTGCTTCGTTACCACTGGGTTAGATACAGAGATAGTTGTTCTGTAGAGATCTGGGAGGGTATTCCTGTGAATAGCCAGTGACAGTGGCTGGATATCTCTGCGGATCTCTTCAAGAAGGCTCAGGGACCAGAATGCACCTAGTGCTAACCTGCAGAGCAAAGTGAGGGCTGGCATGATTGCCTGGAGGAGGGTGTTTGGGTGGATAACAGGCTGGTGTTGCCAGGGAGCTGACACCCTGCGATCATCAAAGTCTGAGGTCAGTCACGAGTATACTGCCATCTCTCCTTTTCGAAGGAGAGGTAGAACACAACTGGAAAGCGGACTGTGGCTGGGCATAAGAGAATCCTAACACCTCCGCTTCTATGTGCCCATTTCCCAGAAGTGTTTGTATTTGAAACCATGGTGAGATAACATGAATTAAAGAAACGTGATCTCACTTTTAGCTATAAGTAAAGGATTGTTCTCTGGATGACGTGGGGGGCAAGTCAGAAATACAACTCACACAGCCATTCTGATTTTTCACAGCATGTAGTTCCCACTGTTTCCGTGGGTAAGAGAATTTAAGAGAGGTAAAATGGACAACATGAAAATATTTAATGCAACACAGGAAATTGTGCCTATAAGTTTTCCTCAGGTTTATTTTTGGTTTTGTTATGAACAAAAGGTAGGGGGAATTTCCATCATGTGTGTTTGATATTTTTTAATAGTGTCAGATGAAATGCTAAGCTCAGTGGCAGGCACAGTACAATGAGGCTTTGAGGTGACATAATAAATGTCTGTGCTTCAGAAGAGAGGTTGAAACAGCTTGGAAAATGCACTAAAAAAAAGTGCCCCAAACCATAGAACAACCATTATGATGAAGCACGGTTCTGGATAAGCCAGTTGTTGATTTAAAGCAGAAGCACGCAGGGTTTTCATCCACTGCCACGCTGGATTTTGAAAGGGACAAAAGGAGATGTTAAAAGGACAATGATTTCATGTCCAAGGGTTCAGATTTCCTTTCTTCAATTAAAAGTGGCTAGCTAGGATTTTGCCCCCTCTCATTCTCTACCAAACTGTCTCAATTTAGCAGGTCAGGAGAGGGAAGAGCCGGGAAATGCAATTTCTTTATACAACATTTATATTAACATTACAAGGGGGGCATAGTCTGCACTCAGTCCCTGATCAGGACTCATGCTGATGTCATTGAAAGTTTCCGGAAAAGCTAGAGAATAAAATATGACCCTAAGTACGTATATGCTAGCCGTTAACTTTTCAGCACCGTTCATGGAGCTCACTGCCTCTGCTTCAGCTGTGTCTCTCCATAACTCGGCCTCTTCTTTTTCCTCTGCCTGCTCTGTACCACTCTCCCCAAAAACCTTTGCTATCCTGCACTCTGCCTCCACTGATGAGCCTCTAAGGGGAGTGTACCACACAGGTTACCCCAAGAGCCATAACATTTGGCCCAGGGTTTCAGTTGACTGGAGTTTGATTAACTGAGGTTGACTTTAGACACATTTGAATAAGCAGGTACTTAAGGTGACCAGATGTCCCGATTTTATAGGGACAGTCCCGATTTTGGGGTCTTTTTCTTATATAGGCTCCTATTACCCCCCACCCCCGTCCCAATTTTTGACACTTGCTGTCTGGTCACCCTACAGGTACTAGCAAAGTGGGCAAGAGGGCGCTATTCAATGCATTGGACCATCTTGGTCCAGATCCTGATCCTAATGCAGGGCTTGGTTCAATCCTTATTTAATGTTGAAGGCAATACTCCCATTGGCTCAGATTTGCACTGGATCAGGCCCCAAGTCAAGAATTTCATTGTCTGTTCACTTTTCAAACCCATTAATAACCTTCTTTTGTAGGTGGACACAGGGAGCCATGAGAAGCAGATCGTAATTTAGTCCTGGGGCTTTTCTAATTCATCAGAGTCTGGGCAGGCCCTTGCTCATTGCCAGAACTTTGCCCTGTGCCTTTCCATCCCTGGCCCACGCACTGGAACAGAGTCACTGAGAGGTGACCATTGAGAAGTTAAATGACTTGGCCACTCAGGAAGTCTGTATTAGGGCTGGCAACTGAACCCAAATCTCCTTTTTCCTGTCCCCTGCTGTAATCACTAGACTTATTATAGGATTCCTCCCAGAAGGGTTTAATACCCTGGGAAATCACTTCCCATTTCTTTTTGTCTGAGTAGCACATTTGTTGATGAGCTAGAGACTGTTAGCAGCTCATCTTTCTAAATAGCCAGGTCAGGGTAAGAAGGGATAGCAGACTCGGCCAGTTCTCCTCCATAAGGCTTATCTACACCTGAAATACTACAGTGGCACCACTGAAGTGCTGCAGCTGGGTCACTGTAGTGCTTCATGTAGACACTATGTCGACCTAAGGGGTTCTCCCATTGGCATAGGTATGCCACGTCTCCAAGAGGTGGTAGCTAGGCTCACAGAATTCTTCCATCAATTTAGCACTGTCTACACCTAGGATTAGGTCAGTTTAACTAGGCTGCTTAGGGGCCTGGATTTTTCACACCCCTGAACGATGTAGCTGGATCAACCTAACTTTTTAGTGTAGACCAGGCCTGTGGCTACTTCTACACTATGAGCTAGGGGTGTGATGCCTGGCTCGTGTAGACATACCCATGCTAGCGCTAACTGAGCATGCACTAGTATAAATAGCTCTATAGTAGCAGTGGAGGCATGGATGAGCCATTCCAGGGATGTGTACGTATTCGGCAAGGCTCAGCCATGCTACCTCTGTAGATGCCTGTGTTACCGTGGATACGCTGCTATTTATACTTGCACTGGCTCTCAGACATAGCGCAAGTGTGTCTACATGAGCAGGGGAATCACACCCCTAGCTCCTACGGTAGCCGTAGCCGTAACAAAGAGCTTATTATCCTTTTGGGAAGGAGTAGCAGCACTCCAAATATTGTAGCAGCATTTAAAGGCCCTGACTCAGGAAATCACTTAAGCACATGGTTAATTTTATGCGTGTGAGTAATCCACTGAAGCACGTACTTAAGTTTATGCATGTAAAGCAGTCCCATTGACTTCAATAGGAGTCATGCCAATGCTCACATGCTCTAAGTTAAGCATGTGCTTATGGACTTTACAGGATCAGGGCAGTAGTCTATCTATTTCTTTTTAATACACCAGGTGTTCTTGATTTTGAATTGCACTTTTTAAATGTTCATTTTCCCAAACATTACATTTCTTGTCATACATTTAAATAGTATCAGGAGAGCTTTGACTAAATCACTTAATCCCATTTGATCTACAAACAGAGCTGTAACATGACAGGTTGGATTAATACATTTGGCATTTACAAAATTATAGATCTCAAACAGCAAACAGACAGCAACTGCTGCTACAATATTCTCCCCGCCCCCCTTGTAACACTGGGCTGAACTAAAATAAACCCTCTTCCTAGATCTACATTTGATTGAGCAATAGACATGTAAGAAAGGATGAAGTATCCTTAGTGATGGGCTCAGTCGGATATTGAATTTCTGTCTATGCTTTGACACTTCAGGGTTTCATTTTCTGCTCCTGAGTAGAATTAATTCTGTTCCCCACAGGGACCAATCTGGTATTCTGCATGAAGCCACACATTTTATTGTTTTAAATCCAGCTTTCAGGGAAAGGCAAAAGGTCCAGAGGAGACAGGAGGAGTGAAGTAGAGAGGGGACCTTTTACAGCCCATACCCGTAAAGTCCCGGCTTAAAAAAACAAAATGGAGCTCAGTGTTTCTTCATTTCAAAAAAGAACAGAGTTTTTTTAAAGAGGCCCTTGAATCCTCATTTTCAATTCCATGTTCTTCCTGACGATCCTTTACGTTGTATTGTTGACAGTTCTACAACTGACGACATTACCTTTGAAAAACCCAGGTCACATAGGGCCTGATGCAAAGCTCATTAAGCCAGAATCCCATCTGACTTCAGTGGGCTTTGGAGCAGGCTCTTAGATTCCCTGCATCATCACTAACATACTTTTGAGTGAGTCAAGTAACCTTTCCTGAGCAGCGTGGAACCAATGAAATACTGCCACCAAATCAGAGTCTGGCCAAGTCTAATCAGCATTCAGTGCTGCTGCTTCCATAGCATGAGGGAAGAAACACAGAAGCTAAAGTATATATAAAAAGAAAGCAATGAATAGAAAAAACAAAATTAGTTTTAAACTGGGGAGATGGTAGAGAAGAGCAGTGATACAGCCCAGAGCGCATTGTTTGCAAGAGTCTTCCTCAAGTGATGCAATGCAGCTGATGCTAATGTCGTGCTTCTACAAATTCTTTTCAGTGTTTTCATTGTAATACAAGAGATGAGTTATTTAATAAAACTTTTATGAATATTACAGTTTTATGGATATAAATTTTATATAAAACATTTCCAAAGTTCAGATAACAATAAATCAAAATTAAACAACGGCCTAATTACTCTGGCATCCCCGGGCAGTACTGATGTGTTTTTCAGGGTTTCCCCCCCCATCTTCTGAATAACAGTCTGTTGGGCTTGAAAAGCAGGAGAAGTGGGTCTCTTGGAATCTCAGAAGCTAGAAAGTTTGGTCCTTGATTTAGGAACCAATGATAAGAGTCAGGAGGAGTTGAGGGTGCACACTAGCTTGTAGGTTGCAGCCATACTCACCATCTCCAATGGGAGTCTTTCCATAGACTTCAGGAGGAGATGGACCAGGCTCGTAATGAGCAGGGAGAATCCAGGGCTCAATCCTGCAAAATGCTACACAATCT
Organism: Terrapene triunguis; assembly: GCF_002925995.2. Classification (NCBI taxonomy): domain Eukaryota; kingdom Metazoa; phylum Chordata; order Testudines; family Emydidae; genus Terrapene; species Terrapene triunguis. The sequence goes on along the minus strand of NW_020664582.1, from coordinate 5,605,353 downwards.
GGCTCCAATCCAGCACCTGTGCCCAGAGGCAAGTCTGTGAAATCCCTGTTAGGGAAGCTTTCCAGTGTGCACAGCAGGGCTGAACAGAAGCCGAGGCACATTACCCCTTTTGATCTGAATGGATAACCAAAGTTCAGGATAACCAAATAACCTGCAAGTCATTTCCATGAGGAAGAGAAAACGATGGGCGAGCCTGTTATTTGTGGGTCTGGCTTTGGGGTGTGGGTCGCTGAACTATTTCACAATGGCTGATCACAATGGCTTCTTTACATTTATCCTAAATGTAAGGTGGTGGTTACACCTTACCCATAACAACAAGGATTAACCCAACCCATAACAGGCAGTAGAGATTTCCACTTAGGACCCAATTTCCTGGGGTGAAATGTGGGCCCTAATGAAGTGGGGTCAGGCTGTCACCTCTAGAATCATCAGCTTTCAGCTAGAAGAAAGATTTATGTTTCTACCAGTCTTGGTTGCAAAGATAAACTGGAAAATCAGATCTGAGCGTAGCCAAGGCAAAGGTGTCGGCCTGAGTTTGCAGACAGCCTGAAACAATATCTCTGACAGATTTGAATTGTACTGTTCATCTGAACAGGATAACTCTGAAATCAACTGTTCTCTGGGTCACCTGCCAGTTACACTTCAGTAGAGCCCTTGCTCCATTATGGGTCAGCTGGGGCCCCCTGACCAAGTCCTTTGCTAAACTGAGCAGGGGATAAGTCCCACCTCTTCTGTGAACATACCTGAAGAGACAGTAATTTGGTCTGGGACCTAGAATGTCCAACAGACATTGTATATGTCATCCCTGCCATTCTAGAGAGGAACATGGGCCTAGGATTGTCTTAATGTGTTCACAACCTGTGATGTGGAAATGGCTCTACGCTATTCTGGCATTAATAGTGCCAAATGGCACTAATTAAAACAAATCTCTCATAAAATGGGCTGGCTTCATCAGCAGTAAGCAAAGAGATATTTTTCATTTTTTTCCCTGAGAATTTTAATGAATAAACAGCAATTCCTATTCATTATTTATCTACTTCTGAATTTTAATGAATAGTTCCCAGCGCTCATTAACAAATCTCTGTATTTATGGCAAACTGACACTTCATAAATATCAAATTGTGCTATTTTATGTGCTGGTTTTATATCAATATAGAAATTTAGTAATTATCACTCGAACTGTTCATTAAAATTCAAAAGCAGATAAATAATAAACTGAAGCTTTCTGTCTTATTATTGAGACAGAACGTAAAGACGCCATGTCTCCTTGTGTGCCGGGCCCTTTCCGCTGGTTGGTAGATGGAACCTGTTTGCTTTGGAGTCAGTTCCTTTCTAAGGTTTTAATATTTTGGGGTCATTTTGGGGGCATTGTGTTGAGTGATTTCTTTGTTTCCTCTTGTACCCTTTCTCTCCCTGTGCCCCAGCATGTCGCTGTTTGGTGAATTATAATGTGACCTGGGTTTCTCTTGCCCCCATCCTTGCCTCTGCAGGTCGTTATTTAGCTTTCTGGGTTTGTCATTCTCATTCAGCGTTGCTCTGTCCTTCTTTCTGATATTATTTTTGTAGTGTTACGGCATAAACCATCAGTCAGTTTATGCAAATCCATGTGTGGAATTTCAAGTCCATAAAATCCAATTACAACTTACAAAATGATGTAATTGGCTGGAGCTGCTTTTGTTAGAAACAGCTGGGAGACAAAAAGAAAAGAAAACCACTTCCTCAATGTTTGGAGTGCTGCATAAGCTAGATCTTGATCTCATCTGCACAGGGGTAAGTCGGGAGTAACTCTGCTGCAGTCAGTGCAGCTACTCCAGATTTATGTCACTGTACTTGAGATCAGAATCTGGTCTAACATGTCTATCATCCACATCAATAAAAAGGGTAACAACATCATAGTGCACTGATGCCTAGTGGTTAGAGCACTGGACTGGAACTCAGGAGATCAGGCTTCTTTTCATGGCTCTGGCCTTCTGGGTGACCTTGGACAAGTTGTTCCCTGCTCTATACCTCAGTTTACCTATCTGTTTAATGGAGATAATTATCACAACCTTCTTTATAAAGCCCATTGAGTGCTGCTGCTGACAAGAGCTGCATTATTAGTAATGTTATATTATCTCTGTAGTGCCTTACAAATATCACCTAATTAATCCACACAGGTAAAGTATTATCCCCATTTCACAAGAAGGGGATCCAAGACAGACAGAGCAATGTTGAATGACTGACTTCATATCACAGAAGGAGTCCATGTCAGAGCAAGGACTACAATGCTTACTCCGCAAGGAATTGTTCATCTGTATTTGAAAAGCAGACGGAATTGAGAGTCTTGTAAAGGGAATCATACAGTTCACCTAAAAAAGCAGGAGCCTATTCAACTTATATTATACAAGCACAGTAGTTCTCATTGTGCTAACTGCTGTCTCCTTAAATACCAAGTCAAAGACCAATGCTTAATTTGTAATGAAAGAGCTGCTGGGGCTCAAGCAATTTTTTTTTACTCTCATAACTGATGCGGCAAGCCCAGAGACACCTGGGCTATGAACTGCCAAGCCTAGAGGTGCCAGGGCTCAGCCCTGCTAAGCCCCGGCACAAATTAAGCACTGCCAAAGACAGTCATTCCATTGAAGGGCAGTCTGCTCTCCAGGTGCCTCAAACAGTGACCATTGGCTCTCAGAGCTGCTACACGTCACTCTTCAGAGATCTGTGTGCAGTGCTTTCCTCAGGATTGTGTAAGATTGTTGCCATAATGGATGGAGTGGGGAGTAGCAACTTAAATCAAGCAGAGACAGATGTGACAATTAGCATTAACTGACGTGTCCCCTGACTTGTGTGCAATGTTTGTGTCCCCTTAGCATTTTTTTGGCGGGGGGGGGGTATAGAAATATAAATATATTTAGCTCTTCTGTGGATCATTCCAACTGCCCTAGGTAACAAAGTGGAACTTGGGCTGTTAAATTTTGAGTGTCACTGTCTGAGTGTCCAATTTATCGACTTTGCCACGTGAAAAATCTGCCATTTCTTGTGCCATTTCTGTTTGTCCTAATTGGTCTTAAAGTGGTGCATAGGCCTAGAGCGGGAGCAGCACAGGGCGTATTTCACCCACGTGGTCTGTGCAGCATGTATTTGTTCTCCACATCTAGGATTGATTGATATTTTTCAAATTTCAAAATTACATTGACATTTGAAATTTTCAACATTGTAACATGGTGGGGAGGGGCAATTGACATTTTCTCTATATTTTTGTCCCCACTTTTTGGCCATTCTATTAATTATACACCCTGCACAGTGTTTAACTGGGGCCTTTAGAGTACTGGTAGAGTTGCATGTATTTTGATGCCACCTTTCTCTTACCCTCTTTGACACTGTATAAAGCTAAGTTATGCTGAGCAGTGTTGTTTCATGGTTTCCTTGTGCTCTCCAAATGTCCATCTATATCCACTTGTCTCTTGTCTTAGATTGTAAGTTCTCTGGGGCAGCAACCATCTTTTTGATCAATATTTGTACAGCACCTATCACAATGACTGACCTGTGATTGGGGCTCTTGAGTGCTACCACAATACAAATAATAACTAATAATAATAATAATAATAATTAATAATAAGAGGGGACTAGCTATGGTGCTCAACTACACAGGATGGGTGAGATTTTCACAGCTGCCTGAGGGATTGGCTGCCCAGTTCCCATTAGAAATTAATGAGAACTGTGCATGCAAAATCCCACAATAACTACATCCCTGACTAAGAAAATTGCTAACTAGATGCTGCCAAATAGAAACCCTTCCTCTCTCAGCTGCTTGTTTCCCCCCTTTTCTTTTATTATTTTTAATTCCATCTCCGCTTTTTCAGTCTGACCCTTTTTCCCCCCATTGTGCGCAGCTTCTCCACAGTGCTGCCAGCTGCTATTCAGTGAGTCTGCAACACAGCTGAAGGCTGAAGGTTTCATTATAGCAAAGCCCTCCTAATGTTGTGCATTGTGCAGGTTCAGCAGTGCAGTCATTAATCCTCTCCCACAGCTCTCTGCTATCCCTGGGGGAGGTTCCACTCCAGGAAGCATATCTCCTTGGTCTGTCATGTTGAGAGCCAGAAGCTCCTGAATTATTTTTGAATTTATTGTCACAGTTGTAGCAACAGAAACATTTGACTTTTCTGTCTAAATCAATACTGGATTTCGTTCCTTTCTTTTCTTTTTCAGGGACATATGCCTACACAACCATTTCGCTGCCAAGCTCTTCAAAGCTCAGTGAGAGTAAGAAAAAGAGAGTGGCTCATTCCAATGGAGGCTTCAGAACATCTTTCAATTGCCCCTCTTCAAGCAGGTCATTCTTAACATTTTGATCCACATTTCCCCTCCATCCCAGGTTTGATGTTGGCCTACTTTTCTGTGCTATCATCCCCCTTGGCATTAGGGTAATAAAACAAGAAAAAAAATCCAAGTACCAAGTTATTTCCACAGCCTTCTTTATTCACTGTGCTCATGCCCTTTCATTATATTCAATAAGAAGATAACGATGTCGCTTTGCAGGTCTCTGTCCCCTTCTGTCTGTGGATCCCAAAGCACTTTGGGAACACAGGAATTGCCATGCTTTATCAAAGCAGAGGTTCATCCAGTCTAGTATCTAACAGTGATGTTTCAGAGGGAGGTGCAAGAAATGCTACACTAGGCGGTTATGGAATAACATGACCATATGGAAAATTTCTCCCCAACCACTTTTAGCATAAGCTTTATTCCCTTTCCCAAACTCTTGCCTTTGTTTAATCTTTCCTGTTGTAACTCTGGGTGTCTTTGTTAGCCATATTAATGAATTCAGCTGCACAATACCCTGTGCATTTATAAATCGGGGAACTGTAGCTCAGAAAAGTTAGCAGACCAAAGTAATTTAATAAGCCTTTGGCAAAGCTGGGAACAGAGCCCAGCTCTTGGTTATTTTATCTGGTCCCTTGCAATAACTCAAGGGCTCCTGTTTAGAATGTTCTGTTGCCAGCTCTCTAAAGATTCACACTGTAGATTTGAAGCTGATATGTCAAGCTGTAGGGGATTGAGAGATTGTCTCTTAGTTAGCTAGGTCCTGCCCTCTTAGAGTATATCTACACAGCCCACAGCAGCGAGCCTCCCAGCAGGGATCGACAGTCTTGGGCATCCGAAGAAGTGGGCTGTAGCCCACCAAAGCTTATGCTCAAATAAATTTGTTAGTCTCTAAGGTGTCACAAGTACTCCTGTTCTTTTTGCGGATACAGACTAACACGGCTGCTACTCTGAAACCAGCCTTGGGCTAGTGGGGGTTGCGTTAGCACTCTAAGAACAGCTGTGAAGTTGTGGCTGGGGCTGGAGCTCAGACTCTGAAGCCCACCTTCCTCCCGAGGTGTCGGAGCCCAAGCTCCTTCCCAAGCGGCAACTTCAAAGTGCTGACTACTGGGACAAATGGGTTTAAAGCGTAGTTTCAGGACCTTGAGTCAGATACAGGATCAAATGGGGAAACCAAGGGAGTGTACAGAGTACAACTGTGATGGGCACTCGTCAATCTTTCCTGCCAAAGAGATGGGCAACCACACATTACAGGAGCTGCACCTTGCAACTGACTTTACCCAAAGCCCTGGATTGACTGAGTCCCTACGGTCCGACCTAGAAGAGGTGACAGTGTGCTCACAGTGACTAGAAACATGGATGCAGTTTTCTAGCCAGCTGGACACAGGGACCCGACAGCTTCTCTAACTCCCATATTAACAATGTTTGTGCTGCTTAATGCCACCACATACAGTCTTCCTAAAATTTGGCTTGGTCTAGGAGACATGGAAGGGAGCTAGCTATGCTAGACAGAGTGACTGTACAGAGTGAAAGTGAAATATTTGTAGAGCCATATTTGGCTTCAGCTATAATATATTTTGGCCACCAACAATGTAGGGCATTCAGGGTGAATCCCAAAATATGCACAGTGTAACCTGGAAAGGCCTGAAATTGTCTAAGATCAGTTAGGAGTAGGACTGTCAAGCGATTAAAAAATTAATTGCAACGAACTGTGCGATTAAAAAATTAATTGTGATTCATTGCATGATTAATCATGCTGCTAAACAATAATAGAATACCATTTATATATTTTTGGATGTTTCCTACATTTTCAAATATATTGATTTCAATTATAACACAGAATACAAAGTATACAGTGCTCACTTTATATTTATTTTTGATTACAAATATTTGCATTGTAAAAAACAAAAGAAATAGTATTTTTCAATTCCCCCATTACAAGTACTGTTGTGCAATCTCTTTACCGTGAAGATTGAACTTACAAATGTAGAATTATGTATATAAAAAACTGCATTCAAAAATAAAAATGTAAAACTTTAGAGCCTACAAGTCCACACAGTTCTACTTCTTGTTCAGCCAATTGCTCAGATTAGCTGAACAAGTTTGTTTATATTTACAGGAGATAATGCTGCCAGCTTCTTTTTTACAATGTCAGCTGAAAGTGAGAACAGACATTTGCATGGCACTGTTGTAGCCGGTGGTGCAAAATGCACCAAAGATTCATATGTCCCTTCATGCTTCAACCACCATTCCAGAGGACATGCTGATGACAAGTTCTGCTCAATAATGATCCAAAGCAGTGCGGACTGACGCATGTTCATTTTCATCATCTGAGTCAGATGCCACCAGCAGAAGGTCGATTTTCTTTTTTGGTGGTTCGGGTTCTGTAGTTTCCGCATTGGAGTGTTGCTCTTTTAAGACTTCTGAAAGCGTGCTCCAAACCTCGTCCCTCTCAGACTTTGGAAGGCACTTCGGATTCTTAAAACTTGGGTTGAGTGCTTTAGCTATCTTTAGAAATCTCACATTGGTATCTTCTTTGCATTTTGTCAAATCTGCTGTGAAAGTGTTCTGAAAACAAACAACATGCTGGGTCATCTTCCAAGACTGCTATAACATAAAATATATGGCAGAATGTGGGTAAAACAGAGCAGGAGACATACAATTCTCCCCCCAGGTGTTCAGTCACAAATTTAATTAACACGTTATTTTTTTAACGAGCGTCATTAGTACGGAAGCATGTCCTCTGGAATGGTGGCCAAAGCATGAAGAGGCATACAAATGTTTAGCATATATGGCACGTAAATACCTTGCAACGCCGGCTACAAAAGTGCCATGCAAACACCTGTTCTCACTTTCAGGTGAGTAAATAAGAAGCAGGGCAGCATTTTCTCCCATAAATGTAAACAAACTTGTTTGTCTGAGCGATTGGCTGAACAAGAAGTAGGACTGTGTGGACTTGTAGGTTCAAGTTTTACATTGTTTTGTTTTTGAGTGCAGTTACGTAACAAAAAAATCTACATTTGTAAGTCGCACTTTCATGATAAAGAGATTGCAGTACAGTACTTGTATGACGTGAATTGAAAAATACTATTTCTTTTGTTTATCTTTTTACCGTGCAAATATTTGTAAGCAATATAAAGTGAGCACTGTACTCTTTGTATTCTGTGCTGTAATTGAAATCAATATATTTGAAAATGTAGAAAAAACACCCAAAAATAGTTGTTAAATTTCAATTGGTATTCTATTAACAGTGTGATTAAAAGGGCTATTAAGCACGATTAATTTTTTAAATTGTGATTAATTTGTTTTAGTTAATCGCATGAGTTAACTGCAATTAGTCGACAGATCTAATTATGACGGGTATTTGATAATGATTCTTGAAATAATACCCTTTTAATTTATCAACAAAAAAATCAGCAGAGTTAAAATAAAAATCAGAGCAAGTATAAATGGGAGCAGTTCCACTGTCTTCAGTGGAGTTGTGACACCAGTTTATAACAGGATTGAATTTGGCCCCCAAGATGTTTTTAACAGTTGCACAGTCCTGTTTTGATAAGTGAGCTTCCATCCATCATACTCTTTAGGGAATTACTGATGAATCAAGGTAAGTTTTCACTGCGGGTATGAGTTTTAGGGGGCAGGCAGGAACAACCTATCTTAGGAGTTTTTCTGAGTAACTATAGTGTTATTGCTTGTGGCACCTTTGTTAGTGTCTAAGGTGCCACAAGTACTCCTGTTCTTTTTGCGGATACAGACTAACACGGCTGCTACTCTGAAACCTATAGTGTTATTCCTCCTTAAAAACATGTGACCAGAGACAAAATTTCAAGCCAAAATACAGGATCGTTGTTTTTTGTTCATTTTTGAAGGGGGGGATTTTAAAACTTTTCTTTAAAAAAAAACCAAACTTCTTATAAACAATAATGGCAGTTTTAAAAAATTCATTATGAACTGTAGCAGGAGGAAGTATTTGTTATAAAATTACAATATTGGTCCCTTTATCTTTTTGCAAATTATTGATGAACTGATTGATATTTTTCTGAAACATTTTTATATGTTGGTATTAGCTGAGTGGTTCGTACAGATGACATTCAACCTATGGAGTGCTAATGAACTGTTAAGTTCCATTGTAATTGAAATGTATATTGATGAGCCATATATGGAGAGTGGCTACCTTCCCCCATGGATGTGCATATTTCTCAGCTGTTAGAAGGATTTGGTTTTGGCCTCATGCCGCTCAAATGCATCTGAGTGCTTAAATTGGATGAACCTCTAATTGGGTAATGTTACATTATACAGATACTTTAAAATTCTTGGTAAAGTCATTTTAGCCTTTATCAGCAATTGCTGAGGTGACCTGGTGGAAAACAAAAGCAAAAAAGATCTAGCGAAGTTTATTAACAATGGAAGAAAAAAAAGGCTTTGTTAGATGATGCAACTTTTTGGAAACATGTTTTAAACAACGTAAGTAGTTATTCTCCTCCAGATAAGGGAATGAAATTAGAGATGGGCCCAGATCCAGGTGATGATCCGAATTCACAGCTCAAATCTGTCTTTCTTTGTTTAGAAGTTGGTGTAAATAGGCTCCACTGAAGTCAATGGAGGTACGTTGATTTGCACCAGTTCTGGATCTGGCCATGTGAGTTTACCCTTACTGTAAAATGTTTTTTAAAAAAAGTTTTCCTTCTGAAGCCAGCTACTGGCTTGGCCAAAGGTAGCTGTGGGCAGCTGCAAGGAGATGGCTTTGGCTCATCTGCAAAAGCTACTTCCTAAAAGTCCTGCGGGTCATAGTTTGAAAGTAACATGCAAGATGCACATGCAGCAAGCCCAGCCACAGTGGGGGTGGTGGAGCTTTGCAAACTGAAGCACTTCAGAGTAGGATTTTCAAAAAGCAATTAAGGGAGTCAGGAGCACAAGTCCTATTGAAAACCATAGGTGTTTTTGAAAATCTCCTCTCTTATTAGTTCAGTCCAACTGTCCAGAAGCTATCAGACCATTAATTCCGCTTACACCCTATGAGAAACAGGCCCAAAACGGGAACCACAAAGAATCCACCCACCACTGGACTTTAGGATTTGAAATCCTGAAGCTACTACTGTGCATTCGGCACATTCCCAACCAGTAGGTAAAGGTAGTGAGAAATGTATTGGTAAAGGGAAGTCCTGAGGGACAGACTGATTCTAAATGCAAATCAGTTGTGCAAATCAGAGCAATACAGCTAGAAAAGGAAGGGGTCCCTGCTCTCATTAATGAAAGTTTGAGCATGCATCAATGAGGGGATAGACTTGCCAGGCAATTTAAGACTTATTTGGAAGTGAACTTGTGGAAAGAGAGCTTCATTTCAGGGGCAGTCCTGTTACAGGTCTGGTAACCTTTCCAACCAGGCTAGGCAGGTGCAAACACCTCTCCAAACATCTGAGGATTCTGCTGGGTGGAAAGGGGATTAAGTTTGATAAATGCCTAAAACCGTGTAGACTGACTGACATGACAGGAGGCAGAACCGGAGGCTATCTACTGCTGTTGAGTTGCTTAAGCAGACTATCCTCCCTTTGAAGTTTTTATGTGTGGCTTTGCTCAGCTTAAAGCAACTCTCTCAACATTCATCTCTGGAGCATCAGAATAGCCAGGGACTTTGGTTAGCATTGTACTTATAAGTAGACCCCAATTTAATTTAACGTAAATCCTGAATGGTTCGGCATTCCTTCAAATTCAGGCAATTCCTTCTCTCTGGTCACATTTCTCTCCCAATCCGGGTATCATGACTTGATGCCCTAATAGAAAATCACTACTAGCATGACATTAGCATTATATACTAGCAACAGTTATAATATCTAGCACCGCTAAGCTTCTGACCCGACATTTAGGGGAGAGACCCTCTGATTTCAATAGGCTTTGGAACAGGCCCTAGCACTCTCACTGACATCTCGCACAAGTAGTGTGGGCTTCTGATGATTGCTTAGCTCTTTCCATCTCCCCAGCATTTGAGATCACTTGGTTCTTTTTGATCTCCGCTCTAGTTGAATGTCTGGGTGCCAGTGGCAGAGTTTTTCCAACAGAGAGACCTCAACTGGACCAATAAAGTTTGAGTTGGGTTTCAGGAGTATAAATCCCCTCTGTTCGCTGTGGATCTTGACTGAAGTGGTGATGATAGAGTATATTTTTGTCCATAACTGGAGACAGGGCTGAGCTGACACTGTTCATCTAATTGCAATAACCTCTTTATCCAGAGAGGTCCATGAGCCCAGAGTGAGCATAATGGTGGCAATGTGAGTTGCTTAGGCAGAGAGAAAGGGTGATGTTATGGTTAAGGCTCTGCACTGGGATGCAGGAGACCTAAGCTGAGTTCCCAGTTCTTCCACAGGTTCCCTTGGCCAAGTCAGCTAGGTACTGATTTTCAGAACACCGCAGTCCATTGGAAATGTGGGTGCTCAGCATCAGTAGTGCAGTCAAGAGTAAAAGCAGGTAAATGGAGTATACCCACTTCTCATTTGGGGAATAAGGAATTCAGTTTGGGTTAGTTTACCCACTTTTTTTTTTTTTTTTTAATTACTACACCACTGCTCAGCACCTTTACAAATCAGGTCCTTAATGTCTGTTCTTCCATTCCCCATCTACTGAAACAGGGACAGAGGTAATATTATTTGTCTATCTGGCTTACTTAGCTACTGTAGAAACACTTCATAAGAAGCAGGACCTGCCCTGAAGACCTTGAAATTTAACATAATGGGCCCCAATCTGGTCTGAGCCTCTAGGAAATAACCTAACTCTAGTAACAAACCCTAAGAAAGCCCTGGTATTGGCTTTACTAGAGATGCAGAGTGTAGGAGTGCTGGAGCAGAGACAGGTTTCATTTGCGTAGGATTCAGCCATAAAGGATCCTCCCAAATCACTGTCTCATGATCAGAATATGCCAGGGAAAAAAGATTCTAATTCTCTGAAAATACATTTGGAAGATTATACAGTTTGACTCATGGGCACATTTAATGAGTTTCTGGCAGAGCGACTGCACCTCCTCATTGAATTGCTCAGAACGAAGGCAGAATTTTAGTCACACAGAAATTACATCAAAAGGAAAAGCCAGATGTTTTGTGAATCCCACCACTAATGAGCCACAAGTGCTGTTTTTCCCATTGTACAAGAAAATTATGAATTTTTAAACATATACAAAACAAATTGTTTGTGATTACATTAGACCTTCAAAAGACAGTGTGAACATAAATTCAAAGATGAATAGAGTAATATTGGATGCTTGCCTCACTGCTTGACTTCAATAACTTATCTCAATAAATCCCCCAGCAGAAAGCATCTTATGTACTTCAAGTCTGGAGAAGATGAGACACGAATGCTGGAGGAATTACAAGACAGAGGGGCTTTACTGCAACAGTGAACAAGCTGAAAATTACAAGGTAATGGAAACTCAGCAGGAGGCCCTCCTACCCTGCCATTAGCTAACTTCTACAATGATTGCCTCAGAAAACACTTAGGTTATGTAAGCACTGTACACTGCTTCTGCACTTTGCATCTCCAGCCAGCTAAGCCCAGAGACAATTTAATTGGATAAGAGGAGATACCTGAGCAACGGGGACTTTGGCTTAACCAACCAAGCAGCACTACCTGCCCTGTGAATATTCCTAACCTAACCAGCAGGGATCCCTCATTCCAAAGGATTGTCTGCCTGTGTTTAATACATTGATCTTGGTATTTGCTTGGGCACTGGCTACCCAGATTAGTTAATTAAAAGATTTATCATATTTAAGCCAATATAAAGCCTGCCTATTGTAAGTGACTGTAATGCTCAGGGAAATGAAGGGCTATTAACAGTAGAACAGCACTAGGCCTGAACTGGGTATAGTGCAGGCAGCCACAGGGCCAGTTTCCTCATTCTTCTCTGACATTTGCATCACAATCTTGATCTGGAGTAATTCCCTCCAGGCCTGGGTATAAGGCAGGTGCAAGCTTGAGCTTCTCCATGTTGCAGCTCTGTTAAGCAGCCAGGAAGCCAGGGAGGAAGGATAAATAAACCCTCCCCACTCTGAAGTTAGGAAGGGAAGAGGACACCCAAGTCTGCCCCTCCCCCAGCAGAGGAGAAGCAGGAGGATAGATCCCCAAGCATCTGGGAAGGTTGTAAGAGGGCGTGAGAGGTGAGCACCTTCTCTCAACAGCTGGGAAATGGACACAGAAGAGACACCTTTTGCCCAGAACTTGGGGTCAGGACACAATCTGGGGGAGGCGAGAGAGGCACTAATGGGCTGAAGGGGATTGCCGTACCATACTTGGAGTGCCATGTGCCGGCACTGTGTCATATTTGGCTACTGTGACAGGGCAGGAGGGAGCACAATGAGAGGAGCACTTTGCACACAGCTTGCTCTGTGGTTCCATTTAGGGTGACCAGACATCCCGATTTTATAGGTACAGTCCTGATATTTGGGGCTTTTTTTAATATGGGCTCCTATTACCCCCCACCCCCGTCCCGATTTTTCACACTTGCTGTCTGGTCACCCTAGCGCCATTCGGTGACAAAACATCTCCTCTGCTCTTTGAGTGCCACTAGCTAGACACCCGCGGTTGAATTCTGCCCTCGCATTAAAGACTTCCTATCTCCTTTATCCTGTCACTTAGGCGCCTAAGGGAGTTGGATGCCCAAATCCATTGAATTTCATATTTCAATTGCTCCATGTAAAGTTCCATACAATCCCACACAATCCTGTGTACTGTGGCAAATACTGCCCCTTCCACGAGACACACAACAGGAGAAGGCTCCTCCTCCCAGGGAATGCAGCGAATGCTGCAGATGCTATTCCAGCCTGCCACCTAGCAGCCCAGGAGGAATTTGCTCCTTCTCATCCTGCGAGACCTCACCTATCCATTTGAATTATGACAGTGCAGCACTAGCACAGGTCAACGGAGAGTCAAGTCCTCAGCCAAAGTTTTGATCCTGAGTAGACGCCTAAATTTATATTTAGGCAGCTACTTCAACACGTACCTGCCTACACCTAGTATTTACATTAGGCACTTACATTGCAAAGTTTGACTTGTCTACACTGTGCGGCAATGTGTACCAGAAGGGTGTGAATTTTAATGCGCAGGATTCTAATTGTAATGTGGAGGTTGTTTGGGTGGGGGTTATATTGGCTTAAATATAATAAATATTCTAATAAACTAATCTGTGTAGCCAGTGCCCAAGCAAATACCAAGACCAAGATGTGCTACACACTAACTGGACCATGTAGACTCTGTTGGCGTGCACTAAAAATCCCCTAGTGTGTGTCGATGTAGTTCTGTTTCAAACAGTACTATGTTGTCAATGGGAGTTAGGCGCCTAATAACCTTTGTGGATCTAGGACTTAGGCTAGGTCTACACTACCCGCCTGAATCGGCGGGTAGAAATCGACCTCTAGGGGATCGATTTATCGTGTCCCGTCGGGATGCGACAATCGATCCCCGAATCGACGCTCTTACTCCACCAGCGAAGGTGGGAGTAAGCGCTGTCGACGGGAAGCCGCAGAGGTCGATTTCGCCACCGTCCCTACAGCGGGGTAAGTTGGCTGCGATACGTTGAATTCAACTACGGTATTCGCGTAGCTGAATTTGCGTATCTTAAATCGACACCCCCCCCCCCGTAGTGAAGACGTAGCCTTAGGCTCCTAAGTCTTTCCCCTTCTCTACCCTCTCTCTTCTGGCTTTGCCAGTTGGACTGTAGTACTCACCAGTAATCAGACTGGTAAGTCAGTTTCACTCACTAGACTACACTCCCATCTGTTCTGATATTGTGTAAAATGGATTCCTGTCTGACGTGAATAGACAGTGTAAATATTTGATCAGCACAGCTTCCGCTTGCGGTGCCTGCACCTGAATCAGCCCACAAATAGTCTGCCGTCTTGCCTAGCATATATATTGGTGCTACAATGGAGTTCTTGCAGACTCAGCATATTATTAAATCAAGACGCTCTGTCATGTACAACAGAGACCAGTTAAAATGTTTCCTGTTTCCTATCATTATACAAGATGTTAATTCCGCATCCCTATTCCCAGCAATAGAAATCTACTGCCAATTTTTCTCTCTAACATCAGCCCCTGTCAATTAAATGACAGCAAATAAACTGCAATTTTAACATCTCTCCATAACTAACCAAAATGACTTCACAACATTCTTTGCTTTTACTGCTCTCTCATGCCACATCACTTTCATGCAATCCTGGAAAACAGCCCCAAAAGGAGAAAATAAAATGTCAGAGAAGGAAATAAACATAGCAAAAGAAGATTTCCCTCTGCATATTTACCCAGACTGTCCCCTTTCTTACAATGAGCAGCCATCAAAGCACTCATTGAGTTGGTGGTTGGATATTAAGATTGGTGAAGCTATTTTTATCCTTGTTTTATTATTATTCACTCCTTAAATATTCACTTAGTGCTGGACACCAGATCAGTAGAGGAGCAGTACAGAGATGTATTTTGTGTAGCTCCTTCCCTCTGTTTGCTCTGAATCTGAGTGCAAAGAACCTTTCATTTTTAAAAGCAGATCATATATCAGGAGTCTTGGGGGTGGGGAGCCCGAATCTTGGAAATCCCAGGGCCTAATGACTCCAAAATGTATAGTGCAGATACAACCTCTGCCCTTGATGCGGCATAGCAATCTTCAAGTTCATCTACCTAAACATGTGTATGTTAGCACACTTGAAATATTGTCTCTTAGCAGAACTTCTGTTGTAACCATAACTATGGAATCTCTTCTGCAACTCCATGATAAGATGCAACAAAAGGGCAAACATTTCTGGTTGTGTTTATTTCTTTTTCAGGTAGCCCAGTCACAATCCAAGCTTAGCAGGGACAAAAACCAGAGCTACACTAATGAAAATAACATAAAAAGCCCTCCTAGAGTAGACTGGGGAACTAATGTTAATCCATGTTCAAATGAAAGATGCACCACAATCCAGGTCATGTCATGGGGTGTTTTTAGCTAAACTATATTTGCCACATCTTGCATACCACAGCCTATGTTTTGTTCTTTTTTGTTTTGTTCTAATGCCTTCATGTAATGTACATAAGGCCACTGATATTACTATAACTTCCAGATGCAATAGGAAACATAACTAGAGCCTAATCAGAAGAGGTGCTGAGCACCCTCCACTCCCACTGAGAAATCTATTGGAAAATGATTCACCTTAATGTTAAAGGAAGCTTATTCCACTATAGGTTCTTCCTGTTCTGGTTGATGCTGAAAGGCTCATGTATTGAGAGCTGAGGGCATACACCATCCCCTCAGGAAGTGCTTTTAATGATATGTTTACTTCCGGTATATTATTTAGACACTAGCTGTCTCTGTGAGCAGTAGAGACATCCAGAGAGAGGGTGTGAATCCTGGTAACAAAAGAGACAAAGCTAGAACTCAAGCTATGTGGAAGCCTGTTTGTCAGTGTCTATAGTTTTTAGTTGTTTTCTTTAATAAATACTTCCTGTATAAGATGATATATCGAGACAGTACTCAGCCCCTTAGAGGATCAGACCTTAAGGGCTTGAGGCCTGTTTAAGATGCTATATCAGAGGTAGGCAAATTACATCCTGCGGGCCACATCCGGCCCACGGGACCGTCCTGCCTTGCCCCTGAGCTCCAGGCCCAGGAGGTTCGTCCCCGGCCCCTCCCCTGCTGTCCCTCCTCCCCTGTAGCCTCAGCTCGCTTGCTCCGCCGCCGCGCAATGCTCTGGGTGGCAGGGCTGTGAACTCCTGGGGCAGCGCAGCTGCAGAGCCTGGCCTGACCCGGTCTCCGTGCCGCGTGATGGCAACGGCATGGCCTGGCTCCAGCCGGGCAGCGCGACTGTAGCGCCGCCAGCCACCGGTGCTCCAGGCAGTGCGGTAAGGGGGCGGGGAGCAGTGGGGGTTGGATAGAGGGCAGGGGAGTTCGGGGTGGTGGTCAGGGGGGCGGGGTGTGGATAGGGGTTGGGGGGGAACAGGGGGTTGAATGGGGGTAGGGATCCCGGGCGGGGGCAGTCAGGAAGGAGGGGGGATTGGATGGGGCAGCAGGGGGCAGTCAGGGGCAGGGGTTCCGGTGGCAGTCAGGGGACAGGGAGAAGGGGTGGTTGGATGGGGCAGGGATCCCAGGGGGGCTGTCAGGAATGAGTGGAGGGGTTGGATGGGGCGGTGGGGGTCCGGGGATGGTCAGGGGACAGGGAGCGGGGATGTGTGGATGGGCCAGGGATCCCGGGGGGGAAGGGGCCATCAGGGAACAGGGGGGATTGGATGGGGCAGGAGTCCAGGGGGTGCAGATAGGAAGTGGGGGCAGGGCCACGATCCCGTCCCGTACCGGCCCTCCATACAAATTTATGAAACCCGATGCGGCCCTCAGGCCAAAAAGTTTGCCCGCCCCTGTGATATATCAAGATATTACTCAGCTCCTTTTGGAATCATACCCTAAGGGTTTGAGGCCCAACCCGGTTATTACTGAAATCAATGAGAGTTGTATTGTTGACTGCAGTGGGGGTAGGATACTGAATACTGAGCATTCACAATTCCCATTAACTCCAGTGATGGAACCTATGAGTACTTAGAAACTCTTTGGCTCAAGACCTAAAGGAAGAACGGATGATAAAAAAAGAAGGTGCTCCAGAAAGCACATCAGGTTTAGTTTGATCTTACTAAACAAGGAGTCTAGTGAAATCAACAATATCAATTTTCTTGAGTCTTTGCCTAATCTACTGGGTGCAGTAATTTGTAATCACATTTTTCCAATAAGAGGGTGATAGGAAGGGGCCAGTGAATTAACTGAAATGTCTGTAAATGGCACTGGAGACATAGGTATCTAAGAATCACTGAGGAGGTCTGGATATATTTAGTTAAAATGATTGAAAACAACTCTGGCTAATACTTTGCTTACCATTAAGCAATAGGCCATTCAGTGTCTTTCCCTATTCTCTCCTGGAGATGTGAGATATTCTGTCAGAATCTACAAATGTTTGAAATGTATCAGTTCCCTTCAACACTAAAGCAGATTGGTCTACTTCATAATTGATTTTCTACAGACAATTGATTTGAACTTTTAAAACCCCTTGTGATGTCAGGATCAGATCTGTCTCTTTTTTCTGTGCCATCCAGTTACCATAATGAACTCTGAGCTAAATTTCTGTTGGGTTTTGCTTAATTGGAGGAAAGGGACAGAGTTCCAGGATAAACCAACAGAAGGTATGTTATTTAAACACAACCCTAAAGAACATGTAATGAGAGAAAGTGCCTCTCTCATTCTCCTTAGTACAAATGCCAGCTGCCGCGTTCCAATTCCATTTACTTCTCATGGGTAGGTGGTTAATGCAGAAAACTCCTGTTTAATCTCACATGCATCAGTTAAGGGAGGTGTATTTATTATGAGCTCCATTACAACACTCCTTGCACCATCCTTTCAAGGTGTGAACCAGGTGTCTATTTAGGGACCACTCCAGCACCTATTGATGTCAATGGGAATCTTTCCATTGACTTCAGTGGACATTGCATCAGGCCCTTATTGCCTATAGTAGTATGCTGGCTAACACAGCTGAGTGAAAGTGAAGGAAATATTTTTGTTCAGGATATTGGTATAAAATGCTACTTTGTTCCAGCTCGTTTTGTTACTCAGAAATATTATGTTGGTCATTTTCACATCTAAACTAGGCAGGAATTCAAAACCCACCATATTTCCTAAATTAAACCCATTTTCTTCTGAAAGATATTTTGAATTTAAATTTCAAAAAGTTGGTTTTGTTCCACTTAAAATTGAGGCCATCATCACGTGTGTACATAGTGCTGCTTTTGAGGAGGAAAAAAATGTAAATTTCTATGGTATTTCCAAAACCTTACACCATTCTCTGACTCAATTTTAAATCTGAAAACATTCACTTTGCAAAGTTTTCAAATTTAGTTTCTGATTTGTCACGCACCTCTTCTAGCTAGTGTGTACGTGTACCCTTGCCATCTACTGCACGCTATGTGACCATACTGCCCTCTAAGGACAAGATCACAAAGGATAAAATTCCCATTGTTGGTACAGCAAATAAAGATGCTGCTTTAACGCAAGAGATTGAGGTCTGGGCTTTTGGGTGATTGGTATACAAAAAATGGTTGTGGATTCTGCCCCTATCCCACATGGGGTATAGCGGAGAACTGTATGTAGGTGATAACAGAATTGTTATACTAATTTCACAAACCTATTTATCTTCTGATTGTAAAGCACATCTCTGAAATGATTAATACTGTTTGAAATTTTCTAAACATTTTTGATGAAAATTGTTCTCAACATTTTGATTTTTGAAAAAAAAGGGAGGGCAGATTTTGTGAATTTCCCTCCCCCACCCCCTCTGTCTTTGACTAACTCTAGAAATTTTTTATTCCCCCTCCACTTTCTCCTTTTAACTTGACCCATGGACAGATATTGATTTTTTGGGAGGAAAGTCTAAGTGAGTTCATGAAGTCAGCAATACCTTTGTGTTCAAAAAGAGAATAGAGCATTGATTTATTAATAAAAGGCATCTGTGAATTACGGTAATTTATAGCTGAAAATAGCCCCTGGATTACTATGTAAGATGTACTACTCGGTCCATCCATCTGGAAACAACAAAGAGGCTGATCCTGCAAGCTCTGAGTGCCTCCTGTGTGATGCTAGACATCAGCAACAAGACGCAGGTCTTCAGCCCTTTGCTGGAGGGGATCAGTGCCTTGCAGGCATGTATCCCAAATTGTTGTATGCAAAATAATAATATATTTTTTTAATCTGTGGATCTCACAGTGCTTTACAAAGGAGATAAGTACTATCATCCACATTTTACAAATGGAGGATGAGGGAGGTGAAGTGACTTGCCCAACATCACCCAGCAAGGCAGTGGCGGGGCTAGGACTAGAATTCATATCTCCTGAGTACCAGTCCAGGGTCTATCCACTAGGCTAGGCTGCTGTCTAGTTCCAAGCGCACAAGGGGACTGCACAGCATGCAATCACAAGAGCAACACACCATTTCAGGCCCCTGTGAGGTCAGATTGCTTCATAGGCCCTCTCCAGAGAGGTAAATTTTACCCATTGTCTCCACTTCCTGCTTCCTCCTGTAATATTCAGTAGCCAAACAATTAGAGTCAGGGCCTGTAATGATCGATTCAGGAACAAGCCAGATGTAATTGCTCTTGTCTTCTACATCATCATCCTGCTGCTCCAGTAAAATGTGGTATAACCTTATCTCCTTTCACCACACAAAAACTGTGCTGCTTGTTTATATTTACAGTGACAGTCACTCTGAATTCATACATGAACTCATCGATGGAAAGGTTACTCCCCACGGGAGGCATTCAGGACACCCAGCTGACAAGGTGTTTTTAACATTATAACCACCAGATTTTTAATGGAGTTTAAATGTCTTTAATCACACAGGCTAAGCGGCACTAAGCACAAGTTCAAGGTGATTCCGACAGCTCTTATTCTGCATCTGCATTTTTATCTTCCTTAGATTAATTCATATTTAATTGCTCATATCACTGATTGAAGTACTAGAGAAGGGAGCACTTTAATTCCTTTGATCTCATACTTTTGCTACCTAATAGCAAGGTCGGTCATCAGGCAGGCCTGCAATGTTGCTTGGCTTCTAGGGTGGGCAGAAGAGTATGATGGACTTCAATTAGGTAGTGTGTATTATAGGTAGAGCTGAAAGCAACACCTATAATAAAGTTGCCTAATGCTTCCCATATTAGCAAATGCTATAGCTTTGCCAGCATGCTAATTATCATTACTGGAACTTTGCAAAAACATGAAAAGCTTTTGTGTTAAAAAAAAAAAAATTATGCAATGGCAAATTCCACAGCAAAGTAATGCAAAATCCAAAACTGTGCATCGTCGTCAGTTCAAACTGATTTTCACCTGAAATTGTTGAATGTGGGGCTGCAACCCTTCTGTGTGTTGAGTAACATGTGAATGGTGAAAAAAACTCTCATATGAAGAGAGACTGAAAAGATTGGGACTGGTACCTTAGAAAGGAGGTGAATAAGCAGGGACATGATAAACATATATATCTCAGTAACCCATTAGTCAAATGACTCCAAATTTGGAACACTAACCTTAGCTAATGTTTCTATGAGGCACACCAGATTTCAAGGCAATCTGTGCTTTACAGAGAAAACTGGTCTAAACCTTACCTATAGCAGACCTGGTGGTTTGCTATAATAAAATAATTAGTCTAGTGAAGAGAGATTGGATGCTTCTGTTCTCCCTGTCTCATAATACAAGAGCAAGGGGACATTCTGCAAAAGTAAAAAGTGGGAAACTCAAAGCCAATACAAGGAAATACATTTTTATGCAATGTGTAATTAGACGGTGGAACTCACTGCTACAGTAAGTTGTTGGAGATTCAAAAAGGCACTGAATATTTATATGGCTATCAAAGATATCCAGAGTTGTCATAATCAATGACAATAGTTTTTTGGAAGTGATATTAAACCTTGTACTTTAAGCCAATCTCTAACTAGGATGAGACGTAATGGCTGGGGAGAGGGGAGAGTATATCATCTCACATCTGTCTATTGAGGGGTTCTTGTGCCATTTTCTCTGACACATCTGGTGCTATCCACTGTCAGAGACAGGATACTGAACTTTATGGACAATTGTCCTGTTCAGCTTTGGCAAGTCCTATGTTACTATATGCCTAATCAGAACCAACATCAGTGAGTGAGTTAGTGCAACTTATGAGTAAAGACTGTACCATCAGGCCAATTGAAAATATCATACGTGTCACTCAAAAAGATAAGCATTTCCTATTGACCTCAGTCCTATGTTTGAGCGATAGCTGTTCCCATTTTTTTATTTTTCCAGAGCTAGGAAGGTGCTGTATCTCAACTCTGAACAGCAAGCACCCAGCACTCCTTGCTTGGCAAATTCAGAATGTTTCCACCATCAGCTACACCCTGGATTTCAGAAGAGGTCTGCATACTGTGCTCCAGCAAATGAAATGAATCAGTGTTAATAGAAGATGCTCAGCATGCCCCATGGCCTCTGCTAACTATTTCTGCTGTGGCATGTTTCAAAGCAGGAATGTGATTGTGAGAACTGGCAGCTGCATAGCCCAGCCCCTCGTCATTTGGATTAAAGTGGAACCTTAACCTAAACCAACACTGAGGACCTTTCTTTTGGCAGGAGAGTTTCTTGGGCCTTTGGTAGATAATTCTATCAGCTGTTCTGTTTCCTTCTTCCAGTTCCTTTTGGATTGTTGTTTTCCTTCCTCTCTCCTTCAAAATGCTTTGTCCAGCTTTAGATACATTTGCGCATCCTCCCTTAATTTGATTAGTGACAGATGCTATTATCTGATGAAATCTAAATTGCCTCTTCCTGTGCTAATGAACTACTGTACTATGTGTGTGGGGATTTGAGAACAAGATGGATTTATTAATGAGCTCCTAATTAAAGGGATAGTTCCAGTGTTCTTGCCGTATTGGGTTGAGAGGGGGGCAGGGCACAGATCACCACTTCTAACTAAAATCAGACATTTATGTCTGTACATTTATTTTTCATGTACTGCAGATATTTTAACTGTAATCTTGGATTTCATTTTTAAACCTAAACATTCAGAGGTTACACAAGAAACTGAAGGTTGAAAGTAATTAAAATACAACATCTATAGAGCTCCAATATTGTCATTGTTGGGGTGGGAGGACGAGGAATTTGCTTGTTTCTGTGGTGTGTACTCATTTCTTGTATAGCACTTCTCCCCTGTAGCTGAGTACTTGATTATTCCCATTTTACAGCTGGGTAAAATGAGGCACAAAAAATGAACTAACTTGCCCAAGGCCATCTAGCACATCAGTGGCAATGGCAGGGGTAGAGCCCATGTCTCCTGACTCCTAGTCCTGTACTCACTGAAACATCCTGTATTCTCTTCTTGGGAAGTCCTGAGTATCCCACTCAGGTTTCCTCTCTATCTAAGGCCTTGAGTTGCAGCCATCATAGTTGACCTCTCAGTAGCCTGCACAAGCTTCTCTTCAAAATTCTCATCAATATTGTTCCCTAACTGGCCAGCGTGGGGACTAATGAGCAACATCCCTAGGTTTTTACAATGGTGCCCAGCACTGTAGTAGCTGAACATTCTAGCTTATAACATATACAGTTTAGAAAACTCTCTCTCTGATAATAGAAAGTCCATGACTGAAAACATCACGATGCCTCTCCCTGTACTTAGCCAACTCCTTGTATTTTTAGAAACGAGTAACATTTTCAGATATACCTAAATGCAAATGACGAATGTGCTGGCCATTTTGTGGTTCTTTGTTTATGCCAGAAATAGTGTCTAGATCTGCGTGCTTCAGAGCTGCATTTATAAGGAACCAAGAGCAAGGACAGCCATGAGAACTATCTACCTACACAGAAATGTGTCTAAGGGTTCTAAGCAAACATGCCCACTATGTGGTGGGCCCAAACTTTTTGCCATCTCACTGGATCTTGGTGCCCACTAGAATGCAGCACCTGCTCTCTTCCTTTGATGGGAGCATGGTTAACAAAGCACCATGCTCAGCAGTCCCATGGAGTTTAATTTCCAGCTCAGGTAGACATATGTGTGCTAGCCTAGCACACTAAAAATAGCAGTTGTAGCCACAGCTAAGTGGTCAGTGAGATGGGGCTAATCATCCCGAAGGTTTCAGATGACTACTCTGCTCTTTGTAGTGCGCTAGCTCAATCAGAGCGAGTGGGGGTATGGCTACCTGAGCTGGAAATTATTTCTTCTGCTTCAGTATAGACATACCCTGATCTGGCCTTTTGCAGTTCTGACCACTGCAGGACTCAGTGCAATGCATGGAAGCAGGGCACGAGCAGTCTATCTGGCATATTTCAAACTTGGGTCTAGATTTTAATGTCAGAAGTGAGCCATTCATCACTGCTCCAGTCACCCTTGAGTGACAGATGAAGGGATGTGCTGCTTACTTATCATATGCTATCTAATTTCAGCACCTCATCGTTTAACCTTTCTTTGTTATTTACACTTTTTGCATTTTTATTGTGCTGCTTCTGAGGAGGAGACACAGCAAAACTCAGTGTTCAAGATACAATTCTAAGCACTGGGAAAAATCTTCAAGGATGTAATGATTTTCTAAACCTTGGAGGCAGCAATGTCTAGTGGACAGGGCACTGGATAGTAGTCCATACATCTGCCACTGGTCTTCTGTGTGACCTTTGGCAGGTCTCTTAATTCTCTCTGTGCCTCTATTTCCTTGCCTAAGCTTTGTCTTGTCCATTTCGCTTGTAAGCTCTTAAGGCAGGTCCACACTGGGGTGGGGGATCGATATAGGAAACGCAACTTCAGCTACGAGAATAACGTAGCTGAAGTCGACGTTTCCTATATCAAACTAAATTTACTTACTGCGGGTCCACGCGGCGCAGGCAGGCTCCCCCGTCGACAGCGCTTCCTCCTCTCGGCGAGCAGGAGTTCCGCAGTCGACGGGGGAGCGCCTCTGGGATTGATCTATCGCGTCCAGATGAGATGCGATAAATCGATCCCAGAAGATCGATCTCTACCCGCCGAATTGGGCGGGTAGTGTGGACCAGCCCTAAGGGACCATCTCTCACTATGGGTTTGTACAGCGCCTAGCACGGTAAAGCCCCAGTCTTGGTTGGGGCCTCCAGGCACTACTGTATTACAAATAATTGATGTTAAGCATGGACCGTTAAAGAAGTTAAGAGTCTGCATCTCCTTCCCATGACTTTTGACTGTATGCAGCCTGCTGGCTCTCAAGCGAATTCCCTGTTCTACTACCAGGACAGAATCTGTACTCCCACAATAGAGAGCCCCTGGCCTAGCAGTATGTACAATCTAATGTCAGAGAGCCCAGGAGAGGAGTGTGCTAGCAGCAGATAGCTAGAGTGGACTTCCACTGGCAATGAGCGGGTGCTGCAGAGAGCACCTTGACATGGAAGAATGTGCATGCTGCCTCTCTCGAAAACCATGATGACATATAAGAGTAGGGCCACAATATTCCAGAGTGACTACTGATTTTGGGTGCCTAACCTGAGACACATTACAGAGGTCTTGTGTACAGGGTGTAGGTGCTCAGGACTTTCTGAAAATTAGGACCTTTTAAGGTATTTCAAATTAAGCTTCCCAAAATTGCTGGCCACTGTGAAAATTTTGGCTTAGAAGTCTGTAAGCTGAGCCTAACTGCAGTAACCACAAACATACATTGCAAGAATGAACACAATCTATAATGCCCTGAAGAGTTATGGTAACTTAACCTAGTGTTGTGTACTCAGTAAAGAATAAGAAATGCAGTTTAAACTGTATTTGTGTGATATTCTTCTGAGCCTATTCCTAACATTTATCCAGAGACCTGACTCACAGGAACTACTTTAAAGTCGTAATGGAACTTCTCCTGCCACAGAACTGAGCGAGGAATGGGACTGGCCAGGAATTAAATTGCAAGGTCTCCAAGGCCTCAGTTCCCCCTCTGTACAATGGGGACAATAGCACTGCCCTGCCTCACAGGGGTGTTGGAGGACAAATACATACATTAAGAGGAGTGTGAGATGCTGTACAGAGTGTCTCTCTGGGGCACCTACCTGGGTTGGGGCCCCTTGCCACACCCAGTTATCACTGGGGAGGAAAGGAGGAGTTAGCCTAGTACAGGCCTCAGCCACTTAGTCCTTGCAGTGGGCCCCCTCCCTGCTGCGGACCTGCTTCCTTTGTTTTTGGGGGAGGGGGAAGCAAAAGTACAGATAACAAAACATAAGCCCCTTCTGAGGTCAAGACAATGCAAAAAGATCAGTGGCACCACCTTACTACAGGTAGTCCTTACAGCCAGGTAGCCGAGCTGGTCTCTCCCTTTTGGGCTTGCCCCTGGGGTGAGCTGGACTCCTTGAAGAGTCGGGGTGAGTGGGCTCTGGTGTGGCAGTTCCTCCTGCTGTTTCAGGAGTCACTCCCTTCTCAGGAATTCCCCCTCCCCCCTTGCTGACTGCAGCTTCTTCCTTTTAGAGCCCTCCTTCCTACCATGCACAACTGGCAGGGCGTGGCTAGCTTAGCCTACAGAGCCTCCCTCACCCCTTCCGTCAGTGCAGGAGTATTACAGTAATGGGGCCCATCTCAGTACCTTAGATAGACACATAATGTTCTTTTAAATGGTTGTCAACTATAAACATAGTTGGGGCACTGGACACAAGAGCAGTTCTATCTATAATAAATTCAAATGGTCTTTTGCACTGGTGGAAAAACATCTGTGCATTAGGCTTTCAAATACGTTGTGGGAATGCTCCATGTGAGTCAACCAGTGTTGAGAGGCGCATGTTATGAAATCATTAATTATTATTGAAAAAGAAAGCTTTTGTGAGACTATGACATGTCTATTAGACACGCCCTGACCATTCTCCACAGCCAAATTGACAGGGTTAGCCTTACAAATGCACCAACAGACATGTCCTGCACATGAACTGTCTACAGGCCATGCAACTGGCTTCTTTTCTATTAGCTAATTAAGTGTAAGCACCATTAGCTAAGCATAGATTTTAGAGAATCCTTCTGAAACCCACAATTACGTTTGCTTTCAAATGTAAGATGTAAAACTGGAAATAAATGTAAAGCTCCAAAAACAGGGCCCTGGTTCAGGCTCACTAAACAATCAAATAGTGCCCCATGTGATTCAGAGAGCATCAAAATCTATTGCTCATAATGGTCTCACAAGACAAATTCCAAGTCTCTGAGGACAATCTATTAGATAATTCTCTTCTCATCTTCAGTGATAGGGGGCTATATTCATAGACCAAATCTAAGAATCATTTTATTAAGCATTTAAGTAAGTTAGATTTACATCTTTTAATATGGTTAGGAGGGAATAGAGCAAGAGAATGAAGGTACTCAGTGCAAACACTTAGCCAGTGTATGGACACGATTTTGAGAAGCAACCCCTCAGTTTTAAGGTGTCCATCTTGAGACACCTTAAAGGGGCCTGATTTTTAAAGGGTGGGTATACAGCCCTTCTTGAAGACCTGGCCTCTAAATCATCTCAGATTAGGCATCCTAAAATTGAAGCACTTGAAAATACTGGTTAATTTTGAAAATCTTGGCCTACATTAATGAGATGACATCTGCTCAATAGATTTATATGCATGATCCTGCTTCTAAAGGGAGCTCTTCTACCAATGGACTCGAACCTGCAAATACTTTATACATGTTTAG
Organism: Terrapene triunguis; assembly: GCF_002925995.2. Classification (NCBI taxonomy): domain Eukaryota; kingdom Metazoa; phylum Chordata; order Testudines; family Emydidae; genus Terrapene; species Terrapene triunguis. Next base: position 5,578,907 of record NW_020664582.1, on the reverse strand, counting down.
CCTAAGCATGCAGCTAGCACCAATGAATTCAATGCTAAGATTTAAGCACCTGCAGAACCAGAGACAATGAAATAAACAGAATCAGGATTGATTTAGATGAGAATGAAACTATTTTACATTTAGGGATCTGATAAAACATATGGTAGAATGTGTCACCTCTGAAATATGAAGAAAGAGAAAACAAAACAAGGACTTGCTATTACTAACTGCAAAATGTAAAAACATTTAAAATGACACCTTCAAGAGCAGAGCATTTAAATTATTCACCGTCAATGCAATACAAATCCACAGCTAATTACAGACTATACATGCAAATGAAAGTAATGATGATCATAATTACTTTGCACTTATATACTGCAGCAATTTTCATCGGAGGACCTCAAAGTCTTTACAAACATTAATTAAGCCTCACAACACCCTGGTGAGCTAGGTAAGTATCATTCTCATTCTCATTTTAAAGACAGGTAAACTGAGGTTCGGAGAGGTTAAGTGATTTGCTCAAAGTCACAAATCAAGTTGGTGGCAAAGGAGGGAGCAGAAACCAGGAGCCCTGACTCCCAGTCTATATTGGCTACTACATCACATTGCCTTTGCACAAAGGTTTCAGTATATCATTCATCGATGGATATGGTAGGGCAGAGAGAGATTGGTAGAGGGAAGGTCAGGACCTTGGATAGAGGAAAGAGGGTTTGAGACTGGAAATACACACTTTTCATTTAGGTTGCAATGACTGTTGGGCTTCTCTACATGGTGCAGCAGCGCACATTAGTGTAGTGTAGATTCTAATGTGCACCGTGTCATGTGCTAACTGGCCCGAGTAGACCTACTAGTGTGCACTAAAAAATGCCCTAGTGCTAGCTAACATAGTCCCCTTTCAAACAGTACTATATTAATGTGCACTAGGGGACTTTTAGTGCCTGCCAGCAGGGTCTACACAGGCCAGTTAATGTGCAACAGGTTGGTGGGTATTAGAATTCACACCCTGTTGATGCGCACTACCGCACCATGTAGACTACCCCTTAGTTAACTTGATTAAAATGCAGTACAACTTTCCAGTATTGCTAACTTCTAATTTTCCATGAGTCAGGCCTTAATCATTAAGAGATTGTTTTAAAAATTATGGTTTTTTTTAAGTAGGGGTTCTTTTTTATTTGCCTTTTGGTTTAGTAGTCTTCATTGTTTATATTTTCAAGCCTTTCTCTGCTACCTTGAGAGACAGAAACTGTGTTTTTAATGAAAGCAGCGAATCCCACATAATCTCTTGACTCCAGGAGCTGGGGCTTTAAGAAAGACATCAAATATTATTAGACTCATAATACTGACTTCATATTAAAGGCATTTTCTATGGAGTTTAAAATGGAAAGCAACCAAGGATACAGAGTGGCACTGCTGAGACATAGAGGCAGATTTAGAAATGTATTTAGATACCAAAAAGTGCAGAAAGGCGCCTAGTAAGGTTTACAGAAACACCTTAGCAGGTTAAGCATCTAAGTCCCATTGAAGTTAATGTTTGAGTTTGAATCTTTGTTGTGAGGATAGTGATTCTTTCTGTGTTTGTACAGCACCTAGTGTAATGAGCTCCTAGGTGTTACCACAATACAAATAATAAATAATACAATAAATGTAATAACAACAATAATACAGAGAGTAATAACATTCAAATAGCTAGAACAGATTATGCATCCTTTTTTGCCTTAAAATTCTGTGGCAAAGGGTGATAGGTGAATGGATTTTAGAGATGCTTTAAGCAGAACATTTAGCAATGCAAAAGGATCAATAACCCAGTGGCAATCCCCTGTCATTTTTTAATTATAGTTATTTATTTGCATTCTGGTAGCTCCCACAATGCTCTAGGTGCTGTCCACACACACACGCTTCTCTTGGCTGTTGTGCATTCATCATTGTTTAGTGCCATAAAATATAACAAACATGAATTTCAAGCCTGCCAACTTAACAGACTCTTGTAATGGGTGCATTTCTATAGACCTACACAATAGGACTAATTGCATGGGCTTGCAATATACGCTGGAGGTCGTTTGATTACTAGCTGTTTTGTACCTTGAAAGTGCACATTAATTATTTAAGAGATGGACTTATAATTATTGTAAGCCCTAAGTAATTACCTATAATTTTGGCAAGTGTTAGAAAAACTGATAGTCTAGCAAATTCAGGTTTTAGTCATTAGTAAGCTCATAATTACATTTAAATTGCAAAATGAGAATTATGCAATTTATCTCCCCAATAATGCATAAACATTACTGTGATTGTAGGTTTTAATGGACTATATTATTACTATAAAAAGCAGAGCAGTGATGGGCAGTGAGGGGCAATTTGAGTTCATTGCTGTTATTTTACATTATAATTGCTCATCAGTGACTGCACTGTGCTAGTTCATCTCCCAAGATTAGTCTAGGATAAGCCCGTTTCCTCAAACAAATAAACTCTATTGGAAAATAACGTTATTTACAAAAGAGCCAATAAAATTAAGTGAGTAATTTTACATCAGTGTAGGAGTAACTACTGCATAGGGCCATAGGTAAATGGCATAGTAATGGATATATTTGGTCTTTCCCTATCACAGGCACTGAGCATGTGATGAAAAGATGAACTCCCAGGTCACCTTCTTTGGGTCAGGCTCATCTTTTTTGCTCTGTGTTTGTACACAACTGGTGCAGCCTTCCAAAAGGAGTAGAAACAAACAACCTAACTAGTTTTAAAATGGAACTTGATAAATTTATGAACAGGATTATATTACAGGGTTGCCTGCATTAGCAGGGAACTGGACTCAGTGACCCAGGGCATCCCACCTAGTCCTATGTCACATGTTGCTATGGAATGTGGTTCTGAAAGGCTTGGTTGGTGGAAGGTGTCAGCCAGTTAACGTCTCAGAACTATACTACACAATAGATTAGGGCAAGAGGATTTATCCAGCTGATAATTCAGCTGGATTTTTTGATGGATGGAATGTAATTATTCTCATTGGACTTTGATTTAAGTACCAGGGTTCATATCCAAAATATGACATTTTCAGTCAGCAATAGCTCCCACTTCAGCCACACTGGGGTATTGGGATTAATATTCCTTGAGAAGAGATACCTACCTACCACAGGGAATCATTAACACAACTTCCATTCTTCTTCCCTGTTGCATAATCTTCTTCAAAAAGTGACCAGACACATTTAGTGGAGGTGAAGACAGTGGTAACTTCTCCTAAAATTGAGACCTTTCCATTCAGTTAATTGCTCTGTGGTTATGGTCTGCCTCAGCATTCCCTCTCATCTATGGTAAATACCTCCTCTTGTATTGTGGGGGAAATTGAGAGTCAGAATTGAAGTTCCAGTCTTGTCTCCAGTGAAGAATTTTTACACCGTGCACACCTTTGAGCTGGAGCTCTGTCAGTTAAAAAGGCTTAGTTTGACACCAGGAAAATGTAAGGAGTGCTTTGTATTGTTATTTAGCAAGCCCTTCCAGAGTGTTTGTTTTAAATTATGTGCTGCGTGATTTTGTGGTGATTGCTGAAATGGTAAAAAGACAGAACTTGATGTGCTGTACTGGCAATTGTGTCTTCCTGGAAATGAGATATTGTGTTTTACTGGGGCTTCTCCAAAGGCGAAGGTGGTTTAGTCTACGGGGCGCTGGATCCAACCGGAAATTCCAAAAATAAAATCTAAGGAAAATGAATTTGCCTTCAGCCATATTCTGCACACCATTTAACAGACTAACTCTCCCACATGATTGATGGCAGCAGGGCAGCTGTTCCGTGCTCCAGACCGTGTAGCTCACATTGTGAGAGGAGACGCCCAAAGCAGCAGCAGTAATATCAGCACTTCATTGATGAGGCCAGGAGACACAGGAAACCTGAACCCTGCAAACAGTCCTCAGGGTTTGGGTGGGGGCAAGTAGGAGATCTGTGGTGACCCCCAAGCCTCCTTTCATAGTTCTATAGAGCTTAAGGCAAGCAGGGACCATTAGTCTGATCTCTTGTGTATCACAGGCCACTAAATTCCACTCAAACACCCCTATGTTGAGCTCAGTGAATCAGCTAAACAAAAGCATCCACAGACAGGTAATAGGCGAGACAAGGTGCCACCAATGCCCATGGCCCTGCAGTGGAAAGGATCCGAGTAGGAGAGATGTGCCCAGATGATGATCCATATCCCCTGCTGAAGAGAAAGGAGGGGGGGAGGGAAAGGCCCCTGTCAATATGCGCTGGGGGGAAAATTCCTTCCCAACCCTAAATCTGGTAATCGGATAGACTGTGAGCATGTGAGCGAGTCACACCAGGCAAGGCATCTAGAAAGGATTCTCCAGACCACCTTAGCAGACCAGTCCAGCCCACGCAATATCCTGCCTCTAGCTGAGTCCGATCTCTGGTGCTTCAGAAGAAGGTAAACCTCCCCACTCCTCATAAGAATACAATGCTGTATCAGGTGAACAATTGCTTCCAGACCCCTTTCTGCACATGGATCAAAGGAGGTGCTGATCTGGCCCAAGAATAACCCAAATAGTTCATTGTTATTTCATGTGAACTGGCTCTCTCTACTCCGATAGTTATTGCTGCCTTTGAAGACTCAGCCTACATGTTGCTAATCACCTCCTTGGGAGCAGAAGGCCCTTAGTCTCTGATCTCAGCTCCTAGCTGGATTGGACCCCTGGGGAATCAACAGGATCTAGCACATCATTCATGACTACTTCAGGCCTGCTCCTGCTCCCAGATAAGTCAAGAGGAAGTTTCCAGTGGAAACAGGATCAGGCCCCTTTGTAAACTATGTTTGTAACCACTGTATTGAACCAGAGGTTCTCCCTCTTGCCACATTGGGGCTACAGTAGTAACCATTATAGTGTTATGTATATGAGAACTTATTGAGATGGATTAGGCATCAAGTAACGGAAGTGGCTGCATGTCTAAAGATGGGAGTGATTCCCCGTTGTCCGTGCACAAGTGGTTTGGAGACGTAAAGGCCACCAGTGGCAGGACAGCCAGCCAAGCTCACTCACTGGGAAATTGGAGAGAATGGCTTTGAAACCCCCAGGACCATAAGTAGGTTTTACAGATCCCTCCTCAGCCTGTCTGGGGCTGAGAAAAGGCAGCTGAGCCTCATTAGTGAATCAGCCAAGCAGGACAGGTAGCCTCAGGTTACACTAATGAGCCAATTAAGGGGACTTGTAAAGGGAGCCTGGCTGGGTAACAAGAGAGGAGACAGCCTGACACTCTTGGTTGGGGAGGCTGCGCTGTACAGTCAAAGACAGTCTGTTGGATAATCACAAAGCCTTTTTCATTACGCTGTTTGGACCTGAGATGGGGGTCAGTTTTATGAGATGAAACTTGGCTGATTTGGGACTGTGATGTTGTGAATGTGCATCAGTAAAACCAAACACCAGCAAATAACAATAACTTTGCCCTCCCTATACTGCCTGCCCAGCTGAGGATCTCAGGGCACTTCGTAGACAGGAATTAATACAGCCTTGCGTTATCACTTGGCCCAATCCCACAAGGTGGAAGAAGAGCTCTGTGTGGCTCAAAGCTTGTCTCTCTCACCAACAGTTGGTCCAATAAAACATATTGCCTCACCCACCTTGCCTCACAAAATTGTCTTGTGAGATTAGACCTTCCTGTTAGGAAAGTAGCAAACTATATGCAGGGACCACTTAGGTATGCTTTCTTGAAAGCTGGAGTGAAGTGGGGCTGTTTTGCCAAGCATATATTAATATACTTCCATATCTACCATCATCACGAGTGTATTATATTAATTATTTGTATTATGCTAGTGCCTTGGATTCCCACTCATACCATGCCCCCCTTGTGCTAGGGCGCAGGACAAAGAGAACAAAAAGATGGTCCCTGCCCCAAAGAGCTCACAATGTAAGCGTAAGACAAGAGACAACAGATGGCTACAGACAGACGGGAGCACAAGGAAATCATGAGACAATATTGGTCAGCACGACATGCTGTGGTGTTAGCACTTCAGCAGCCTGGTCACTGTTGCCAGCTTTTCTGCAGGCATCATAGCAAAGGAGAGTTTTGAGGGTGGTTTTGAAATGGAATAATAGGGCCTGGATCAGTGTTCACGTCGCACTCCCCGTCAGTACCCAGCCTAGGCTGGGGAAGCTAACGATCTAACCAGCAGAACCAATTCGGTGATGAATCCTGGCTATGTGCCACCTGAGACACGTTGTTCATACATTACGAAGAAGAAGTGGGAGAATGAGCTAGTTTTGTGGATGATTATGGGGAGCTCCTACCAAGTGGGAGGAGGGGCAGTCTGGCAGAGAGCCCAAAGGTGCTTCTTTGAAAGTTCACTGAAGGGTAATGGAGGCTGAGACCATGGGCTGATTGGAGGAGAGAGTCTACATCTCAACAACAAATGGGGTGGGGGAAACGGGTAGATGGAATCTTGAACTCAAACCCTTGAAGAGTGTTGAGTTTTGTTGTATGTTGGTCTCCTTATGTCCAATTTTGTTTCCCAGGCTAGGGTCTGACCTTCTGACAAACAAGTCTGTAGTTCTAGTAACCCTTGTTTGGAGGAAATAAAAGCCCTCTTCCCTCTGTATATGTGTGTAATCCATTGTTCAGTGTGTGCTGTGTCTTTATCTGTGTGCCTGTCCTACAGGGGCTTTTTAATCTGCTACAATAGTAAGGTAGAGGACTCAGGGCCAAATTTTAAAAATGTTTAGGCACTTAAAGATGCCGATAGGCATCAAGTGGGATTTTCCAAAGTGCCTGGGAGCCGAACTCCCATTGATTTCACACATGCAGCAAAACAGAGAACCGTGGAGGAAAGTTCGGATGTAATGAGACATGGTTGCCTCAATGCCCACACAGAGCAGACATGGTCTTCAGTGACCCCGCCCACTGCGAAGGGGGGGATAAGATGATATGGTGGTTCTTGGAGTACTCAGGACTGTGAGTCACCTTGTTACTGCCTGCCTCCAGCAGGATGGAGTCTTGCCTATGGTAAATGGATGTCAGCCCCCTGATACCACCACCCTTTCAGCCCTCAAACACTCTCCTCGGGACTTTGCCAGCCCTGTCTTTGACTTGCAGGTTAACAAGAGGTGCACCCTAGTCCCTGTGTCCCCTTGAAGCATTTCCCTGTGATATCCAGCCCTGACCCTGGCTTCTCATAGAAATCCCAGATCCTTTGCCTCCAAGGGAGCAGTGTACCCCATTTGACCAGTTTTACTTTAAACCACTGCTCCTGTAAAACAGAGTACTTGTGAACACACATAATACAACAGAAGTCGATTTATTTAAGGAAAAATAGAGATTCAACTAGAAACGAGACAGTAGAAGAAACAAATGGTTATGAAACAAAACAAAATAATAAAACATGTAATAGGGCCTACACTTATTAATAGTTACCTTTCCTATCTAACAAAGTAGGTCCACCCCTTGAAAGTTCAGCCTCTTGCAGAGCTGGCTGACTTCACAAGAACCAGGATCCAAATTTTCATGAAAACATCACCCACTCTACAGCATGTTTCCTCAGTGAATGACACAGAGTGCCTCTCCCAACATTGTTATACTGAAACAGGCTTTTGTCTCTATTCATACACAGTATAACCCCGTCTGTTATAATGTTCCTTTTTACCTCCAAGTAGTTTTAATTGTTTGCAATTGTCTCTGATGGTTTTCCATTGATAGCCTTAGGATGGAACAAGGCTAGACAATTGAGCCTTGCAGTATATCATGGGCTAACAAGGGCAGGGTGACAACTTTCTCCTACTTGAATGGGTTATCATCACCAAGACACATTATCTCCAAGTAACTAACTTTTACTCTAAGACATAAAGCATACTTTCAATATAGTTATATTATTCCTTAAATATTACCCATACACACATCTCACAACGATTATGAGCCTGGATCAGTAACAAGATTTCTGTAGATACCTTACGCGTTACCCTTTATGGATAATACCCTGCAAGATGTGTTTGGTGTAGTGAGTTTGTCAGGCCTGGAATGAGAGTTGTTTGCAAAGAATAGGGGCCCTTTGCCAAGGGTGCATTTGTGTCATGTGTGGAATAATGCAATGTTACAGTGGCTGATGAGTTGCTGTTCTTGAGCAACTGGTTTTATTGTTAATTTGATGGGCAGTCCAGTAAGGTTATTAATATTGTTTATTTTGATTAATGTAAAGCACTCAGAGTCTAGTGTGGATGCTAAACTAAAATAATAACAAACATAATACTCAAATTTTTCCACCTGAAAAGAATAAACATCTGGGAGCTTTTGAACCTTTGCTGGGACTTAAGCCTGTGGTAGAAGAACTCTTCTGCCTTTCAAACCTGGGGCCTGCAACACTAATATAGCCCTTGGTCATACAATCAGATCCACACAGACAGACCATTACACCCAAATGAAACCTCTTTGACTTTTCTAAGACTCCATACTGGTGCAGGTATCCAAAGGCAAAATCAGAGCATAGCTAGATTTCTTGGAAACTCAGTAGCATATTCAGATCCTCAGATGGGAGATGCTATATAAGTGCAGAGTAGCAGAATTAATACATGTGTATATACAGAATTTGTTTGGTTTTGTGGTTTTTTTTTTTTATTTTTTTTTAATTTGCAAGGATGAGGCCAGGAAGAAAATAATTGAATCAGAGCAAATACGGCACATTAAAGTGCTCGTTATTTCCTCAAAGGTTTCCCTCTTGTCTTTACTTACCTGAAGTTCTAGGGCGTTTCTTTCTGCCTACAAATAAAAACGTAAATAGTCAGCCATTTACACGCTTTTGTGCCACAGATTTGTAGGCTGCTATTCAAAAAGACCCCTACAGCCCTGACAATCCGACGTTTCATCCAATCCAACTCCATCCAGCATCAGTTTCCTAGGTAACACACAGGTACAGAAATGGAGTGTGGCAAATGGAAAGCTAACCAAACAATGAACTGCAGCATTTCCATTTTATTCAAAATTCTGGAATTCTTAAAACAGTAGCCTGTGACTGTAAAAGGGAGCCATAAACAACCTACAAGAGAGATAGCAGTGGGACGTTACTTGTGTCTTCTGTGGTTAGCTCAAGAAGGACTGTAGATGGGATAGTCCCCAAATGGAATCACATCCATCCTCAAGCACTTGCTGGTGGGAGTGAAATCCAGACCAGAACCTGGTCCCAAATTTCAGTATTTAGGGCTTCTGTCTATAAAAGGTTAAAGTGGAGCCTCAAATTCAAATACTTCCAGCTACTTTGCAGGGTTCAAAATCCAACTCCAAACCTGGTTAAGTATCTATACTGAAATGGGCAGAAATCCTGACTCCAAAGGCCCTTTAACTGTGAACCCAATTACGAGACAGACATTATGAACCCAATGAGTGGACAGATATCACTGCGGGGGCGGGCAAGCTCCTTGATATGAATTATGCAGACTGGGCTCCTCTCTCTTTATAGACCAGTTTGAATTTTAAACCTGAAACCAGTTTTACCTAATTGTGGATTGTGGTTACAAACCAAAGGATCACGTCACTGAGGTTTGTTAAATTTTTGGTAAACGTTGGACAAGTTTTCAGAAAGTCTGGAGCACAACTTTGTTGTATCCAATTTCAGCCAAAAATCATATAAAAACTAGTGGGAGGTTTAGCTTAGAGTTAGGGCATGGTTTGTCCATCAAATCCAATATCCTGCTTCTTTCATTGGCCAACACCCTGATGCTTCGTTTTCTGAGTTATTACTTCTGTCAAAGAATCAGGAGAGTCTAATAGACAAAACCAGCACATAAAAGCGCACAATCATTTTTGTATCTGAATCCAAACAGGAGCAGCAATTCCCCTATTCTGTGTCGAAGTGTCTAGCACACTGTGCTATAACAAATAATAATTCTCAATAATAATAATACCCTGCCTGTGCTGAGGTACCCCAGCTGGAAAGAATCCCAGCTTAATCTGAAGGAGCTACCTAAGGAAGGACAAACATGAGTAGCTACAGTGATGCTTGTATGAGCAACAGAATTAAAAGTTCCATCTAGGTGGTTCTCACACTGAGATCTCAAACTGAAATGGCAAACAAAAAAACAGTTTGTTCCTTCAGCTCATCTGAGTGACTGAGTGAAATCAAATCTACACAGCTGAGGCCTGGTCTACATTTAAAAGTTAGGTCAACATAGCTACGTCAGTCAGGGCATGAAAAATCCACACCCCTAACATAGCTATACCAACCTAACCCCCAGTGTAGACACAGCGAAGTCCATAGAAGAATGCTTCCATCGACCTAGCTACTATCATTTGGGGAGGTGATGTTTCTACATAGTTCGGAAAAAATACCTTCCATTAATGCAGGCTGTGTCCAGGGGCGGCTCTATGTTTTTTGTCACCGCAAGCATGGCAGTCAGGCAGCCTTCGGCGGCACGGCTGCAGGTGGTCCACTGGTCCCGCGGATGCAGCGGCATTTCTGTGGGTGATCTGCCGGTCCCGCACCTTCGGCGTACCTGCCGCTGACGCCGCGGGACTGGCGGACCTCCCGCAGGCATGCCGCCAAAGGCTGCCTGATTGCTGCCCACCGTGGCATGCCGCCCCAGGCACGCACTTGCTGCGCTGATACCTGGAGCCGCCCCCGGCTGTGTCTACAGTAAGGGGTTATGCCGATGTAGCTACTTTCACGTAGCTATGGCAGCATAGTCTCTGTAATGTAGGCATACCCTGAATATGTGGTGTTAGAACGATCTGTTACTCATACATCCCACCAGACCTTTGGGAGAATTCAACAGCTTAACTGGTAAGACAAGAGGCAGAAAGTCACAGATTCTTACTTTGGTGGGTTTCTCCATTAGAAAATCTGAACATTCTTTTTTTCCTCTTGAGATTAATGGATATCACTCTTGGCCTGAAAAGACTGTTTGCTGCAGTTTGTAGTTAGGTTATAGTAAAACAGAGCTGGTCAAACAGTATTTGCCAAGTACAAGTTTTTTTCATTTTTTTTTTTTTTTTTTTTTTTTTTTTTTTTGACTTGGAGAAGCATTCACAAACCCATCCCGTTATTTGCATATATATTTAGTATATAAGCAAATAAATGATCTAAGGAATATCCATCAAGATGCCACAGAGGGTATTGAAGTTTCTAAATTTTTCATCCAAGTATTGTAGTTGGTAGAATGTATATATTCTGCATGGAATGCATGTGTCCAGAATGAAATAAATGTTGGTATATGACCGCATGACACAAAACAGTTTCAAAATTTTACCAACTTAAGTATTCTGCAAGGTTCCAATATCCTCAAGTATTGCCCAAGGGCTAGAATTTGTGAAATATTCAGGAATTTTCTTTTCTATTATTCACCCAACACTGTAGAAAAAAATCCATTCAAGCGGTACGATATTCAGGTTTGAACAACCTTTTATTACAATATTTTAAAAAGTCTTATATTAATAGGCAGTTCTGAAGACATTAAGGCTGAGATTGCCAAAGCTGCCAGCTGGATTTGAACTCCCAGTTTCCATTAGATTTAATAGGAATTAGACATTTGATCTTCTAAGTTATTTGATGATCTCTAACCTAAACTTTATACCAGAAAGAAAATAATGAAAAGACTGTTTTGTAGTTAAGGCACTGAGACTCAGGGGATTCCAATCTCTGATGCAGACTGAGTGACACTGGGCCAGTCTCAGTCTCACTGTAGTTTGGGTCCCCTTCTAAGAATACGTCTGCACTACGAGGAAGGGATGAGATTCCTCTGCTCACATACACATACTTGCACTAGCTCTTATCGATCTGGCGTGAATACCAGTAGCGGTGTAGCTGGGGTAACACGGCTAATGGCAGCAGAGGCACAAATGACTTGCGCTGAGTACTTACCCGCCCTGTTACTGTGGCTATACTGCTACTTGTACTCACGCTACCTAGTACGAGTGTGTGGACAGAAGCAAGGGAATCGCACCACTAGCCAGTAGTGTAGATGTTGCTTATAAAATGGGAATAAAATAATGCTCCTTGAGAGCTCTTCCAGGAATGGACTCTTTCTCCTAGGTGTACGTACAGCACCTAGCACAATGCATCTCTGATGTTGTTTGGGGTTTCTAGGTATTACTGAATCATTATATCACTTTCTGGACTGCTAAGAAAGTACAAGTCTCTCCTCATAGAAGCCTCTTTATAGAATTATATGCTTCGGTGGAATAAGAGGTTTTTGTATGATGCGGGCATAAAAATGATCACGTTGGTTTTCATATTAGACCGAAAGTACTTGGCAGAGGATAAAAATATGAATGACTTTTAGATGTAGAATACTATTTCTTTGATCTAATGTTGATACAAAGGTTTTCAGTCTCATAGACCAAAAGTTAGTGTGTATGTGTGGTTTTTTCAAATGGAATAAATCTCAGGGAATTCAGAAGAAGCTTTGAACCTCGCCAAGGATTTTTTTTTCCCCATGTGGAAATGTTTTCAGAGTCTTAAATGCAAGTTTCTGATAAGGTGAACATGAGAACTGCAGCAATCTGCATTGGTTTGGGAGTAACTAAAAACCATACAGAAGCAAACAGAACATTAAAGTAAGAATGTCCCTATCTTTAGCTACTTAATTCCTCATATCTTGTTCTTCGGAGGGAAATGTAAAGATAGAAATAAATCAACAGTTTTGAAAGGCTGACACTAAGGTAACATTTCATGCAGATTGTTCCAGCACTGGCTCCTGTTCAGCAAAGATCTAATCTCAGCATCTTCCGATCCTTTTCCATAGTTCATTACTTTCTAATCACTTATGGCCCTTATCGAAGAAAGCTCTAAGCCTCTCAGACTGGAACAAATCTATAAATCAAAGACAATAGCTTTTTGCCTTCTTTAGCAGCCTGTCTTTTCCTTATAATCACACCAATCTGCTGTATTTGAAAGTCAATAAATGTATGTTAAAAAAAAAGATGCAAGATTTTAGGTGGAGAGAGACTTGTCCATTGAGTTCTCAAGTCAGTTTGATGCACTAAACCTGGCTTGAAGCCAGGAAACTGAGCAATGCCTTCTGCAATCTGTTATCTTGCTTGTCTTAAGCAGAGTTTCTCGGTGCTCTTTTATTGATATGTAGTTTCTTAAACACAGACCAGCAATTGGAAGGAGACAGGGCAACAAAAATCGCACTAGCCACTTGGATTGCTGGCTATAGTTTCAAGTTTTCCATGAATATTTTGCAGTGCAAACTAGGAATACGCATTTGCTACCAATCGGTCTTTGAGTCCATTCCTCAGTGGATTTAAAAGCCAACTGTGGTATCCATATCCAGCCTACAGCAGAAATATATCTAGTGACAAAATAAAAGTCACTTGCAGTGGAAGCAGAAGTAATGCGGTGGCTATTTTAGGATTTCATCTTTCGTGTTAGTGCGGGCGGGAGGGGGCGGGAAGGCAGGGCAGAGAGGGCGTGACTGGAGGAGGAAAAAAGGGACAGCGATGGAGAGTCTGTGAGCAATTCATCAACATTAAACATTTGTAGCTGTTAGTTTGCCTAGCTCTAGTTTTATGGGAGTCCCTTCCAGACCTAGGTTAGAAGGTTGCTGACTGAAGAGGAATTTTGGGTGGATAAGAAAGGAAAGATTCCTCTTAAAATCAACAAGGAAGGCCCATTGAGGGGGGGAAAATCCACAGCATCTGCTTATTCAAGCTGCTTTCTTGCTATAATAATGATAGCATTTTTAGAATTGATAATAGTCACTTAATGAAAGCATATAGCTGATATAAAATAATAAGCATTTTGTTCCACCCTCTACTGATTTTGTACAATATACTATACTGGACATATGCATAACTAGAAACAGGGTCAAGTTCTGATTATATGGGATTTGACAGATAGCTAAGACAAAATATCCATTTTGGATTGTATTTACAGAATACAAGCACTAGAAAGCAATAGGAGTCCACAAAGATAAAGAATATATTTCTAGACTCTAGATAAAATATAGGACATATAATGTAAGGGTACTTGAATTTCTTAGGCAACACAAAATAGACTATACTTCACCTTTGTGTTCCCTTTATCCAGAAAACTTATTGGAATTTATTTGTAGCTGTGTCTAAAATTTTGATGACAGTCAGACATAGTTTATCTCTGGGGACACAGGCAAGTTTCTGCAGTGTTACTGATGAGATGAAAACAGGAATAAAAGCCAAGCTACTTCTGAAGATCAGACTCATTTCAAATTACTTGGATAATTAATAGAAATGGTCCAAAACCAGGTAAAAACCTCACAAAAATATCAGATTTTAAAAAAAATTGTCAAAAATCAAAACTGACCTCCAAAAAATTGAAAAATCAAAAATGAAAATGTTTTTGCCAACTGTGACAATAAACATTATCTCTCTAAAAAAGAACTACTTTCCCATTGTATTTTCAGTCACAGACGTTATTATTCACATTCTGAGCTAAATAATTGTCTGGTGCTACTATGGCCTGTTAGTCAGCAGCTGTGTTCCTCCCCATAGAGAGCTGCAGTTTCTGTATTTGTATCTGATATAAATTCAGGCTAGAGTTTATCAAATGGCCTAGAGGATCAGATGTCTAATTCCTATTAAAATCAAATGGAAATTGTGATTTCAAATCCTGTTGGCAGCGCTGACAATCTCAGCCTTAATGTCTTCAGAACTGCCTATTAATAAGACTTTTTTTTAAATTGCAATAAAAGGTTGTTCAAACCTGATCATAAAATTTGAATGGATTTTTTTCTACAGAGTTGGATGAATAATAGAGAAGGTATTTTGAGATGTCTGGTTACAAGGTGCTATGATCTGCCATAACTTCTTGTCCTCATCAATTCATCTCTCCACCAGCTGATAAATGTAAAACAAGCCCATAGCTGTTGGGAAGGAAGTTACAGGAGCCTCCTTGCTACTGGGCTTGATGGGTGGTTAAAAGTAGTATTGTATTTTCTCCAATGCCTGGCTACTTGTAGAAGTTCTATCATCTTTTCCCCTAACCATGCAAGCAGAGTAGATACATCATAAAATGAACAGAGCTCTCATTGAGTTGACAACTGAAAATTGTGTATATGAGTAAGCTCTCCCCTTCTTGAACTGCAGTTTAACATCTGGATTAATGAAAAAGAAAAAACAAATATTTGCAAAAACGAACAGCTCAGTTTCTTTCAGCTTCATAAGTACACATTTACCAATGCTATTTCAGGCATAAAAGCAAAAGCTTATCAGATGCTCGCACAGCAGCTGGGGAAGCATGCCAAGCCCTGTCCTATATGTCTGCATTTTACACTCTTTTCTTACGTTGAGGCTGGTTCTCAGGTTCATTTGAACAAGATGTTTGCACATGTTATATTCGCAAGAGCAGGAAGGCTACAAAGTGCTGGCTCCAGCAGTCGTCACCCATGGTACTGCCCATTGAGGCTTAGTGCCACACCGAGCAGAAACGGGCAAATCCCGTTGCTGTAAATGGGAAATCAGATGGGTGAATCCCTCTGCACCGTGTTACAAAAGAGAGGTATCTTATACTTACTTTTCATCCACCATCTCCACACTAGCTCCTATCCTCAGAAGATGGTGCATATGGATGTGTATGTGCACGGGAGAGAGAAAGGGGAAGGTTAGTCATTAAAGAAGCAGTTCTGCTAAATAAAGGATCTCATTATGTATGCTATTTTTATTCCTCAATTCTCTGCCTTCCTCTCTCCCCCTTGAGGTTTCTGCTGAAATCTGACAATCAGGGATGAGCTTTACTGTCGGCTTCCATTAGGTAAATCAACCGGGGGGGGGGGGGGGGGGTAAGGTGGGAGAAAGATTGGCCTTCAAGGTGAGCTGATTCAGCACCAATAATTTGTGTGTGTACACTAAACTGTTTAATTGGTTGACAAATGCATTGCCCCCTAAAACGACAGTGTTTTCTGCAATCCCTCTGTGCCACGACTCAGAACATGGATTTGTTAGATCTGCAGAGATAGGGAAGGCTAATAGCAAAAGCCTTTGATGCTGTGACAAAGCAAATGACCTTCAACATGTTCACCTGTCACAGAACTCATTTCTGTGTTGTAATTGATGTGTAAAAGTGATCTTCATTATCTCAGCTATGGGGAAACTGACGAGCAAAACAGAACAGATTCCAAAGAAAGGAATGGGCTGTTTTATAGGATCTGTGTTGTCATCAACAATCTCAACACTTTAAAAAATGATATACACTTATGAAATTTCTCAGTTTCATCTTTCAGGAATTCCTTAATTTCCATTATTCCTGTTATTATGTATTTCATCTATTAGCAGCTTTCCTACCTCTTATGCTCAAAAAATGGTCATCGCTTCAAAGAGTAGCCAATCTTGCAAGTATGAACAAATCTAAAATACATTGTAACAAATCTACAGTCCCATGCATAGAGGTTCCAAAATCACCTACACTACACAAATGCAGCGCGGGAAAGAGCAAATAGGACCGTCTGTAACCGAAAACACAGGAATTTTCCTCTTTAGCTAAAAGAGAATTGGCATTAACTATCAGTAGTAATAGGGCTTATATTATACAGTACCCTTTTTGGAAGCCTTCAACCACCAGAGGGCATAACAAATATTGGACAGGGCTGATTCTCTCCAGAAGAGGGCAGTTAGTACATTACAATTTCCAAAGTAATACCACAAAGAACCAGTTTGCTCATCCCCAGTTGTAAGATGTACCTGATTATAATACACGTGCATGTCTTGTTTGACATTAGGTGTCTGTGAGCCACCATCAGATCAAACCCATTGTAAACAAGTTGTGTGAATGTAATGATGTGCCTTGTAGAGATGGAATAAACATGTGCCTTTGTCCAAACCTCAAATGCACCTTCATGAAGTTCAGTAATAAAGTAACTCTTTGTACCTGCTATCAGAGGGCTTTAGAAAAAATAATATAATGAACCCATACAAATCTCCTTGTGAGACAAGGAAGTATTATCCTCATTTTACAGATGGAGAAAATGAGGTACAGAGATATGAACTTAGGATCTAGGACTGGAAGGGATCTCATGGGTCATTGAGGTCCAGTGCCCTGCTTTTGCAGACAACCTTGTCATATAATTCCTTTCATAAACTTATCAAGATTTATCTTGAAACTACTACTCCTACTGGGAGGCTGCTCCATTCCTCTAATGATTAGAAACCTTCTAATTTCCAGTCTAAATTTATTTATAGTCAATTTATACCCAGTTTTTCTTCCACCAGCATTGTCCTTCAGCTTAAACATTCAGATATAAAGGGACTTGCCCAAGGTTTTGTAGCAAAGTCAATGAAAGAAGCAGGAAGAGAATCCACAACTCCCAACTCTCTCCATCCTAAGCAATACCAGTCTCTGCTTTCCTCTAAAACGAAGAGATTACTCCCCTCTCACAAGTGCCAAAATACCCTACAAAAGGTTAAATGAATTGCCAGACACATCAGCAGGAAGTCTATCTTTGTCAGAGTTCCAGGTTTGTTTTGCAGACCCACGAGGTTGATATAAGCATCTGAGCTAATTTGTGCATCTCTATTCTGATCTACTGAGGGAGACTCAGCCTCATTGTCTTATCAAAGTATCTGCCCTAGATACCAAGACAGTAACAGCAACACCCAGACTCTGTTAACAGCTGGCTGAAAAAGAGTAGCCAAGCCAGTTGCAGAGTCCACAGCTAAGAATTAACAGCTGCAGTTTCACAACCTACTGCTTTAAATCATTGAAAACACTTTAAACTAAGAAGGAGGGGACTTGGAGTAATTGTCTAAAGCTGCCTCCATAGTGAGACAGGCCAAAGTTTTTTTTGGAGGATTTGAATAAAGACCATATTTCTGCCCTCCCCCTTCAGTATTTTTTGCTATTCAAACAAAAATATCACAGCACATGCAAGAGATACCATGCACACAAATGGAATCTTCTGTGGTAAGAATGAGAACTCTGGACTTATGACCGTCATTTATCTTAGAACGTTCCATGTTGCTTTTCTGCCACTCACAGCTCCTTTTTTATTAGTATTCTAAGTCTTGGGGTAAAATTGTCCCATCAATAAAAATGACTTAGGCCCAGATTCTCAAAGGCACCATTCTCCCACTAAAATCAATGGGAATTAGGCACCTAAATACCTTTTGAGAATCTGGCCCTTAGGAGCTTAAATATCATTAAAAGTCAATGGAGTTAGGCTCTTAAATACCAGTGTCATTTTTGCAAATGGGATTTAGGGTTTTAATTCACATAAGTGCTTTTGAAAATTTTATTCCTATTCTGAAGAAAAAAGTCTCAATGGAACAGAGGATATTTAAAAGAAATACACTTTCCATTAATGCTACAAAATGTTTATCTATAGAGATTTGGCCATTACTACTATAGATTGGGGGAGGGGAAGGTTAAGGAAGATGCTGCTTCATTTTATGGTCTGGAAACTGCTGCTCAAAACCTTCAAGAAGGAAAAACTGCAGACTTTTTTTCCTGTAGCCGCCAGCAAAACATCCTCCCCACCTAAAAAAATTCCTTCATTTATGTTTATATTACATTGGGTTTCAGTACACAAACTTTTCCCCAGTGTCTTGGGAATATCATGAATTGTAGCACCCGTACAAAATTTAACAGGACTAAAGAGTACATAGCTAGCAAGGAAAGGTTTAAATATCCTCTTCCCATAGAGAAGAATTGACCACAGGTGTATGGCCCTACTGCTGAGAGGTGGGTATAAAATGCTTGTCTCAGCAGAGTCTAATTGTTCAATCAAGTAGGTACAATGGAAGAATGCAGGTGATTGAGAATTGCTTCTTATGGAGAGACCTAGCCCTGGAATAGGGAGGGGAATTTGGTTGTGGGAAGCCGGTTGCTTTACATTTACACAACTTAGATGGCAAGAAAACCTTTTTTCTTAGTGCCAACAATAGCCTCTATTCAGTAGATCCATTATAGACGGGAAGGGAGGTCCCTGTTGTGAAGCTTTTTACCCCAGAGCTAAAGTTTATGGAGCAAACCATTTAGTCTAAAATGGAATGCAGAAAAAAAACGAAATAGCAAACACTGTACTATAAGAGGCCCAATATACTTTTTTCAGTCCTAGAAGAAAAGAATAATTCTCATGTATAGTTCATTCCTCTGACTCCAGAGCAAAACTGCTCAGAACACTGCAATTAAAGTGGTTTTTTTTCCTTGATCAAGGACAGGGCATTTTTATTATATTTATTTTCACAATTTCCTTTCTCCCCTAATTTTTGATCTCTTCTAGAGTATATGTTACTGTTATTGTATCAGTTAGGTCTGACTTAGTCTACAGCACTTGTCACAAAAAGAAAGACCCCCCTCTTGCCTTTTTATAGCCTTTCCCCAGAAATACACAGGTTAATTTATGTTTGGGGAGGGGTGGGGGAAGAGCTAAGTGCTTAGCCCCACCCTAGAAACCTCCCTATATAAATGGAGTTTCAAGCTACCTTGGCTTTTTCTCTAAAGAGGGTGGTTACACAAAATTTGTTTCTCCTGCAAAGGGTGGTGTAAATTTTTCTATGTTCTGCTAGAGTAATAGACTTTTATTTTTGTATCCAAAAGAGGAAAAGGGTTTTGTAATATAGTTTATGCTACTACTAGGCATCATAAGCAAACTTTAACTAAGAGCTGTCATTAAGAGTTTATCTCACTGTAGAAGATGATTATATCAATGACTAGAACTAAGAGTAGTGTAAAACAGACAATAGTAGAAAGGTCCCTAGAACAGCATTGTCAACCCCCATTATTCAAAAATCATGAGATTGGCTTTAAAATCATGAGGTTTTTAAACAAAATAATAAATTTAAGGTTCTGTTTATTTGTCTCCAGGGTGTCTTCCAGATTTTCCTCAGCATCTATAAGAGCTAGGAACTTACTATTTTTGAAAATGAAAGCAGGGATTCTTATTTAATCAATTGACTCGTGAGCTATGGATTTAAGAACAACATCAAATATCACAAGAGTTGGCAATACTGCAATGCAATTCACTCATAATTTAAAACTTCCTTCTTGTTTTTCCAGGTTTGGTGACTCTTATGCTGGGAATGAGAGAAAGGAATAATCTAAAGTAAGAACCAATCTATACTTTGCCCAGAGCTGTTCCCCAACCAAACTTTAGATGCTTTTAAAGTTTGTTTCTCTTTCTCCTCAATATCATGTGCTCTGGTTTCTGCTGGGGCCAGAAGTGAAAATACCTGGTTACTGTGAACTGTTCTGTCCTTGTAGTATGCTTCACACTAAATTTTTGGAGTACAGCAGCTAAAGATTGGTATTTTTTTTTCTGAAAGCAAATAAAGCTCAGTGCATTTGATATTCAAAGTATAAGGCATTATCTCCATTCTAAACACTACACAAGTCACCTAGGCAAATGACTGAGGTGCAGTATCCTGAGATTCAGTTTTCAAAAATTCAGCTTTACAAAGAAACAGAAAATTTCCAGTCGTCTTATCCCTCACTTATTATTCTTTATTGCAGTATCTCTTAGAAACCACAACTAAGGCCTGGTCTACACTATGACTTTAATTCGGATTTAGCTGCGTTAATCCGAATTAATCCTTAACCCGTCCACACAACGGAGCCAGTTACTTCGAATTAAAGGGCACTTAAAATCGATTTCTGTACTCCACCCCGACGAGCGGAGTAGCACCAAAATCGATTTTGTTAATTCGAATTAGGGGTAGTGTGGCCGCACACCACCGAATTAATGTGGTTAAAGTTAATGGGGTAGTGTGGCCGCACACCACCGAATTAATGTGGTTAAAAACCGAATTAATGTGCTTAGTGTGGCCGCGCACAATCGAATTTATACAATCTGTTTCCCAAATTCGAATTATCTAAATTCGAATTAATCTCGTAGTGTAGACGTACCCTAAGATTGGGGCACCATTGTGCTAGATGTTGTACATATATCTAATAAAAGGTGCTCGCAGCTCCAGAGAGCTTCCAATCTAAGCAGAGAAAAGATGGGAGAATGGAAGTTGTAGTATCCCTACTTGACTCATGGAGAACTGAGTAAGTGATTTACCCAGAAAATGGCTGGTAGAGCCAGGAATTGAATCCAATTCTTGTGAGTCTCTGTCCAGAGGTTTGCATCCGAAGAAGGGAGGTTTTTACCCACAAAAGCTTATGCCCAAATAAATCTGTTAGTCTTTAAGGTGCCACCAGACTCGTTGTTTTAGGAAAACTGCAGAGACTGCCCTGTGCTCCAGCCTGCCAGCATAGGACACAAAGCTTGGTCATCAAGTCCAGGCCCTTGCTATCACAGACAACCTGTGACTAGGGAGGGTAAGAAGAAACAAAGTTTATTAAAAAAATAAAGGTTCCTTCTCCCTGTGGTATTTGTGTGAGAAGCCATAAGTGTTCACAGATTTATTTTATTTTACTGCTGTATATTCTTGTAACATTTCTGGCCTCAGAAGAAAGCCCCTTCTTGTGTCCAATACAGTAGCCCAAAGAGGTTCAGCTAGTTTGGATGAATATCCTTCTTTCAAGTACTTACACAAATGACGTATTTGGATCCACAAACACCTGCTTGTTCTCTGTCAATGCACTTCATTTCTGATCTCCGATATCCCTTCTATTCTGGTCCAGGTTTGCACCTGAACAAAGAGGATGGCTTTTATCTATGCAGAGCCAACCCTAATGCCCTGTTTCTAACAAAAGCATCTGCAACAATGTCAATGCTATTTTCAGATGCTGCATGCATAGCAGCAGTTCCTACGGTGCCTTGGAACATACGAGCTGAATGGGCATCTCAGCGAGAATCAAGTTCCCTGAAGATAAGACCCTAGGAATGACCAGTCCTGGACTAAATGCAGAGCTTTTATTTCAACAGAAGTCACTAGTGGAACACTGAAATGGAGAAAAGCTCTGTCAAAGAAAGCAAAACTCCAGCTAGGGAAGTAGGATATTCAGAGAGAAGGAAGCTAGATGGAGCAGCTCTATAGAGTTGGTTTTCTAAGAGTGATAGGCTGGTCTCAAGCTCAAATGCACAAAGGTATTTAAGATTGCAAACTTCCATTGAAATCAGTGGAATTTAGGAGTCTAAATACCTTTTTGAATGTGGGCCTCGGTGCCTAATTTCCACCGGGAACATCGTAAAACCCCTAAGTGACTTAGTGCAATGGGAGGCCCAGCCAGACACACAGTGTATCATTTGACAGCTTTGTTTCTAAAATAATTGGGCTGCAGTTTTTTTTGGATGTTTGTGTTTTTCCTAGAGTGAATCATTTAGCAGAGCTGATGGAAGTACATGTAAGCAGCGCGGCATTACAGGGTGACTCTGGATGCAGCAGCAGACTCTGGATGCACATGGCCAGAGGAGATGGGAAGGGTTCACCATATTGCTTGGCCATTAAATCTCATTTGTCAGCTAATAGAGGCTGCCCTTTAAATAAAAAAAAAAAAAAAAACCTAGGAAAACCCCATGACACCTACATAATCTAGGATCATTTGTAATTTGCTGAGGTTCCTACCCACCCCCTGGGAAAGCACCATATCAACATTGCATTATATTTCTTCAAATGTCTGAAAAGCACTTAAAGCAGCCCCCTGTGTGCTCTGGAGACCTATTCAGTACATTAAACTGAACAGTAAGCAGGGGTGGGGCATGTGTATCAGGGCTAGAGCATGGGACTGGGAATTAAGAGACCAGGGGGGTTCTGTTCCCAGCTCTACCCCTGACCAGCTGGGTGACTGTGGGTGTATGCCTGGCCTCTCTGTGCCTCCATTTCCTCTCCTAGCCTTTATCTGTCTGGTATACTTTAAACTGTGAGCTCCTCTTGGCAGGTCTCCTCTGTTACATGTTGGTACAGCACCTAGCACCATGGGGCCCCATACTCAGTTGGGGTCTTGAGGCACAGTACTAAAAGATTATCCATATTGAAATAAATATCCACCATGCCCCTCCGATCCTCAGCTCAACCACACTACAAAAGCCTGGAAGGGGAAGATGGGCCTTTTAACATGCTTGGAATGTCAACAAGTCCTTGTTCTGGCCAACCAAGCAAGTTCTAAAGTCAAGGGCCTCTCCTGGAAAATAGCCCCCTTTAATTCACACTCCAGGTCAAGTGCCTCTACTAGAACAGCCATAGGATAACTGAGGAAGAGAGGCGGACTCTAAGCTAACCGGGTACCCAACCATTTAGGTTTTTATACCTTACATTTCTCCAAAGTTTTATCAGGAGCCCCATAGAGATTGTGAAGTGTTGGTGTAACGTGCTCCTGATGTTTAACCTAATAAGCGGGCAATTAGCGTTCTGCACTAGCTTCAGCTTCTGAACTGTCTTGGGGTGTTGGCCCATGCCTTACCACAACTGAATCTGAAGGGAATCAAGGCATGGATTAATTGTGGTGTGGTCCACGTGTTTGAAATGGATAGGTCTGTAGTCTAATGTATATGGGATTTATATTGCCATCTGTATGTGGGCTGTTCGCAACCTCAGAAGTTCTGAATATACACTATGCACTAATTTTATTTGAGCTGGTGAAACTATGCACTTAACTATCTATTTATCAATAATTTACCTATGAATCAGATCTATCTACTTATATATCCCCATCATCACAGAGTCTGAGCAGCTAATATTTGCACACATGTAGCTCTCTTTTTTGGCTAGTGAATAATTAGCAGATTGACACTGGCTTTTGTTCCATGTGTTCAGTATTCATAAGCTTTCACTGAAAACTGGAGAAGCAATTTTCAGCCTAGGGGTTAGTGCTCCAACTTTTGGCTCTAATAAGTTACTGTTCTTCATTCATGGTGTGTGATCTCATGTTATTGTTTCCACTACCTTGTGGAGAATAAAGGAAATGCTTTTAACGGGAGAACAGCAAATAATGATTAACACATAACAGTGCCATTTCACCAGTTGGGTAAAAATTTGCAAACTATTCAGGATTAGTAAACATTTTTGTGAATATCGGGCAGTTGTCCAAATGATAACAAATAAAATGACTCAACAAATCTCAGAGAACTGTACTTAATGCTTTTATTTGCAAATCAGTCTTTATTATATAATCAGCCTCAGTGTGGATTATGAGCTATTGCTTGGCAAGGGGAAACGGAAATAATCTCAGGAGCCTCTACACCATTAATTCACTCATAAAGGATTTTGGCTGCATCTGCTTCTGGCCTTTAGGCTGCAGGTGCCCCAACATAGCTAGGACCCTTGTGAGAGTTGCAATTAAATGTACAATTTACAGGTATGTACATGTTGTGCTTTACTCTAACTGATTACTTTTAAGTATTGCAAATTCACAGGTTTCTCTCAGTACAAGCAATGCTATATTGAGCAGATTCACGTCATCAATATTTAAAGGCTTTTCCATCTGATGTTTCCTTCAGCCCTATTCATTATGCATTAATGGGAAACAAAGTACGAGACTGGAACAGGGTTAGTTTACCTGCATCCCGGCATCTGGTATGGCCATGCCTCAATTTCCCTTCTCTTTCAGGGCCCACTTCATTAAATAGCCAAACATGTTGTTAACTGGGGTTTCCTTTGTTGCAGGCGTTCTCAAACTTCATTGCGCGGCAGGTTCGGCCAATGGGGGCGGCGGGAAGCGGCGCGGGCCGAGGGATGTTCTGGCCGCGGCTTCTCACCGCCCCCATTGGCCCAGGACGGCGAACCACGGCCAGTGGGGGCCACGATCGGATGAACCTGCCACGTCAGCAGGTAAATAAACTGGCCCGGCCCGCTAGGGTGCTTACGCTGGCGAGCCGTATGCTGAACGTTGCCAACCCCTGCCTTAGAGCTTCTCAGCCTTCAGTAGCCTTTTGATCAGGCTCTAATCACAGTACACTGTATCTACTCAAAGGCCTTTCCTGGACTGAGTGTGTCTCAATGGTCTTAGACCCACTACTTTCTCCCAGCCTACTGGCTCCTGCCTGAGGAGACAGGAGGCCTGATATCACATGCTTGCTGTCAGACATATTCCTTATGTCTACACCTTCCATCTGTCTTTCTAGACTGCAACTTCCAGAATCCTTTTAAATGGGCTGGGAATGGGGCATAACAAACATGCTGGCTGTGCATGCACCCAGAGAATCAACAGCCCATTACACAGACCACGGCAACAATATGGCAGGTTGAATCGGGCGGGGAAATAATTTCATTATTCTCTGAAATATTATTCAGAGAATAACTGAACTTTCACCAATAATAGAACACAGCGTTAGCTCTTTCATTTCAAATAAAAGTCTGTGGCACAGAGATAACATTATCATTTATATCTCATCAGAAGTAAATTCAGTATTTGTGGGTAAATACAATAGGTCAAAATGAACGTCCCTTATAAGAGGGAACCAAATAAACACAAACAATGGAGATTAGGTGGTTTACAACAGTGGTCTTTGCGAACAAAGCTCCAACAGAGCACTGCATACATAACTGGCAATGAATTTACATAGAAGGTTGTTAGACTAAACCTAGGATACTTTTCCCTCTCCCTAGTCAATAATCTAGTAGCCCTAGGCTCACATGCAAATGCCAATAGAAATGCAGGCGGGAGTTCAAAAGATGGGGCACACCAGAAAGTAGCAAGGATCATTTTTACCTGATATCACATCATCAAAAACTGGTACACAAAATGATTGTGAATTATGGTGGCCTGCTGTGCATATGATTTCCCACAGCTGCTATCACAGCAGTCACTTTCCTGAAAATTAAGAGCATGTTTCATCAGCTCACAGGAAGAGAAAAAAACAAACCCAAAACACTTACGTATCTTGCTACAGCTACTCTAATGTACAGTGAAGTCAGAAATCCATTCCATTCTTGATTCTCTGGGCCAGGATTTAGGGAGACTCTGTGGGGCAGTACCAGGGAGGATAGGCTGTGTTAATTAGTCTAGGAGTCAGAAGAACTACCAGATCTCTATCCAGCAACTCTGATATGTTCATTCAATTTAAATGCCCCCAAATTGACTTCTGTCTCTTCTCTACAGCAGGGGACATTACACAAAGCAGATTATTTCAGATTCTCTCTTCCAAACCAGACTGTAGCACTTATAAACCCTTACGATCGCCAGGAGCTGTGCAATGCCATAATTAGATTTTCCAAGTCTCAGCATCTATCAGGAAATGAGGGGGAAATGGGGTGTGTTCCTTGGCCTTTTTCATGTGACACTGCAATAGAAGACTCCTTCCGAAGCACTTACTGTGCGAACACCGTGCCTGATCTGAGTGCCCTCGGTTGTCAGTCTGGCACTGCTTCCTTGTTGTGAAACTGATGAGGCGCAGCACCAGACTGACAGCCCAGAGGCTTAGAAGAAGGGAACTCAACTAACATAATTCCTTCCTCTACCCATTATCATTCTGCTCCAACAAATGTTGCCTGGCAAAGCCATGTGGTTGTTTCATTTTCCGGCAGATTTTACTAACAAGAGAACAGTAATATTTCAGTCCCATTTTATGTCCCAGTATCTCAAAGTACTTTTTGACAAGCGCATTAAGCCTCACAATATCCTTGAGCAGTGGGGTCAGTATGATGATGCACCAATTTTTAATGCATTGGGAAAGTGAGGCACAGAGAGGTAAAGTGGCTTCCATGAGCTGACGCAGGCCAGATCCAAAGAGGAAGGGTAGTCCAGTGGCTGGGCATTAGCCTGGGGGTTCGGAGACTGGGGTTAAATTCCTTGTTCTGCCACAGACTTTCTATTTGATCTTGGGCAAGTCAGTTAGGCCCACATCCTCAAAGGTACTTAGGCACCTAAAAACCTTTGAGGATCTGGGCCTTAGCCTCGCAGTGCCTCAGTTCCCCATCTGTAAAATGGGGATAATAGCACTCACAAGGGTGTGGTGGGGATAAATACATTAGAGATTGTGAGGTGCTCCCATAGTATGGTGATGGGGCCATATTAGAACCTGAGATAGATCTGAGAACAGAGGCCCTGACATTTCCTCATTTGTAGCTATTATATGAAGCTCATCGGCTGTGAGTGCCACAAATCTAGCATCTTAGGTTTTAATGCTGCTGCCCACCACCATAGTATCTGAGCACTTTCCACGTAAAATCTGCAGCAATAGTGAAGTCTCTAAGTGGGCGTCATGGAGTCTCTGGCAACTCTCCCTTTTCTGTTCAAAATTCTGCTTGGGGAGGGAGGGTCTTTGTGTTTGAGTTTTTGGGGGTTGGGGGGTGGAAAGGGTATATTGGTCAGAAGGGGATGTTAGGATTGTATCAAAGCAGTGAGTATGGATTCTGAGAATAAAACAAAAGCCACTGTGGTTCAGGTGTGACGCTAATTTGCACAATCAGCCCTTTTCAGATCTTCACAAGCACTTATCCAGGTCTTCGGTCCCTTACCTGAAAGCACAGGGTAATCTCTTTTGACCTCAGCACACAGGCCTTGACGGATCTGATTGCATCCCCGGGCACCAGGGAGGCTACTTTAGACTTTGGATCCATTCCCCCTTGACAGCCTGGGCAGCAATGCCAGGACAACCAATTTCACAAGAGTCAGGTCCTCCCTCTGCTGTGAGCTGAAATTACTCTGAGCAGACAAAGAAATATCCAAGATGCAACCTGTCAGTAAAACTATTCAAATTAAGGCAATAGTTGTCAGTCCATTAGGGTTAACCCGTGGGACTCACTGACACAAGAATTTGGGTCTTAGTACAATACCAAAAAGCATTAGAGGTTGATAGGAGTTTGGAATAGAATCTACAGTACACAAAAGTCTGGATGAAGTTAAAAGGGATTGTAGCCCCTATGCACCACGGCATAAACTTTATGTGCAAAATTTTCCAGGTGTGGACCCAGGTATATTATCAGGATTTATGCTTCTCTCTGAAAAAATCCAGCATTAGTCACTAGACTGTATGGACAATTATGGCCACTGCTGCATTAGGTTTGTATGCAAAACATTTTTAAAATTTTTGAAAAGGTTAAAGGGTTGTTGCTTTAGTTGAAACTATCTTGACCTACCCATTTTTAGGACCTACATTGACATGGTTATAACCTAATGAGAAAAATGCAAAGTGAGTCTAAATGCTCTTTTCCTTTTGAAATCTAAACTCCAAAATTCCATCACCTACCGCTAATAGGTAGGACCTACAAACACTGTTCTGTTACCTTCTCTGGTGGCTCCCCTACCACAGCTAACTAACTTGTCCTCAGAGATGGGCTGACATCACATGTGCCCAGACAGATATTTGGGCAAGATGTGGGCTTACGTCAGCTGGAGTTGTTCAATGGAAATGAACATGTTTGACATAGCTGTATTCAAAACACAGGGGGAAGGAAATAGAGAACCATTTGCCAAATGGAAAAGCATATAATCATTAAAGGGAGAGGGGGGAAATGTTGTTTTTCTAGCTTCCAAGAAGGCATTTCAAACAATGGAGAGAGAGAGAGAGATTTTTTTTTTTTTTTTAAAGGTTGGGAGTCTTGTTTCAGGTTTCATAGAATAAGAATAGTACAGCACAGACAGCAATAATAACCTGCTGTGAAAGCGGCTTGCTGCACAATGGCAAATTGCTCATGGGCAGTGATGGCAAAATTTAATCCCTGCTCTGCTTAGAATGCAACCCGCATAGCCACTCAAGACAACATAATAGCACTTCTGTAGCTCCCTACTACAAACATCACTTTGAAAAGGATACAGCTGCGGAGGGGGGTGGGGGAGGGGGGTCTCCACATGCGCCATTTTTGGCTGACTACCAATTTACAGATGCACTGTGCTCTCTCGAATAGCTCTGCCAGCCAAGCCTGCACAGTCCATTTCATATTCATTCTTCGGGAAGAGGGAAGGAAATGGAGGGAGCAGTGTGAGCTTTAAGTCATTCAAGCTTCAATTATCCACAGTGATAAGCTGAGTCGGCCAGCTGGGGAACAGGTTGGGATTTTATTTGCTGAAGGAGATAGGTGGAGGAAACTGGAGGGAAGGTGCAGTTGGGGATTTGCTTGTAACCCAGTCATCACTGAATCATCCTGTGTACAGTCAGTGCACACTATATTTAGCTGGCCCTGTTCATGAGGAATGTGTGAACCTTCAAGGTCAGAAGTGCACATAAGTATCCAAAACTTCAGATGCTTATCAAAAGCTTTGGCCCTTCCGTCAACAAATACTGGCTCTTCCCTACTTGCTGTGCTCTATTATTGGGGGAAGGCCAGATAGCTGCCTGTCTTTGCTATTGGGATCTCATTTTCAGGAGTCAACCAGCTGGCCTTTCGCCCATTCTGGAACCTGAACATCTTCTGGGGTGGGCTTATTAACTTACTCCTGTGAAGTGATCTGCTTTTATTTGGATGTGAGTGCCGTACCTCGTAGCACAGCTCTCCCCAAGTGATGTAGAAGAATTGGGAGGACATGGAAATTGCTGCTCCTGTCTTGTTAACTCACTCTCCTGCTTCCGTTCTGCCCCCAAGTGCTCTCCTACATCCTCCCCATCTACAGCATAAATCCTTTGCTCCATGGAAAAGTTTCATTCTGTTGCCACAAAAGGAGACCAAGTGAGAACACAGAAAGAAAAAGGATCAAAGTTCAGGGTGTTAAATGTGATATCAGATGAGGGCACTCTCACATCCATCATATCGTTAAAGCATCAAAGCACCTTTCTTTCCAGTTTCCAAAGAAACGTATGAAAAGGCAGAATGAGTTCACAACAAATGCTGTTGCCTCTCTTCATACCTATGGGCTCCAGGGATGCATGATATTGTATGATTAAAGCTTTTACTCATCCTATTTATTTATTAATAGGCACTTGCAAAAAAAGCTTTATAAGAAAGGTGTGTATCCCACAGTCTGGACTGGGCTCAGTCTGAGCTCTTCCTTTGCTACAATCCCACCGATGAAAACTTTCTTTCTGTAGCAACTGATACCCTAAAGCAGAGTGTATTCAGCTGCATCAGCCTAGTGAAGCATAGCTGTCATGGGAGGGTTGCTTTGGGCGAAGGATGGTCTCTGAAGTATTACCTGAATTCTAGCGTTAACACATACTCATTTAGGGGCCAGAAAAAATACCATGCAAACCATGTGACCATCCTCCGGACCGAATGAGCTCCAGACCAAGAATTACTGATCAGAATTATTTAGCAAAGAACTAATCCAAGAAAAGTAAGTTGCTTATAGACAATTTAGAGACAGAACATTTCTCCAATTATGTCACTCGGGTCTCTGGATCCAGAATATTTCTAGAAGGGATTTCCTTAAGATGCTCTGTTTCTTATGGCAGAGTCTTGGGCTTTACCCATCCTTCTTGACACAGAGAGATGCTGGATTTTGATTGAATTGACTAGTAATTCTGTCATGAACTGAACTGCTTTTCCCCCTTTGAACATATTACTGATGGCAACAAGGGAGTTATTATCAATCAAGGCATGCTACATTGTGATCTCTGCCACTGAAATCCATTTCAGATTGGAGGATAAAATGTGATTATATTTACACTTCCCTGACACAATTCAGGCAGCGAAATAACAGCCTTCTGGAGATATTTTTCTTCATATTCAGATTTGTCAGTATCGTGGAGCTGTGTGAGTAGAGAGGGAATTATTATAGCAGCTGGGATTCAGTGATACGTTTTAGTTGGCTTACAAATAAAGATGTTTGGTTTATTGTGTTATCTCCCTGTCTTTTTCATCTCTGTGTCTCTTGAAAACTATCCAAAACAGCCTCCAGATTGATGATATTGTGTTTCAATCGATACAGCTCCATGTAAATCTACTTTTATTTTTGACACATCCTGTAAATTATTTCTACTCATAACCTTAATTGGTCTGTATTCATTACAGGAGATGGAATTTATAACTCATGCAGCTGTTTATAAATTAAATTTGCAATTTAGAGAGAATGTGTAAGAGTAAGCACTTCATGCTTTCCCAGTCTGAATCTGGAAGGATGTATTAAGATTTTATGTGGTCAGACTTTTGCTCGGGGATTTTTAAATTAGAGGTGTCACCTCCATGGAAATGGAAATGCAGGATCTGTTCTGAATACCTTGAGTCTTGCATCAACAAATGCTTGCTCCTTCCCTAATTGCCATGCTGTATTTTTGGGGGGGAAGCCTAGATACAAGAGGCAACCAGGTGTCCTCTGTCCCATTTTGGTGCAAACAATTACTTTGGGTCCTGTCCTACCCAATATGTTAAGGAAGCATCCCCTGTATTTTAAACTGGTGCCTGCTTCAGAGCATCTTAAGCACCACAAAATAAAAATGAAGACTTTGGCCTAGTGTGAGGCAGAGAATGCAGCTCACTACATACAGTTTTCCATGTTCTTCTATTTTTGATGGGCCCTTGTCTTTTAGCGCCGAGCCTTCTGCTCCCTAAAGTTTGGTTTATTGCACACCTTTTGTCCACCAATATATCTAAATACATTTTTAACTCTTTAGGTACATTAGTTTTAAGGTTCATTCTCCATGTCTTGATGACTACTTCTCCATACTCAGGTAAAATAACTTTCCAAGCAGAAAAACGTTGTGGCTGAGATTGTGTGCTGCATGTCCAAGAGACACAGCACCCACAGGCGCAGCCCAGGGAAGTTTATTAATGATTATTAATTATTTACCTGCATTACCATAGTGCCTAGGACTCCTTTGTACCAGGAACTGTACAAAAACAGAACAAAAAGATGCCCCTTACCCCAAACAGCTTACAATCTAATTAGGGGGCAAAGGTGGGTTGGGATTCTGGGCTGGTCAGGGGCCCAAATGGCCCAAAGTGTAACTTAGACTGCTCCTGTCGCTGCCCAGTCCCTGTAGCAATGTGCGCTACAGGAACTACCTCTCTTCCTCCAACATATGTTCTCCTCCTACCCCACTATGTCCCCTATGCAGGGATTTGTGAGGGGGTCTTTGGAAGGCAGCTTACACTTGCCCCGTGCAGTGCTCATGCCTGGGGAATTCTCCCCTTTAAGCTCAGTACCAATGTGGACACAAGAACAAATGGATATAAACTGACCATCAGGAAGTTTAGACTTGACATTAGACCAAGGTTTCTAACTATCAGAGGAATGAAGTTCTGGAACAGTCTTCCAAGGGGAGCAGTGGGGGCAAAAGACATATCTGGCTTCAAAACTAAGTTTGATAAGTTTATGGAGGGGATGGTATGATGTGAAAGCCTAATTTTGGCAATTAATTGGTCTTTGACTATTAGCGGTAAATATGCCCAATGGCCTGTGATGGGATGTTAGATGGGATGGGATCTGAGTTACTACAGAGAATTCTTTCCTGGGTGTCTGGCTGGTGAGTCTTGCCCACATGCTCAGGGTTTAGCTGATCGCTATATTTGGGGTCAGAAAGGAATTTTCCTCCAGGGTAGATTGGCGGAGGTCCTGGGGGTTTTTCACCTTCCTCCGCAGCGTGGGGCACGGGTCACTTGCTGGTGGATTCTCTGCACCTTGAAGTCTTTAAACCATGATTTGAGGACTTCAATAGCTCAGACATAAGTTAGGGGGTTGATACAGGAGTGGTTGGGTGAGATTCTGTGGCCTGCGTTGTGCAGGAGGTCAGACTAGACGATCATAATGGTCCCTTCTGACCTTAAAGTCTATGATTCTATGATTGGACAAGAGTCTTCTTTTCAGATTTTCACTTAGCAATTCCAGATTTTTCAAATGATTGGCCATATCTAATGAGGTTTAAATATTCTTCTCATAGGTGCACCATATGTAATGGGAAAGCATAGACGAGAAGGAGAGTTAACCACAAGCATCAATAGCCATTTTTATGGAACAATCATGTAGAATTACCATTCAAACTTGATAACATACTGAAATAATAAAAGTGCACTGCCTTTGCAGTGTAGTCTAAAACCGGAAAAGAACAGAAGTGCTTTTCTTTCTTTAGAATTGGAATTGGAGATCTTTTCATTGGCCAATTTTCTCATACCTGCAATTTTATTTTGTTTAAGTCAATCCATAGTTCTTTCTGTTAGGCAAAGCTCTGCTTCCCTCCATCTCAATCTCTTTTGTTTTCTCTGCCATTTCTCATGAAAGACTCAAACATTCAAAAACACAACATGCAATTTAAAATCATATCTGTGTACCTATTTTTTTCCTTTTGAAACTATAGCCACAGATAACTCAGAAGGAAAAATAAATAGAAAAAAAGTCATGAGGCCTGATACTAATTTACTCCCCCTTTAGTGTAAATGAGTCAGGTCCATGTTTTTCAATTATTTTACTTTTCAGGGTTATGCTCATGGGATGCAAACAGAGATGCTAGATAAAAAGCATAGTTTACTCCTTTAGGAAGATTGCAATGTAAGCCAAATTTAGTTAATAAAATCCAAAACTTTAACATAATAGAACCAAAACCAGAAAGAGACAAAGCAAGCTGCCCCCTACACCAGAGAGGCTCAACTCACCCCCACCTTCTAGGCTGGTTCTTTCCAGACTGAGTCTGATCACATGCGTATCTTGCCTTGGCCTGTAAGAAGGATCAGGAAACCCCTCACAAATTCAAGAGACAACCTATAATTCTAACATAGCTTTCAAATACACCACACTCAGGAAAGGCAACAATTGCCAGCATTAGAGACTGAAATGCTGTATGAATCCACAGCATGGGTAAAGCTGAAGGCAGCAGCAATGCAAGCTTCCTCACAGTGCCCGGCCAATTTCTACAACCCTGTTCAGAAGAGATCACAGTTAGGTATTAAAAGGGTTATTGTTAATGCTACCCTGGAGACTAGTTGAGCTGGTGCTTCTTGTGACATGGAACCTGTCCATCACAGACCCAGGAACCTCTTATCCCACTGACATCCCCAGAACGTATCTCCAGTGCATTGCTCCGAGGAATGGGATTTGGGCGCAGGAACAAGAGAAGATTATCAGATGAGGGAGATAGCTTTTCCCCCCCACAGCCCTTTCTCTAAATTAATAGATAGGGAGGGAGAAAAGAAGCTATTAGGTAGGAAGTAATTAAATTCTAGAAAAGGGAAATAGAGTATTAAATAACTTATCAATATTGAATCAGAGATTAGAGGTTTAACTTTTTAAAATATCAATACAGAAACACTTAAAACAAAAAATAAATACCCCCCCCCCACCAGTTGCCCATCCCAAACAGTACAAAGTGCATTTTCAGTAGCCCACTATTGAATAAATTGATCCAAATCACTTATGAGTATAATATCTAAATTCCAAATGTAGGCGTGAAACCACTGAAAATCTGCAAAACCGAAAAACATTGACAACCCCAGTATAAATAAATTTACATCTTTGCTTGACCCAAAATAAAGTTTGCCAGGCATAGCACAGATCTATTTGTGAATTTATGCTAAACAGTAAAAACAAATACAACAGGAGAAAAATCAAGAGACAGTAACTGGAAAAATACCCTGAAGTAAAACAAACAATAGCTGTAACCAGGAACAAGCAAGAAATACAAAAACAGTCTCCTCTGTGCTTAAAACACCATTTACCTTAAGTAGACTATATATATATATATTATTATTATTATACAGTAACTGAATTCAGGAGACAAACCTGGGTCCAAAACCAAATGCACAAAGGGTGTGAAACAAATATTCATTATATACATGATCAAAAGCCCTCTCTTAATCAAGGGGACTCAACCCAAGGTGCAAATTGAACCTTTTTTGAGAGCAAAATGACATCTCGCAACAGGAAAAGGTTATCAAATATGGACCTGTTGTGAATATAATAGATCTGATTAGGCCACACGACCAAACAAATCAGTTTTCAGTCTATTTGAAAAAAGCTTATAGTTAGAGCAAAACAGGGACACAGAACTCCAATTCTTCACCTCTCTAGTGTTCCCCTTACTATGCAAAAGGGTAAGAACCGCTTGATGACCACTAAGTGGCAATATTTTTTCTCTGATGTTCTCCTGAAAAACCTGGAGCAAGTCAGCCCCAATAAGGATCCAAATTACCTTATAAAATTCAACAGGCAAACCATCAATACCAGGTGCCTTCCCTGGAACAAAGCCATTTAGGGCAGAAGTCAATTCTAAGAATGTCAGATCCTGTTCAAGTCCATCCACATCCAATGTTCAGATCCTAGGATGATCCTCAAGGAGCTGCCAAGTCTCAGATAGACACACAAGCTCTGCAGCACACCGGTCTAAGAAAAAAATGCACAGCAAAGTTCCTAATCCCCACAGCATCTGAAATAGGGTGACCAGATGTCACGATTTTATAGGGACAGTCCTGATATTTGGGGCTTTGTCTTCCATAGGCACCTATTACCCCCCACCTCTGTCCTGATTTTTCACACTTGCTGTCTGGTCGCTCTAATCTGAAAGCACGTGGCCAGACAACCTCTTGAAGTGGCCACATGTTTCTTTTCCAGGCCAAAGAAAAACTGAGTAGGTGCATCCATTTGAGAAAGGCCCTGAAATAGGTCCCTAACTAGTGCTTGCTGAACTTTGCTATCCAACAGGCCCTGCGTGAGCTGTTTTTGATATTTCAAGCTCTCATGCAACCCAGCATCGTGACTGCCATGAAAGGCTTTTTCAGGTTCCACAATTCTCAACTCTAACTCCTCCATATCCTGGTGAAGGCCCGAGGTTGTCTGCTGCATGTTTTTCTGACAAAAACATTTCATATTAATTTTACCTACCTCCCACCATTGCCTCAAAGGGGAAAACTTCCTTTGAGGCAAACCAGGCTCCCCAAAAATAATTGAAAATGTCCCGCAAGTGAACATCTCGTAAAAGGCGAGTGTTAAAATGCCAATATGGATGATATAGAAGGAAGACACAACCAAATAAGACCAAACAATGACCTGAAATCCCAGCAGGGACAATACACCTAGAAAACAAATGAGACAAATTATGAGTAAAAACATAAAAATGATCCAAACAGGGCGTAGAGAAAGAGCTGGTACTAGCACTCAACCAGGTGAACTGCTGTGAGTCAGGGTGAAAATGCCGTTACATATCAGTCACGTCAGAAGCCTATGAAAGAGTAGAAAGTCACTGAGCAGACAGTGGATGCGGTTCCAAATTATTCTTATCCAGTCTCTCATTAAGAGTACAATTAAAATCACCCTCCCCCAAATTAAAATATCACTTTTCAAACAATTTGTCAGAAGAGCACCCAAGCTCTGAAAAAAACCACACCCTGTCTTTCTCTGCAGTAGGCGCATAGACATTAATAAAAAAAAAGATGATGTTGCTCAAAAGTGGCCTGGAACAACTTCCTGCACAACCACTGAACCAGGCTTTCCTTGTCTGCAAAGAGAATGGCAAAGCCTGCGCTTGCAGCAGAACCATGACTCAGAAAAACCTCGCCTCTCCAATCAGCAAGCCAGTCAGCTTGCTTGCCAGCATCTGTGTGCAATTCTTGAAAAAATGAAATGTCTGCCTTTTTCTGAGACAGGTACTCAAAAAGAGCCATGCATTTTTTAATATCCCTGCACCCCTTCACGTTCAGAGAGCCACATGTAAAACTATCCGTTCTCTCAGTACTCATCAGAAAAAATAAGAAAAAAACAGGCAACTCCCTCACCAAAAAAAAATCTAAAACAAAGGCACCATTTTTTCCTATATCCATTAATCCCCAACATTTCCATTCATCAAAGACACACACTTTGGTAATCAGTTTTTTTCAATCCATACCACTTTAGTTAGTCAAAATCAGTCACAGAGACACATCTCAATATACTGAGCAGACCACAAAAACAGAGTTAGGTCAGCTATACTCAGGTTTCTGGAGGAGATGGGGAAACAATCAATTATGTCCCGGGGGGTTCCCCTGCTCAGGGAATTCAGGACCCAAACTATCAGTGAGTTTGTCATCCCACACCCTTTTAGACTCAGTCACTACGGACCTCGAGGATGGGAAACTCTGAGAGACCAGAGAGGGGGCTGCTGGGACCGAGGGGGCAAAACGATTACCTGAGAATTTTCCATGTCCTCAACCAAAAACCCACCTTTAGCTGCATGTTTCCCAACGGCACTGACCAAATTAGCCCACTTCGCTGCACCCTCACAAACCGGAGCTCACTTCGGGGCTTGCCTCACAAGTCAGAATGTTCATCCAAGGCGGCAGATTCCATAGCAACAGGCTCAGCCTCCATTTCGCAGTCAGGCTCCCACTGAGAGGCCACAGAACCAGTAGTGCCATCTCCCCCAGGTTGCAAAAGGGGGCACTAACCCCCCAGAACTAGCATCCCCAGAGACATCTGGAGCCTGTTGGGACCCAGTCTCTGTGACAGCCACCCCACCCTGTGCTTTAGGCTCAGAAACCCACCCCCCCCCACCCCCAGTCCCAGTCCCAGGCACAGGGGCAGCCTGCCTCTTCTTGGGGCACTGATTGACCAAGTGTGTCAAAGGCCCACAGCGAAAGCAGGCCAGGTCCTCAGTGGCCACAAACACCATGTAGTCACACTCCTCAATCCTGTACTTCAGGGAAATTTGTAAAATGTTGGAAGCATTGTTTAAAATCGTAGCAACTTGCCTACGGAAGGACGAGACATGCCAAACCTCTGGGGCTTTACAGCCCAAAGGAATCCTCCAAATAGGGCTACTGATCTCACCTTAATTTGCCAGGTCTCTTTTCCTAAAAGAAGAGGAACATTAGAGATAGTGCTTGAACAGCAGGTGTTGAGTGGGGCACTACAGGGACAAAAACATTCCACAAAACAGCCCCCTGCACAACCACTTGTTCAACCAGGGCAACAAAAACAACAGCAGCCTTGCTCATGCAGGAGGCACACATCCCATTTTTTCATCCCCTTCCCCACCGCTAGAAAACACTCCTCCACAGAGGCAGGGTCTGGAGGCCAAATCCACAGCCCATGGCCACGGGTTAAACCCTCAGAATCCACAACAAACTAAGGTCTCTGTCTCCCAGGGCTGGGGGGCTAAAAACTAAAGAAATCCTGAAATTGAACCCACAAAAAACCACAAAACTAAACAAACACAACAAAAGAGAACCCCATTTCCTCAATAGAAAGAAACACTAAGTGAACAGAAAAGCGCACCCGCTCTCAAAGCTCCCTCCCAAACACTCCCACACAGAGAGAGTGCGAGTAGAGGGACTCCCTCTTATAGAACTGGGAAGAAATGGACTGAGAGAGATGCCAAGACAAGGTTATGGGAGGATGGAAATGAATTCCACACCCTAGAGTCTTGTTGGTCCAAAGTGGGGACATTAAGGCCCTGTTTCATCTACCCACTCAATATGTACTTAAGTCCATCCCTGTTCACCAGAGCAATTGACCCATGGCATCAATGGGAATTAAGCACATCCTTAAGTGCTTTCATAGACTATAAAACCAGAAGGGACCATTGTGATAATCTAATCTGACCTCTTGAATGGAGCATGACATAGGGCTTTTTTGAACTAATTCTCATTTGAACTAGAGCATATCTTTGCTGACCAGGGATGGACATAAGCTCATGCTTAAGTGCTTTGCTGAATCAGGACCTAAGAGCTATGCAGTTCTCCAGCAAGAACAGCAGCAAATTTGGCCTCTGACCTAGCAAAGGACAAATGGCACGCCTCATCAACAGATTTTTCTGCGATTGCATGCTTCATATCAGGCAATCTTTTGTTATCACTGGCTTTTCAATTTAAATTATTGACCTGTTTTTAAACTTTATCAAACCATCTACCGGAGGACGATTTTCTCTCTCAGGTCAGATTTGGAGGTGAGGATGTTTTGGGAAGAGCAGTAACTTGGATAATGAAATATTTAGCAAGCAAGATGAGGTTCACTTTCAGTTATTCTACCACCGTACAGTTAAGTTTTCCACTCCATCAGACTTAATAAATAGTGTTTAAAAATTCTTGGGCATGCTTTCCTAGTAAAATGCACTAAACCTACAACGAATACTCTTATCACGCATTAATTTGGTTAGAGATTTTTCTCAGAGTATCGACAGCCATGCCTAATTTCCGAGCATTTATTTTAATTTCAAACGATATTAGGTTAATTTTTTCTCTACCCTCTACAGGTTTTTTTTGTCACACTGTTTCTCCTTAAGAATTCACGTGGAACAGCTGTTTTTCATCCCTATGTTAGTTCTTCTAAAATTGTACATTGATATTTCATGGTTCAAATACCGCTCTCTGCTGGGACATTATCTGATGCCACTGTCTGGCTATTAACATTGTGATCTCTACAGCCTATGACCTAGGATATTTGCACAAATGTTAGCATTACTCTCTCACTCAAACTTGTTCCTTGTTAAAAAAAATAATACAAAGCGGCCACTTCACTTTACATTCATTTGCATTTCTCAGTATGTTTTCTCTTTTTCTCAGTAAATCAGTTTGCCACTATTAATGACAACAGATCTAGGCCAATGGTGAACTATTTGTCCTACTGATAAAATCAGCATGTGCGTTTTCTATCATCATGCATGCAAGCCTTTGCTTCCACCAAAGGCTTAAGTACATCAATAGGACTGCCACAAAGAACAAATAATAAGTGGCACTGAATCTAGCCCACCAAAATTAGCAGCATTTTTCTTTGCTCCCCATTTAGTCTCAACAGAGGGGATTAATCTTCATGCCAGTCATAACGGGAGGGCTGGGAAACGTTGTGTAGTGTTGAGAGCAATGAATCGCTGCCATGTTCCACCTTAGAAGTGGCTGCATTTCAGCAATGAGCAAAAGAATCCCATCACATTTTTTAAACTGTTAAAGAGCTTTGAGAGCCCAGGGATGTGAAAGGTGCTAAAGATTATTATAGTGACTGCTGGTCTTCAGGTGTTTTGTCTTTGTACTACAGCTAAAACTATACAGCACTTAAATTCAGCTGTTGGCATCCTGAACCCTCTATGAATGTAACAAAGGGCCCAGACTAACAAATCCTTCACAACCTCCCTCATGAGCTAGGTAATAACTCTACTCTGCAGATGGGGAAAGAGACTTTACATGACTTGCTGCTGGTTCTACAGAAAGTGAGTGGCAGACCCACGATTGGAACGCCTGGCTCCCAGTCTAGACCATACTGCCTCAGTTAATGAACTGCTGTGCTCTTCTGGAAAATTGTCAAAAGGAATACCTCCATATAAGGCAGATGACATTTATTTTTAACTACAGGGCACAGCCATTTGGTTCCGAGAATGTACTAACTTCTCACCAGCTTTTCATGATTAAAACTTAATTTTTTTTTATTTATTTTTTTTTTTACATTATCTGGTGTTCATCAATTGGGCTTCTAAATTAAACGTTCAGGGCCGTTCTCTGCTGGTGTAAGGTAGCATAGCTCAGACGCCACTTGCTGATTTGCACCAACTGAGGATCATGCCCACAAGCTTGACTTCCCAGAGTCACGTGCCCTGACGTTTCAGTGGCTTTGGATAATGATTCTGTCCCTGAGGCAATGTTCGTCAGCCTCGGAAAAGGCTTCTGAGGTGGCAGAAAATAAAGTGCTCCAAATTAGTTGGATGTATTCCCCACATCAGGGCAGCACAGTTTTTAGATTGTAAATGTTTTTGGGGGCGGGGAGTATTTTCTTCTGTGTTCTGTGTACAGCACCTAACACAATGGGATCATGATCCATGACTAGGGTTATTAAGCATTATAATAAATATAATAATAATAACAACTGTATAACCAATAGCAATTTATTTCTGGTTGCTGTGTTAATTTTAACACAGCAAAAATAAGTAAACAAATAGTTCTACGATTCTGTGTCCCACAGGGATCCATCCCGCAACCTGTTTTGTTTCCATGTCTGTGAACAAGTTGCCACTAGTGTGTAGAATTCCATATCTCCACCCCCCACACACACCCCACCCCACCCTGAGTAACACAACAGTAAATGTGACACTTCCTTTGCCAATTTGCAATCACTGACGTGTTTGGAGGAGGGAAAACCAGTATAATTCCCTGGGTATAAACATTCACTAACTTCCTATCTATCAAAATGCATTTTCCTTTCCTCTGTATATTTTTCTGTGGTTTATACATTACCATGTGCTAACGACAACGTGTTTGAGTTGGTCCACAACCTCAAGGCTTTTATGTGGCTTCCTCTCCACTCTAGGAATTTCTCAAACAAATCACTGTGCTGAATCTGTTTTTAAAGAAGGTGTTTTTTCAGGCCGTATACTTGGCTAAGTGAAGACGACCCACTCATAAATGCTTCTTCAAACTCTTTAGCTGTCAATAAAGGTTTACCATAGTATACTTTCTATGGCAATGAAGACGACATGCCAAGGGAAAGAATTGAAGTACTTGAGGGTATAGTTTAAGAAGGATATGTATTTAAATATTAACAAACAGAATCCAAAAGTTGCAATGGAAATTGAGGGTGTTATGTAGACACCTGAAATGAAACACCAAAAATCCCCTCCAATAACATATCTAATGGCTCCTCTTGACATTTTATCTATTAGAAAGGAGACACATCTAACTCATGTAGTAGCAAAGGTTCCCTCAGCTCCTCCAAAACTTCAGG
This sequence comes from Terrapene triunguis, assembly GCF_002925995.2. NCBI lineage: Eukaryota > Metazoa > Chordata > Testudines > Emydidae > Terrapene > Terrapene triunguis. Next base: position 5,537,700 of record NW_020664582.1, on the reverse strand, counting down.
GACTGATCCTAACTGCAGAGCCAATCAAAGGAGACCTCACACGTTTTTCCTCTCCAAAAAGGCTCTACGTACACAGATGCTAGAAGTTCATCCGGGATGACTTGTAGAGTCAAGTATCATTTATCATTAGCAGATGATGTGGCCTATTGGTTAGTGCACTGGACTGGAACCCAGGAGACCTGGGTTCTCTTTCCTGCTCTGCCACTAGCCTGTAGAATGAACTTTGACAGTCAAGTCACTGGCTTGGGCCTCAGTTAGCCCATCTGTAAAATGGGGGTGGTTAATGTTAACCTCCTTTGTAAAGCACTTTGAGATCTAAAGATGAAAAGTACTATATAGGTGATGATCCTATTAAAGGAGCAAAATCAGTCCCTCAGTGATTTGAAATGATAGGTTGGAAGGCATAAATGTACTACACAGCTATCAAATAGTGCACGTGTCTTTCAAATGGCAGCTGAGAGAGATTCCCACAAAAAGTCAACATAATGGCTTAGACCTCAGTGTCTTTAAGAACAAAAATTTTGCCTGAAGCAGGGGGAAGGAAACAGTGTCAGCAGAGAATAACCTTGTAAATAGCACCATAGTAATCAAAAAGATGCCTGTGAAATACCATGTAATAGAAACAGTTGGAGTCAGTGGATATCGACCTGCATTCAGTGACAAGAGTATTATCCTATGTAACTCTGACCCTCATCAGGTGGTCCAGAAATAAAGTTTACCCTTTTAGCAGAACGGCCGTGTGTCACACCTTTATCACACAAGGGAGAGTGTGCTCAAAAGTGAAGCCCATGTTGCTGTCTGCTATGATACCACTTCCCAACATGTCTAATAACTCCCCCTGTTTTTCTGCCATAGAACCAGCTCCTCATGAGAGCAGCAGTGTGACAATTATTTTCAGCAGCACAGGTGTAGAAAGAAGTTATTCGGATGCTATTTTCCGGACTCCCTCACATTTAGTTCAGAAGCAACCACAGTCAGGCCGGCAACTACAGTTCTTGGAGTATATTTAACACTAGGCAGCTTCGCTGTGATAGAAAGCTACTTACCAGCGGGGTTCTTAAAATATTATTTACTTTTATCATTATGCTGACAGAAGCAAGATGATGAGTACACCACGCTTTGCATAAAATGCCTTTACTTTTACACCAACAAACTAATGCAGCTCCAAGCGCAATAACCTATGTACAATACGGACTATCAATCCCATAACAGCAGAACTGGCATCATGATTAATCAGCCACTACATTTTTCTTTAGCTAGTCCCTAAATTAAACATTTTCTTGTTTCTACAGACCCAGACAGCCCTACAGAGAGTGTTTTAAAAGGGTTATTTCAAATCTTAAGGGGCTGATTTTCAGCGTTGCTGACCATCTCCGGCTCCCATTGGATTCAAAGCTTTGGATACTGAACAATTATGAAATTTAGGCCCTCAGAGTCAGACTTTAAAGAGCTCAGTTCCCATTTAGGTGCCTAAATAAGGGCTTCTCTACATGACAAGTTACTGTGTGGCAAGCCATGGTGTAAATCTACAGTGCATTAGCTTGCCAAGCAGTAATGTCCGTCTGGACACTACTAAAACACAGTGAAATTCCCAGCGTGTGGCTTGGTGTACTGTACTTTCAGGCTGCACTCCAGGACTTTCAGTGAGCTGTAGCAGTGTCCACACAGGACATTACTATGCGGCAAGTTGGTGCACTGGGGATTCTCACCCTGGCTTGCCGTGCAGTGACTTGCCATGTAGACAAGCTAAGAGCCAGATTTTCCAAAATGTTCAAACCCTCCGCAGCTCCTATTGAGAACAAGGGATCATTCCCATCCCTCCTGCACTGTACTGAATTGCAGCTGCTGGGCATTGAGTACTTTGTAATATCTGGCCCGTACTTAGGTGCCTAAATAGGAGCTGAACTTGTTGTTGGTGAATCTGGCCCCAATTGTTTAAAGTAGGACTGTCAATTAAGGAACATCCTTGTTTGAAAATTCATGCTCAGCCATTTAACTTCATGATCTTGGGCAAATCTCACCACTAGCCAGTCTTCTTCTTCAGTCGATCCAGTTGTAAAACTAGGGGCAATGGGAATTTGAGAGCAGATTCTCATCCTTTTTGGCTGGGGAGGGACACTATAAAAAGCTGCTAGCAGCAGCCAAATTAATTCTTTCTCTGCTCCTAGGACTCTCTAACAGCACCTAGTATTGACCCATAGTGCAATATTCTTCTAGAGAATAAATAGATATGAGAGAAAAATTCATAGATATCGGGGCAAATAAATCTCATCTGGATGATCTAGTATAGTGACCTTTTATTGAACCATATGTGAATTAGCTCCACTATATTATTGTGATGTCTTGAATGAATCCCTTTATGATAGATCATTGACTATAAAACAAATAAGGTCTCAGTTATTTAGCCATTGGAATATTACTTCACATTTCCCAAAATGACTCTTCGCTTACCTACAGGGACTGTATTGAAAGGATATGAACTGATCTCATCTATCCTGTTGTTGTTTGTTATTTTTTTTATCACTTGTCTAATATTATGATTTCATTTATTTGTATTCCAGTGTATGCCCCAACTAAAATCAGGGCTTACAATTTAAATGCACAAGCCAGACAAAGCATGGGTGAAAAGAAGTACCCTTCTCCCCATTTTGCAGAAGGGAAACTGAGGCACGGAGAAATTGACATGTCCATCGAATAGGAAGCTGAACGCACATCTCCTGATTACCAGCCCCATGTCTTAGTCACAAGCCTAGTCATGGGCAGCAAATGACTCCCGCATTTGGGGAGGTTGGGCCTGAGCGCCATGGCCCTGCTCCGCCCCCTCTCCCAGAGGCCCCACCCATGCTCCACCCACACTCCACCCCAGGCCCGACTCCCGCTCAGCCACCTCCCCTGAGGCCCCCCAGCCTGCTGCTAGCACCTCTTCGCCACCTCCCCTAAGGGGGCCACCCACATGGGTCTCGTGCCTCTCTCTGCCCCCTCCCCGAGGGGAGCCCCCCCATCGCTCGTGTCTCTATGCCTCTCAGGGGGCGAAGAGGCACGAATAGTGGGCAGGGGGAACTGCGGGGGAAACAGCAGAGAAGCGCAAGACGCAGGTGGGGGAAAGTGGTAGAGAAACGAGAGGTGGGGGGAAGGAAGAGGCAGAGCGTGGATGAGAAGAGAGAGTGAGGGCAGGGCCATGGGGGAAGAGCAGGAGATGGGAGCGAGGCCTCGGGGCGGAGCATGGGTGGGGCTTCAGCCTAGGTGCCCTTTTGGTGGTAGTGCTCCAGGGGAGGCGTAGCCTATTATACCAGCTGCCCCTGAGCCTGTCCTTCCTGTTTGATTCTGTAAGGTTTTATTATTCCTATGTAAACTCTGCAGCATCATCCTTATTATTATTATTTGCAATCTCACCCTCCTAGGATACAGCTGTAATTATTTTACTTTGTAAAACATATTTTTAATGAAAAAGTAATTAAAAAGTTATTACCATATTGAATGTGTTCTTTGATGCGGAGGAGACCCTGGTTTCACCTTGGATCAGTGAGTGCTTTGTCTGAATTCACAGATGGTTAACAATGATCACTGGTGAATGTCTGAAAATGAAAAATGGTACATTATGAAATGTTAACATTATCAATACAGAAAAAGGTTTAGTTTAAATAAAATAAAGACAGAAGAAATACCCCTAGAGCTGAGGCACCTTACAGAGTTTGGAAAAATTTTGGATTTAATTTGAGATTCAGGAGTTTTTTTTAACCACTTACATTTTGACACCATTCATCTAACTCCTTTCTGAAGTCGATCACCCCTGTGGTGTGTAAATGAGACACGACAGTGAACCCATGGGGAAAATAAGGCTGATGAAATGCAAAGAAGTGTTATTTATGCTGAATCTGTGTGGAAAGTGTATTTCATACTTACTTGATTTTTAAGTAATAACCAACATTGGAAAAATATACCAATATTTTTCTCTTTAATATTTCTGAACTTTTTTTTTCCCCCTTTCTCCCTTGGTTCAGTGAAGCTCGTGTTTTTTTCCAGTTTGACATCAGGATTTGGGTGATGGTTAGAGCTGCATGGAACATGTTTACACTGAAATGAAGTCACAATCTTTTGGGGTTTTTTGTTTTTATTTTTGTTCATGTGACTTTCCTTTCGCTCCCTACCATAGATGCTGGCAGCTCAAGGTTTGAGGTAGGGCTGCTAGAAAACAAGAATTCCGTTTCTTCAAAAATGTTGAGGTTTTGATTTTAAATGTTTTCATTCCACATCATAACAAGACCTTTCAAACTTTTTGTGGGACACGAGAGCGACTCACCCCAGAATAACAAATAGCCAGGTAGTCAGAGCATTCGCTGATTCAGAGCAGCTGTTTGTACCTGGGTCTCTCACATCTCACTGATGTGCTGTAACAACAAGGCTACAGAGTCAGACACTCCGTTCCTAATGAAAGTTACATCAAACCCAACACGTGTCCCTGAAAGTTTCAGTTTTGACTAATTGGCATATTTCATCGAAAAATTCCCGACCAGCTCTACTTTGAGGATCTTTGCTAGGACTGGGAATTGAACCTGCTTCTATTTGTAATATATCTGCACCCTGCTGAAATAAATTACAATTCAGTTTGTAGCTCCTTTTATACAATCATCCCATGAGTCTTCTTTCGCACACAAACTGCAAAGTTATACTAGGGGGGTGATCCTCTCTAGATTCCTGAAGGGAAGGATGGTGTTGTGGTGACTGCACAGGATGACTGGGAAATCTGAGTTCTGGCATGCTATTTCCAACTCCAGAGTCCTGAGCAGGACTCTGGAACAACCAGAGAATCCATTGCACATTTTATACTGAATACAGTGCATATTGGGCCAGGACTTTGACGCCTGAGGGCCAAATGTTGATCGGTGCAGAGTACCTGGGACTTTACTGGCCTTTAGGTAGCACTTTGAGAAAAGTCTTGCAGTGCAGGCAGGATCAGTGAAATCTATGCATATGTACCACATGACCGAATCTTACTGGCTTAGTTAAAGGAGTTCCGAGTAAGTGAGACTGTAGCGGGGTGGTCACCTGCTCTTGCCCTGAAGGGCTGGAAAACAGCCCTAGGAGAGGGCTGAGGTTGTGAGAGGGCTGCTGCTGGGGAAAGCAGCAAGCCTCGGCTGATTGGGGAAACAGCCACAGCTGCGACCACGCCACAGTCAGACCGTGGCTGGCCCTATAAAGGCCAGTGAAGCGAGGAGCTGGAAGGACTCTCCCTCTAGCGCTTGAGGGAGAAGGGTCTGGCTGCCTGGGAGCTGACAAAGGTACCTAGAGTGGAGCAAGACTGGGGAAAGGCTAGAGGAGCTGGGGAGCTCTAGCCTGGCCTTGATAAAAGCCAGAACAGGTACTGGGGCTACAGAGGGGCAGCCTGGGGTAGGCAAAGGCAGCAGGTCCAAACCCCCCTTTGCCAGTGATGAATGGCGTGTACACTGCAGTCCGCCCCAGTGAGCGGGGGCTAGACGGTGACTGGCAGTAGCCATATACTGAGGCGAGGTGGGGATAGGGGGTTGGAGGTTCCCCTGGGAGAAGAGACCCAGAGACTGGGGGGGGGGTACTGCCAGGGGGCAGCCCCCAGGGAAAGGGGCACTGGGGTCCAGGAGGGACATGGGGGCCAGCGGCAGGCGAGCCACCGGCCTGCAGAGGGCGCTCTGGAGGCTGGCAAGCTAATTCCCAAGATGACCAGCAGGAGGCGCCGTGCCGGTGAGTCGTCACCACGCTATAGAGACATAACACACACAAACCCACCAAGATCCAAACTACTATAAGGTTAGTTAAATGCATCAAGTCAGGGCAGAAAACACAAGGCAAACTCTTGCTGCTGACAATAATCTGACCCTCTTGCCTTTATGCTTACCCTTTGCTCTCGAGCTATATTCACATTCCAGACATCGGGAGAGGAGATGTCTTCCCAAGCACCCTTCATCCTGCCCTTTTCATCAAGGAAGTCTAGCTCATCTTTCACACCACAAACGGGAGAACGTTGGAGTCAGAGGGAGAGGATGAGACATATGCAATGACAGATTTACAAGTCTCATGGCACTCAGACTCGAGGCTTGGCCACAACAGCAGTTCCGTACTTACAAATGCTTGTGATGCATCCCTAATGATCTCACCCATCTGTATCAGACATTAAGGCTTTTGCTGCAGGTTATCAGGCGCAGTGGTATGCTAGCAACCCTGCTGTGTGTCTGATAATTCTCATAGACTTGGAAACGGAGCTCCCAGTTGTGCATATTATTCTTATCCATTCTTTTAATGGTTGTCAGGATGTTTTCTTTACAATACGAAAAAAAATCAGACACAGATTGTGTCTCTGATTATGTGAGCAAAGGGAATTGGAATACAGTTGATCTCCAAGGTGGGAGGGTATAGCTCTGTGGCTTTGTCCCTCCCACTCCTACCCCCCCCAATCCCTCTTCTGGAGAACCCACAGATAAGTGGGTTCCATGGAGATTGAGGAGGAGAGGGTAGGAGTTCAAGATGAAACACCTAGAACTTTTGAATTTCTTGTTAACTTGCGGTTCTATTCCCCATGGGCATTCAGGACATGTTTTACTATGCATGCTCACTAGGAAGTGCTCACTCTCAAGCTAAGGCTGTAGTTCTCAGTCTGGACTCTAGTCATGATAAGTTTCAAATGTTACCTTTTTTGGTCATAGCTGGGGTCTAAGTGATTTGTATATTTGTGCACAATTGGAAAAGCTTTAGTTATTGGTTTATTTAAAACTCTTCTAAAATGAGCAATGGCTTGCATGTAAATGAATGTAAATCATTACTTTACATGCACAATGTTAAACCATGTAAGCAGGGTTGCTGTTAACATGATTTAATATTGTGAAAGTGGGCAGTGATAATGAAGAGTCAGGTTTCTGTTTTATAAATAAAGTACAAAAAGCGCTTGTGAAAAAAGAAAACAATTAAGACAAAAGTAATGAGTCCAGATGGGCTGTAACAGGTTTCATGCAGCATGGTACCGCTTTGATTAGCAGGCCCGGTCTTTGCTACAAAAAACAGGAAGTGTTACATCTTTTCCCAAGGAAACTATACATTTTATAATTAATTTTGAAAGAAGATGCAACAGATTTTTAAATGACTCAAATTAAAAATTAATTACCTGTTTGGGTTTTTTGTTGTGTGATTTCTTTTGTGCTCAGGCTATTAACTGTCAGCAGGGGTAGGGACCATCAGAAACAAGTTATGTTGCAGCATCACATAATGGCAGCTGTGCATAACAATGAGAAAACAGCTGGTGGCAAGAGACTTGCTGACAGCTAAGAAGGTGAGAATCGCCTCCCTGGCATGGCTCATTCATGTTCACCGAGCCTCGTGCCTGTGCCAAAACGTGAAAGAAAATTCAGAAAGACTTCGTGCCAAAGTATAGATTCATAGAAATGTAGGCCTGGAAAGGACCTTGAAAAGTCAAGTGCAGCCAGTGCTGAGGCAGGACCAAGGAAACCTAGACCATCCCTGACAGCTGTTTGCCCAACCTGTTCGTAAAAACCTCCAGTGGTGGGTGTGACATGTCATTCCATATTCTTTATGAAAATATGCTTATGATATGAATGACATAACTGAGATCATTGGAAAGGTTATGATTTACTGAATGCAATTATCCTATTTGTATGCATGTATCATTTCTGTATCTGAAATTAAAAATACTGACTGTGTCTCTGTATTTCAACTATGCTAATTTGGGTGACGCCCACTGCCAGTACTTCAGGTACCACAATGGAAAAGCCAGACAGGACGGATGGCCCATCCACAAGGACCATGGACTGTAAAGGAGCTTAATCTTCCTGTGAACCTGTGGGTCAGCCTGTGAAGAATGTCTACAAGGGCCCTAGTACAGAGGCATTTAACCATATCATCTGATACTGAAACCCATATTGAATTCAGTACTTTTCCATGAGAAGCGGGGGGGGGGGGACCAAGGACTCCTGCCTTGTGCAAATCCTATTTAAGGGTGGGGAGTGAAGTAATCCAGATCCTCAGTTCTCCCCTGCTACCCCACTCAAGATGATTGCTGGAAACAACTAAGACTGAACTGGGGGAAAGAACTGAACCCAGGCTGGAAGGGTATCTAGCCTCTGAAGAAGATTATTAGAACCACATTTAGGGTGAGAACTTGCATGTAACCAGTTTCTTTAGTGTATTAAGCTTAGTTTGCATGCTCTGTTTTATTTTCTTAGTGATCTGCCTTGTTCGGTCTGCTACCTCCTTAACGACTTAAAATTACACCTGTTACTAGATGACCTCCTGAGGTCGCTTCCAACCCTAATCTTCTATGATTATCCAAGTCATTAATGAAAATATTGAATAGTATCCAGAGCCACAACTTATTCTGGTGGGATCCCAATAGATGTGTCCTCCCACTTTGACAGCGAACCATTAATAACTACTCTTTGACTAGTCTTTCAACCTGTTGTGCATCCATCTTATAGTAATTTCACCTAGACCATATTTCCCTAGTTTGCTTATGTTCTTAGACTGAGCCCAGAAAACCCAACAGAGAGACTGTATCCTGTGACCTGCTCTTATTCTTACAAACATGTGTAACTTATTAGTACAATGAGGACATATTAAGTACCATTTCACTATTAAAGAGCCAAGTTACCTTGTCTCATGTCACTGTTTCCACTGTAGCAAAGAACTTGTGACTATGTCCCATCAATAGGGTTCTGCTCACCTCTATTTAGGTTCTTACATTGTGCCCGCGTCTGTGGTACGTGAGCAGCTCCCAGCAATGCATACAGTGATGTAACTAATAACTGTCCAGTGACGTTCCCTGATCCACTTCTCTCCATTTCAAGTTGGTTCTGATTAAATAAGCACTCAGCTGGACTGTCAACTAAAACCTTAGACTCCAGATGTGATATCTAAAAGCCACATTATTTAATTGCTCAGTTGCTTGCTTCCATTGCCCAGGCTGAAAGGATGGTCTTGTGGTTAGGGCACTGGACTGGATCTCCTGGAGATGTGAGTTTAGTTTATAGCTCTCTCTCAGACTTCCTGAGTGACTTCAGGTCAGTAACTCAATCTTTGTGACTCAGTTCCCCATCTGTAAAATGGGAATAATACTCCCTTTCTCCTACTCTTTGTCTGCCTTGTTTACTGAGATTGGAAACTCTTTAGGACAGGGACTACCGCTCGCTCTGTGTTTGTACAACACCTAATACAATGGGGCCCCAATCTGAGTGGGGGCCTCTAAATGCAACCATAGCATAAATAAAAGGAATGACAGAAGTCAGGATTACAGCACATTGATGTAGCTAGTTCCCATAACGTATTTGATCTATGGAAGAATACAGGACTCCATTCTCCAAAGCCATCAGTTTTGCACTTGTTACCACCACTAATTTTTTTTTTTTTAAACCCACCCAAAAAAAAAGAGGAAGAAATAATCTGCCTGGCCTCGCAGCTTCTTTTTAAAACTCTTTCAAAAGGCTTCAACTCACCATCATATTCTCGGCTGCTGTTAGCCTCAGTGTTTGGGGTCACAAGCAAACGAGACACATCTGTTTTCTATATAAAGCAGCAAGGAAATATTTATACTGTAGGAGAACTTGTGGTTTTGCTTGCAGTGTCAAAAGAGGCCATTCAAAGTACAGCAGGAGACGCCAGAGCATCTGCAGACAGCTCTCTGGGCTAGATCAGCTCCACTGTATTTAAATGGCTGGCATCAGGCCACTAACTGTATTTGAATTTTTGCCCTCAGTAGGTGGTTTCACTCCACTAGAGCTCAACTTCATGGGGGTGGCAAAACCAGAGTCTCATCAGTAGTGTATATTCAATCCTCTGATGTGCTAGTTTGGTTCTAAATTATGTTTTTAATTACTTGGCATGATTTACAGAGTCGGCATCTCAAGGTCAGGAAGCGCTGTGAAGTCACACAACTCACTCGCCAGTTGGATTCTCTGCCATCTCCATGCCTTTCCTCTCTTCTTCTGTTTCCTTTCTCCCTCACCCTTACTGTCTCTCCTCTCCGCCAGCCCCTATACCTCTTGTACTATGCCCCTTCTTCTATAAGCTCTTAGTGCTTTCTTGCCTGGTCTCTTTGGGTATGTCTACACTGTAATTAGACACGTACGGCTGGCCCATGTCAGCCAACTTGGGCTTGCAGGACTGGGGTTAAGGTCTGTTTAATTGCGGTGTAAACATTCGGGCTCTGGCTGCAGCCCAAGCTCTGGGACCCCTCCCCCCTCGCCTGGGCTCCAGCCCAATCCCGAACATCTACACCACAATTAAACAGACCCTTAACCCAACCCCTGCGAGCCCAAGTCAGCTGGCATGGGCAGCCGTAGGTGTCTAATTTCAGTGTAGACATACCCTTCATTACTTTAGCTCTCCCCTGACTGCCAGAGTGTTTGGTTAGTAGAGGCTGATGTCAACCACACTACAGACATTGTGGAGTATTTATGGAGCGACTTTACTGTGGATTCTTTTGCCTCTTACTGACACTGGGGTTGTCTCCTCTCACCCCACCAGGAGTCTCTGCAGGTGGGGGCAGTTGAGGGACTGGGTTCAGTCTGCTGGTTTCAGATCTTTGCAGGGCTAATTCAGGAGCTCTGAGCAGGGGGCTGACAGGGAAAGATTCTGAGTCTGTAAGGAGGTAAAGTAGAAGAGGGCAAAGATGGTGTACTGATGGAGTGGAAGGGTTCTGGGCGTGGGCAGGATGGGCAGGTGGGAGTGGTAGAAGGTTAGTCTGAGTCTGGAAGGGGTTGTTAAGCCTGTGCTGAGGACGGTGTTTGACCCTGGGAAGGGTTTTCAACATGGCAGGGGTCAGGTGAGCACAGGAGGTGATTTTTAGAGCCCGGCAGGGAGAATTTCAATGAATAGGAAGGGGCCCCACAGTCTGTGGGTTAGGTCAGAGCATGGAAGTGTGGGAAGGGTTTTCTGAGGAGGGAGAATGGGTTGGAGAGAGCTGAAGCGGCTTGGGTCCTGAATTGAGAGGGAGAGGAGTTGGCTTGACAGGGCTGAGTGTGAGGGAGCGGCAGGAAGGTGAATGGATGAACTCCTCCTTGTAAGTGTTCAAGTCTTCATTGCAGGGGGAGAAGAGATTCAGTGGCTCTTATGCAGCCAGCTGGGGATTAGCTCTGTGAGTGACACTTCAGGGGATTAGGAGAAGCCAAGTGCTGGTCAGATTGACAGACCCCATGGCAAAGTACTGTTTGGGCCCTGGAGAACCATGAACTGACTATCACTGATCTAAAAACTCCCACATTCCAGTCTGTCAGCCTTGCACCTCATAGCCTAATTAGATGGCATTGCACACCCAATTAAGGATGATGAACCTCTCTGTGCCATCAGTGAGGCATTGATGTCCGTGCCATGGCAAAACAGTGTGATGTGACACAATGAAGAGACTGCAGCATGCAACAATGATGCATTTTAAGGCTTCTATAAATAATTAAAGGAGCTCATTAATTAATAAAATGAAAGTGAAATTGAAAAAGTTGGAGGAGAGGGGCAGCGAATACCCACTGGAGGATAATAAGCATGTCCTACCCTGCCGTTTACACAGAGTCTTTTAGGGAGAGTTAAAAGTGGCTTAGTGGCTTGAGCTAGGGAAACAAATCTTAGCTGGAAGGAAACCTGCTGGGAATAAGAAAGCTACTTTCTAAACCCAAGTAACGCTTGGGAAGATTTTTCAAGATTTACACACTCAAGCGAGTACAACATGGGATAAAAGAAGAGGAAGAAACTGTGGTGCCTGAGGATAGTTTGCACCAACAAATCTTTGGGGAAGAGATAAAATACAGCAATGTAGAGAAAACATCTTTCATTAATTAGATCATTACTAGTCTCTTATGGCTCCAACGTGGGCAGCTTTGAAACCCTGGCTGCTATCAAAGAAAAGATTTACAGAAGTTCCACAAAGAGAAGAAGAAACAATAAAGTATAGTAATATCCCGACGGGCCATGAATTTGTCGAGTACACTTACTGCAAGTTACTAATTAAAGCAGTTTTATAATCAGAAGCTTAAATCTCTGCTAAACAGCAGCACGGTGCTTTGGGCCACGTTTTCAGACAGAGGTATGAAAAGTTGCACGTACCAGATATGCACATGTTGGCATAGGCAAGTAATTCCAAATGGAAACCCATACAGATGTGGAGGGATAGCTCAGTGGTTTGAGCATTGGCTTGCTAAACCCAGGGTTGTGAGTTTAATCCTTGAGGGGGCCACTTAGGGATCTGGGGCACAATCAGTACTTGGTCCTGCTAGTGAAGGCAGGGGGCTGGACTCGATGACCTTTCGGGGTCCCTTCCAGTTCTATGAGCTAGGTATATCTCCATATATTAAGTTACCCATTATGCAGGTGCAACTGCACATTTTATGTGTATAACTGCCTCCTTGCAGCCCTGCATGCATGTTTCATATGAGCCCACTTATATGCCTATTTTTAATCATGCGGCTCTTTTGTGTGTAAAACCACAAGGAGACGTACTCTTAAGTGCAGATCTCAAATGTCTAGTGGGCAGTGGGATTTAATGTGGGTGAAAGGGCTGATTATTTTGGTATCACTGTCACATTGTGGAAGGATTTGTGGCAGGGACTTTGGGGAGCCGTTATGACTCGCAGTGGTTCTGACAGGCACGACTATCTCTACTGCATTAGTGCTCCAGGCCCTGATCCTGCAGGGACTCACTCACATGCTTCGCTTCATGCACTGTGCATAGTCCTATAGAAGACAAATGAATTTACTAACAGTGACTCATGCCTCGGAGTAAGTCTTTGCAGGATCTTGACCTTACCATTGATGGGATCTAGACAACTCCTTCCCTCAAGATCCAAAACACACCCAGGTATCCTTTGCACTGGACCCTTTGGTGCAGCTGAATAGGTTCACAAGATTAAAGGCTTCTCTATCTATTCTTGATAAGGTACTTATCATTTTTGGTGTTTAAGCCGTCACACGGTTTTGGGACACCTATGTGAGTTCACTTTCAGGTGCAATGTGCTCCCTGAAATGTTTTTTTAAAAGAATTATTATTTGCATTAGAGTTATGCCTAGAGGACCCAGCTGAGATCGGGACCCTGTTTTGGTAGGGACAGTGCATGCACATAGTAAGAGATGGAAGCAGTCTGAAGAGCTTTCCATCTAAAACAAGATGGAGGAAAGGAGGTATTATTACCCCATTTTAACTTGTCCAAGGTCACACAAGCAAGTCTGTAGCAAAGCCAGCAACAGTATTTCTGAGTCCCAGGCCAGAGCATTAACCACATGTCCAAATTTTTCTTTTTTTCCATGGATTTCTGTGTTTCCATGGATTATATATGGCTTTGACATAGCCTGTGAATTAGCTGATATTAAAGTATCCTGTAATAGTATTGTGTATGTAGTGGGCCTGTCTTCTGCTGTCCCTTCTGCACATAGAGCTGATTTCATATAGTTGAAATGAGAGATGCCTGCTAGACATGAATGACACACAAGTGACAGGAAATTGGTGCTTTGCCGTCCATGAATTCTCAACTCTTGAGACTTACTCTCAGCTATCTTGGAATGTATCTGCTGAATCTTTCCGTGTAACTGAGAGGTAGGGTGACCAGATGTCCCATTTTTAAAAGGACTGTCCTGTTTTTTGGGACTTTTTCTTACATAAGTGCCTATTGCCCCCCACCCCTTGTCCTGTTTTTTCACAGTTGCTATCTGGTAAGCCTCCTGAGGGGAGATGAGGTGCATATCTGTGGGTGGGGTGGCAAGGGGTGAGGTGAGGAGGTTCAGCGAGTATTAAATGAGCATGATGCCTGTGATCTTGTAAAATCAAGAACATTGAAAATAATACCAGGTAGTTGTGATAAAGGGCCGTCTCTTTTTGCTGTCAGCCCAATATCTGATCTCATTTCAAATAGTTATAATCTGATGTGAAATGCCCTTTGGATTTTAATGTCGCTATCACTTTAAAGACCTCCACTCTTTCACTGAGAAAGCAGAACAGATAAAAACAATGGCTAACAGGAGACCTTTTCACAGTCAAAGTATACTAGGTGCAGTTGGGCTCCCTCTTCTGGCTCTGCAGCAGCAATTAACTTAGCCAAACAGAATTCCCGGAGCTGTGCTGGGAGCAAGGGATAAAAGAGCACAGACGGAGAAAATTAACTTTAACTTTAAAATGCTATTAGAAATGCATGTTACGAAACAGAATCAATGTTTGTTCAATAGAAAAGAAAACGGGTAGGGAAACACATTTCATTTTGAAGCTTCTAAAAAGGGATGAAAAGACGAGAACAAAATTCAAAACAAAACTATTTTCTGGGCAGCTCCAGACTGGATCACAACAGTTGTTTAACAACACACAGCAGTCTAAAACACATTTTAGCACTGGAGATAAAGAAATCTTTCCTTCCAATTTGTGTGCTGCCTTCTCTCCCCCTACATTTCTGACTTTGTCCCCAGGGTGACCTTCAGTCATGAGATCCCTTTCAGGGTCCACACAGCATCATGCGACAACGTTGTAAATCCACCACGATGGTATCACAACTCATGGATTTGCCTTGTTTCGACCTGAAAAAGGTACTAATTCTATGCCCTAAATTTTCAAAGGTGACTCGTGATTTGAATGCCTCAAATGAGCTGAATGTGCTAGTCTGCAGTAACTGAAACCAGGAACAAAAGAAATTGAATTTAAGATCTCACACTAAAAGAATGGATAAAAGATTGTAGGAAAATTGTATAGTTATTAATTACCACTTCATAACAGTTTTAAAACACTGCATATATTTTACAATTGATGAATGAAATAATAAAGGTATTGCCATCTGATAGAGGGAAAAACCTCTGTCCAATTCAGAGATGATTTATTAATATAAGTAATCAATAGCGGTAGGCTCATGTCACTTTTATATCTAATTTAAACTTTCAGGTCTCAGTGTACTCATTAAATAATATAATAGATTTACATATTTTAATTATATTTTATGGATTCTGAACATAATGTAATTAAACGGGCTTTTTGGCAGAGATGATTAATGAATGGGTTGTACAAGACACTGTATGAAATGGACTCCAGTTTATGAGTTTAAAACCAAGTGTGTGTGTAGCAGCAGGATCAACAACACACACATGTTAACAAGGATACTGGTTGCAAGGATACTGATGCACTGAAGTGAGAACCAAAAGCTACCAGAAATTAGAGTGAGGATGCAAATCCTTTTTGCTTCTAATCCTCCTTTGTTTTGAATGATTAAATAAGGGATACTTGGAATATATCAATACCTAGGCAAACATATCCCTGATCAAACCACTGATCTGCCAATCGGGCATCACGCTTCTGGCAGCTGAAGTTTCAGAGGCCACAAGCCTCTCTTCCTAATGGATATAGCTGTGCAATGCTGTACATAGGGAGATCACAGCTTTCATGTCAAGGACTCCAAAGTGCTTTACAAATAATAATCATAATACCTAGTGTTTATATAGGGCTTTTCATCCGTAGATCTCAACGAGAGGCAAAGTATCATCCCCATTTTACAGAGGGGGAAACTGAGGCACAACACGGCAAAGTGACTTGCCCGGTGTCACCCAGCACACCAGTGGCAAAGCCAGGAATTGAATGCCTGCCCAGTGCTCTACCCACTATACCACATTGCCTCAAACAGCATTACTATCAGTGAAATGCCATTCCCTGCACAGAAACTGTTTAAGACAGAAGGTTAAAAAAGAACACTGAATCTGAAGAAAACTGCAGGGGAGATGCATTCATTGTTTCCAGATCTTGCCCTTTTATCACAAATCTCATGATAATTAGAGGACTCAGTCGTCAGCACCTGCAGGACTGATGGCTACTATTTCACCATGGTACAAGAAGATAAATCCGGAGGACGTACAATTGCCTTAGGATGGCTACACTTAAAAGGCTTAGACTTCCAATGCTGGGATACACGCATAATAAATCACATAATTAGTGTTTCCCTTAAAGCCCACGCTGCTTAGCCAAGTGACTACATGAGCATCTCGGTTTTTTTTTTTTTTAAGTGAGTTTTTAACTCACATGGTTGCAGAGAAAAGTTTGAAAGTGTGACCCCAGGCTCAAAAACAGAAGGCAAAGAAAAAGAACCCCAAATTCATTACAAAAAAACTCATGATTTTTAAGCAACTGTCTATTTGGGGGGGGCTAACACACAATTTTGGGACATTTGTAATTATACAGATTAGAAATTGGCTAACATTTGTCATGAAAGGATTTTTACCTGATCAGTTTGACATCTCATCCAAAGATGGCATCTTCAAGAGTATAGTGTCCTCTAATACCAAATTGGAATGTTGATTCAATACTGATTCAAATGGGATTCAGGGACCCATCCCTGAAGTAGCCTAACTTATTTCCTCATCTCCAACTACTGGTCAGGCCCACCACTCCTTAACTCATGAGCTCTGACTAAATCAAGGCCCTAAGAGGGACAGCTTACAGGCCTGTGGCATAATTCAGGTTCCAAAAGAGAAAGGATAATCTTGCGATTAGGGTACTGGATTGTACCCTGGCAGATGTACATTCAATTCCCTGCTCACAGACACCCTGTGTGACTTTGGGGAAGTCACTTATTCTCTCTGCTTCATTTTCCCCAACAGATACAAGGCGGTAATAATACTCCTTTGACTGTCTTGGCTATTTAGATTAGGACAAGAACTGCCTCTTAATATGTACCAGTACATGTATGTCACATAGCACAATGAGGCTGCAGTTTTAGCTGAAGCTCTACTAGGTACTACTAGCATACAAAATACTATGGCTAATAATAACAACAAAAGAAGAAATGGCAACTTGTCTTGTGATTTGTTGGCCTCTAGTTGTTGAAAGCCTCTGTCTGTATGTTGATTTTTGTAGGCAGTGCTGAATTACTCGACAGTTTTTCCTTTTCCTTATATAAAACTATTCTCTAGAGCCTAAGCCAATAAGAAGTGGATAGAGCTCTATAATGGTGATAAATCCCATGATGTGGGTTTTGATGTGGTTTGTACTTCTGAGATTTCTTCCCAGATTTAGGGGAAAGAATTAATTGTGGTCCGTTCCTTTCCTGCTTTATCTAAAACAATTTTGCCCTCCACTGTTCTAAATTACGTTGTCTTCCTCTTTGAATGTTCCATTCCCTACACTCTTGTCAACCTGCACAGGTGTTGTTTAAAAATAGCGAAGGAGTGGAGTGAGGTCCCCAAAGTTTTGGGTGTTGATTCAAAGATTCTCTCATCCACTGCAATGCGGAGGATTGCACCCATTCTATGGGCAAAATCTGGGCCCCATTGAAGTCAATGGGAGTTTTGTCAATGGGGCCCAGGATTTCATGCCATTTACTTTTCACTGCCTTTCTCCCTCTCTCCACAACACTGACAATTACGATGTGCAGCTTAACCTGGTAAGGGATCATCATCTTCCCCAGAGGGATCTATTCTGGAATATTTCACTCTATGTCCCAACTGTTGTGACAAAACTAATGATGAGACAGAGCTGCTCTGAAGTTGGGTGCCAAGGGTCTCCAAAGATCAAGGGACATTTGGGTCCATGATTTTAATCCAGTAAGATTATTGGTGGTATCCATACTCTCATCACCATTTTCACAGAGCTCTAGGGTGCTGGGATTTGGTTCATTTTTCTCCCTGAAAAAGTCCCACAAAGACTCAGGATTCAAGTTACATCAAAATAATCCCCAAACCTAGGCAAGGTGGGGCTGAATTTCAAGCAAACCTGGGCTGGGTTTCAAGCAAGCAAAAATGTAGTGGGTTTGGCTAACTACAGACTATAAACAGTTGATGCAAATGAATTTCAGCCTATAGAATTTTCATAGCACATATTAATTTGAGGTCCCCCTTACTCATTCTAACTTTGACTTTTCTCTGCAAAAGATACCAGTGGAATGATCGGATTAGTAGTAGGTCTTGTGCTAGCTCTCTGTGGTCTGCACAGTGATTAATTTCACTCTTAAGCCTTCTCTAGTTCAGGAACAGAGGTTGTGGTTAATATGTTATTTAACCTATTTCAACCATAAGAGACAGAGGTTAACACCTTTAACACGTGTTAGCTGGTCAAGGTCAGTCCTAAATTTAATCTCATCTACACTAGCAGCACGGTCATGGCTGACATCATATTAGCTAAGACTATCTCACCCATGACCTCTACAGAAGTACTTCCCTCCTGTTCGCCCAGGTCTATCTGCAAATCACAACGCTGATTTAATTTCTTTTTCTCAAGAAACAGAATACATCAATTTCATACTGTTGCCTGTGTTTAGCCTGTCAGAAACCTGTCCCCAAGGTCTCCTCTCTCATGTGGCAACACAACTCCCTGCAGACTTGCAGTAACTTCCAGCCCTCATTTGCTTAGTAAACATGCTGTGTCCTGTATAATATAAATCATGTGCATCTCATACACTGATAAAATGACTTCTGGGCTAACACAGCTACTTAATTCCATTTTGCCATTGATTTGTCATTTTAAAGTTAAATAATAAACATGGATAATAGCCAGGAGACTGAGGACTCTGCTTTCTCTCCCTCTAGATTTTGATTTATGTGTTTGTTTATTTACTGATAAATTTAAGTGCTCCCGATTGCATTTCACACATAATCCAAGCAAATCCCAGGGATTTACTTTCACAATTGATTAGAAAAGTCAATGTTTTACACAAAGGATTAAAAAGAGGAAATATCTAGAAGCCTCGATGGAATCTACTTATGAAAACAATTATCTCCAATATGTCCTCCGGCACCAGAAAATCTATGTCAAGTATACCAAAGCACATGAACGCTTAATATGATTAATGTTACAGATACTGTCGTAATTAGAGTAACACACTAATTTACACATTGCAGGACTGCATCCTAGGCTTCTCACTGAATCAGCACACACTGTGAGCTTACCACTTCAGCCTTTTATTTTGTAGCAGTTTACTCCTTTAGAATTTGCTTAAACAGTAGGCGGTGTTGGTTCCAAGCAGGCAGAAGTCATGACCGAATGGATAATTATAATACTTGGCTCTTTTAAGACACTTTTCACCCATAGGGCTCAACATACTCCATAAAGGAATCATTTTCCAGATGGTGAAACTGCAGCCGGGAGAGGTGAAGGGAGTTGCCCAGTGCCACAGAGCAGGACAGTGGCAGAGAGCAGAATTAGATCTCCACGCTTTTTATCCCATGCCCTGTCCACTGAGACCGCACTGCATACCTGAGCTGAGCCTGTCATGTTGGAAAATTCTCCCATCCGGGGCCAGTAATTTTAAATGTTTGGGGGTTTCTTTGGATGGATGAATTAAATATCAATGGTGGTTCATTATTAGGGTGACCAGAGAGCAAGTGTGCAAAATCGGGACAAGGGGTGGGAGGTAATAGGCGCCTATATAAGACAAAGAAAGCTCTGAATATCAGGACTGTCCCTATAAAATCGGGACATCTGGTCACCTTATTCATTATCAACATCATGGTAATAATAACTAGCTCCCTATGGAAGGATCAAGACAAGATGAAGCACTTTTCTCTGTGAATCACTGCTAAAGAGGGACCAAGAGCTGCTATTAGAGGAACAGACAGAACCAGACACTGAGAGAAGCACAGATACGCCAGCAACTAACTCACCTGAAGGCATCCCAATTAAGTGGAATTACTGTTCCCATTAAGCAGCAGCCCTGGCTGCTAAATCACTACTCTGGGAGACGTCCTGATTAAGTGGAGATGAAGCTCAGTATGCCATGGGTTATTGCTTACACACTCCAGACTCCAGCCCCACCACTTCAAGGCAAGTGACCGCACACATGAGATCCAGTAGTTCCTGCTACACACAACTGAGCTAAACAGATGCTCTCTGGAGATGTGGCCAGGGGTGGTGGGAAAATCCATAGCCAGCAAAGAACCTTGTGGGGCTGGCTGACAGGATAACTGGTGGTTTCTTTCTCAGCTTGCACTTAAGACTATCCCTGGATGCTTTTGAGGTTGGCCCGTCACTACCAATAAGATTTATGCACAATGTGCCTACAACATGTACTGCGTCCATTTGAATTTGCCTGTTAATCTTCCCTATCCTCAGGGGAAATTGCATGTAAATTGTACACACGCTGGGCCCCATAATCAAGAATAGACTTAGGGATCTTGAGACACTCCACTCAGAGCATTCTGACCGTCTCTGCCCTGCTTGCTCCAACCCTCCCACCCGCTCCTCATAGTCTCTCTTCGCCTCCACTTCAACTCCACACCTGCTCTGTTCCCTTTCCCTTCCTTTTTCATTCCATTTAGCTGACCCCCTCGTAAGCAAACCCACTCTCCCCTGTGGGGGGAAAAACCCACATCAACTGAACAAAACCCATCAAGGCACTCACAGCTTGTTTGCCATCATCACCTTGTTCAACTCTGTTGCTGTGTCCCACCCTTTCCCCCATCCTGTGTCTATCTTGTCTATTTGGACCTTACTGCCTCATTGTTTCCTTGTCTGCCTGTATCCATGTTTTCTCTTGTCTTATACTTAGTCCTTGCCCCAAGGAGCTTACAATCTGTCTTTTTGTTCAGTGTTCATACACCATCTAGCATCATTGGGGTCCTGATCCATGGCTGAGGCTCCCAGATGCCATGGCAGTACAAGTAATAAATAACCATCATTTACTCCATTCCTGTGCTTGGGATAGGTACAAGGAGGTATAAGGGGACAAGCGTCCTTAAGGCAGGACCCTGCCCAGCCTATGATGTAAATTAGAGCAGCTTCAGGGTTATCTTACTCTCTGCTTCCCATGGCCCCCCAACGTGGGCTCTGAAAAACAGAGAATAGCCATGAAGCCGAGCACTTCCGCCCTGCCGTCGTCTTACACCTGATATGCCAGATGGAAGCAGAGCCAGTTTAGAGACCTTACACCAGTTCCGCCCTGGCTGAGGAAGCATTCTGTGGAGAGGCATTTCTCCCCCCCCCCCCCTTTACACTGCCAACGTGACTTAAAGGTGCCTTTGTTCAACCAAGAATCAGGTCCGCTCTTCTCATTCTAAATCCACCAGTCTCCGTGAAGAATTTGGCTTTGTCAAGCAGTGAGAGCTTTATTTTTTTTACCCAGCAATTCCTCTTCCGTATAGATCTTTGACCTTTAAACGAAGGTGCATGCCAAGAAGAATCCGGAGCTTGTTATCGAGACAATCTGTGGCACTAGCTGTGTGGTAATGTCCTCCCGAGGTGATGAATCAGATCTATCAATGTCTAGATACTAAGGCTGTTTTTATCCTTGCAAACTCAGGGCTTTCCAAATCTCTAAGCCTGATCAGAGAGAGAGCACTACAAGAGCTTACTTAAATCTCAGCAAGTGGAGGGGGGAGGGGGGACGACTCACTTAGAATAAAGAACACCACTTTTTTTCTTGTGAAGATAAAACATAACTCCAGGTACATGAAGCACAATAAAAGCCTTTAGAGAACAGAAGAGATCTTTGTCGGGAATTGTATCTCATTTAGTACCATTGTTTCACTGTATGCATTTGAGAAAGGAAGCCATTTATCTTGCTGCTCTTTGTTTCAGGGTGTTCCCCCCCCCTCCCTCCCCCCGGATCGCCCCCATGTGGATTTTCAATTTTATTAGAAATTGAATAGCTGATGAGGTGCTAGGCTAATCCATGCCCCCTGTAGGCAGACTTTAAAAGTGGGGTATTCTAACGCAAAAGCTTTTTTATTATTATTAATACTAAAATCTAATAATCCACAGTTTATTTTCCATTGCAGATTATTTAAATTGACACAAAATATATGCATCTGTGCTTTAGGTAAAATGTAGGCTCAGGCCAAGATTTTCAAAGCTGGATGCCTAAAATTTGATACCTTTTTGATAGACTTTTCAAAGGCACAAATGGAAGTGAAGCCAATTGGATTTCCCTGAAGATGCTGTAAATTCATCATTTTAGGTTCATAGCACATGGCTAGAATTCTGTACCTAGCATCACCAAAAACCTCTATGGGATTTCTCCATTTCTCAGTGTATGCACCAAACTTACAGTAAGGTTAATGGGAGTTACACACCAGCACAAGAAGGAAAATCACAGTCCTGTTCTTTGCTTCTCTGAGCAGAAACCCCTACAGTATTATACCTCTTGTACTCAAAGTCCCAGAAAAGTCATGTCAACTAGATCAATAGAGAGACTGACCTTTGATTCAACTTGATGCAGATCATGGTGCTCTCTCTGGAACTTGGCAACATAAATAAAACATAGAAGTTGCCAAATATGATCAAATCATAAATCCAAACAGTCCAGTATTCACTGGCTAGGATCTGATGCTTCAGAGGAAGGAAAAGTCTTGACCCACACACCACAAATTACTTTAACTACTTTCCTTTGTGTATTACTGTGACATGGAGGAAGGCAGATGGAATTCTTTTCCTACCCCCTTCATGCAATCATCTGACACCTACACTCAAGAGATTTGAATACCCATACAATATTGCTGCTGAAAATGTCCTTGACTAAAATGAAGCTGTCTGAGTCTTTTACAGCTTCCAAATTTATTTATGTTAAATTTCACTTTGCTAATCACAAAAGGAAGGAATGTTGTAAGCATTTGGGAAACCTCATCGATCGCTGATTTAAAAAAATAAATCATAATTTGTACTTCTATAGTAGCATCCACCATAGGAGCACAAATCACTTTGCAAAGACTTAATGAATTAAAGTGCTCAGTCTGTTTAGATTGAAAGCTCTTGAGGGCAAGTACTGTCTCTCATTCTCTGTGAACACCCTGCGTTGCACAATGGAACCCTGATCTCAGTTGCAGCCTCCAGGTGCTTCTGTACTCCTCCTCCTAATAAAACTCATCTAGGCAAATCGAAAACAAAACATTAAGGGTGAGATTCTGCCTCCCTTATTCATGTTGGGCAGTTCCTTATGCTGCAAGTAGTGCTGTTGATTTTGCTGCTTCCCTGTGTTTTTCTCCATTTACCTCAATCTTTTGTATTAACTAAATAAAATTACATTTTTCACAGGCCAACCATCAGTGAGCTTCAAGGGCCTTTTCTTGTGACCAAATTTGTTTTTGTTTTTTTGTGATTTCACTCCTTTAGATTAGAAGAAACAACAAATGCTTAAGTGGGTTGTGCTTCAGCATGTTGACTAAGTGAAGTAACTCCCCATACAGTAATCACCAATTCCTCGGCTACACCCCAGTGCTGAGAATCATTTTTATTTCTATGTGCTTTAAAAATAGGAGAGGGAAGCAATGTTCATGGATGGACAGTATATGAATTGCCTTCAAAATCCAAGTCTGTGTGTAGATAATTTATAACCTACCCAGCACGGTGGTGGCTAAGACTTTTGCCCACTAAACATCTCATAAATCATCAGTTTCCTTGAAAAAAGATAATTTTGAAGAGGGAAATGGGATTGGTTTGGATCATTATGTTCTCCCTCTAGGGTAGGGATTTGAAATTTTTAATTTGTTTTCATCAGTCTAAGGCCTGGTCTACACTAACCCCCCAATTCAAACTAAGGTACGCAACTTCAGCTACGTGAATAACGTAGCTGAAGTCGACATACCTTAGTTCGAATTTACCGCGGTCCAGACGCGGCAGGCAGGCTCCCCCGTCGACTCCGCGTACTGCTCTCGCCGAGCAGGATTACCGGAGTCGACGGCGAGCACTTCTGGGTTCGATTTATCGCATCCAGACAACACGCGATAAATCGAACCCGGAAGTTCGATTGCCAGCCGTCGAACTACCGCGTAAGTATAGACAAGCCCTAAGTCACCACCAAACTCAGAGTATGACATTTGACTTCCACAGCCCAGGTACTATAGATGAGATAAGGGTTGAATTATTGCCACAGCTGCATTGGTGTGATACTACTACTCCATTTGTCCCATACATGGTCTCTATAGTCTACCTGAGCTGAGCTCATTGCAGGTTCATGGCCTAGGGTAGCTGGCTGCTGAGACCACTACCTATCATACTGATCGATATGGTCTCTCTCATTGTTTCCTTGAGGAAACCGGTTGGGCTGGAGACTTGTTCACTAAAGTTTTAAATTCTAGTGGCAACAGCTCCGTGACTTAGAGGCTCTTTGGCAAAGGGTCCCTGGTTCTTTGCAACAACTTTCATCTCGGACCTAACAAACTCACTACACCAAACACATCTTGCAGAATATTTATTCATAAAGAGTAGCATGTAAAGTATCTACAGAAAGCTCTTAGCTTGTAAAGATTCTTAATTATTGTGAGATGCAGGTACAGGTAATATTTAAGGAATAATATAAGTATAATGAAAGTATGTTTTATGGAGTTGGAGTAAAAATTAGTCACCAGGGGAAAATATGTCTTGCTGATAACCCCCTCCTGCTTGAGAGGGCCATCATCCTTGGTTAGCTGGTGATGTAACGCAAGGCTCATGACCATCCCAAGATTTTCAATGGAAAACCATCAGACAACTGCAAACAATCAAAGCCATTTGGAGGTTTAAAAAAGAAGATGAAGATTACAAGAGACAGGCTCACCCTGCCTATGAGTAAAGACAAAAAACTGTTTCAGTGGAACACAGCGTGGGGAAAAGCACTCGGCATCCTTTCTCCGAGGAGATATTTTGAGGAGCGGGGATGCCCTCATGAAAAATTGGATTCTGGTTCCTGTGAAGTCAGCCAGCTCTGCAACAGACTGAACTTTTTTGGGAAAACCTACTTTAGTAGATTGGAAAGGTAATTAAACATAGATGCAGGTTCACATTTTATGATTTTGTTTTCTATTGTAGCCATTTGTTTTCATCACTCCCTCTTGTTTCAAGGTAAATCTCTATCATTTCTCAAATAAACCTTTATATTATTATTATTACAAGTCCTGTGTGTTATACAGGAATGGTGGTTTAAAATAAAACTGGTAAACTTTCTTGTACTCAGCTAAAATCCTATCAATCTGATAGACATTTGATGGGCCATGTGAAATACATTGGTCAAAAAGCCTACTACCATAGCTGGTATAAACTAGCATCCTCATTAGCAGTCTCAGAAGAGAGGTCAAGAATTGCTTTGGGGACAGAGGATCTGGGATTTCTGAGTAACAAGTGTCAGGGGCTGGATATCTCAGTGGAATGCTTCAAAGGAACTTGGACTGGGGTGTCTGTCTTGTTAACCTGCAAGGCAAAGACAGGGCTGGCAAAGCCCAGAGGGGAGTGTTTGAGTGGCTGAAAGGCTGGTAGTGTTAGGGAGCAGACACCAAGCTAGCCTCAGGCAAGACTCGCTCATGCTGGAGGCAGGGGTTAACAAGATGCCTTGCAGTCCGGGTGCTCTGAGAACCATCACAAGCTCACTGAAGCTCGAGTCTCCAGAGTGCTATAATACTCTGGTCTATTTCTGGTGGTTGGGCTTGGTGTGGAGGTGGGTGGGTGGTATTTACTGCTCTGTGATACACAGGGAATCAGACTACATGATCGGGTGGTCCCCTTTGGCCTTAAACTCTGATTCTCTCAGTGTAGGGCTAGTCTACACTACCCGCCCGGATCGGCGGGTAGAAATCGATCTCTCGGGGATCGATTTATCGCGTCTCATCTAGACGGATAAATCAATCCTCGAATCGACGCGTGTACTCCCATCTCGTCAGGAGGAGTAAGCGCCGTCGACGGGGGAGCCGCGGCGGTCGATTTGCCGCCGTCCTCACAGCAGGGTAAGTCGAATAGGATACGTCGAATTCAGCTACGCTATTCACTTAGCTGAATTTGCGTATCTTAAATCGATCCCCCCCCAGTGTAGACCTAGCCTATGTTTAGACTTTGAAGAGCTGCTGGAGCATGTAGTAGCCTTCCTGATTGAGAGGATCCCCCCATAGTGAGCGCCATCGCTGAGGGATGATGCTCTGGTCAGCCATCCGTGTGAAATTGTTGTTGACCTGTTAAATGTTTTCAAGTAAACTTATTGCTAGCGTAAGGTGCTGGATTGGACTAAAGTTCTCAGTTTATCAACCGAACAGATACCAATCAGTATAGGAGACGGCACTGCTGCACTTCTGACAGAGCAGAACATCTAACAGTGAAAGGAAAATTCAGGCTCATTTCCATTCGGTTCTTGACCTCTCGTCTGAGGCTGCCAACAAGAATGCTAGTTTATACCAGTTATTATGATGGTTTTTTTTTTAAACCAATGTATTTCAGATAACCCACAAAATGGCCATCAAATTAATAGGACATGAGCACTGTACAGTATCACAATCCCTTTAGTTACAATTTAATGCTTCTTTAGAAGACATTTATCGGGGACTCTACCCATATGCCAAATGGATTCAAACTGGACAAAACCTGCATACAGATGTCTTCTGGGGATAACTGGAATTTCATAGGGCCTCTGGAAACTGTCCACCAGAACATTAAAATAAACCACACACAAAGGGCCAATACATACAATGAGAAGAGACTTACAGACATTTCAGCTTTGATATAGAATCCTATCCTGTATATTGGCAACTTGAGTGCATGTGCAGGACTTGAAGAAACAGGGAATGGTCCCATTTGTTGTCTCTCTCTCTCTCCCTCTCTTCCATCCACCCTTTGTATGATGCTTCAGGCGCTAATTACCCAGTGGGTAGAAACCTTCTATAGATTGCTGTTTCTCAGTCCCCCTATGAACTCACTGAAGTCAATGACAAAACTCCCAGTAAGGGAGAATCATCCCCAAAATCTTTTCCTCTCCCTCTCTCAATTTCGCACCTGCCCCTTGGACTGACTCACTCCAGCTATCAGCATTCCAAGAGCATTTTCACAGCCTGACTCATGCTTGTTTCTCAGTTGTCTGGAATCTCCCACTTTGTGCATGCATTTACACATATTCTGTAGCCTTGATCTAATAAGGGCGAGTGACTCAGTTAAAAATATTAGGACCTGATCCTGCAGTTCTCACTCAAACAGGTAATCTCCACTCACAACTAATCCCATCATTGGCATAGTTTAAAAAAAAAAGTCCACGTTGCCACTGAAATGTATGCTGTGATATCTCAATCCTGCAAATGCCTACTGAAATGAGTACATTCATTGGGACATACTTGAGAGCTGCCTTTAATGTTAACTCACTGCAAAATACTAATAGCATAAAAGCATTCCCACTTAATGAAATCTACTACTTAAGAACCCTCCAAAGACAGGAGACACAACCTGGAACTTAAATATTGCAATTCAATATCTCACCATGAAGCTAACTGAAGACATTTCTTATCCTAACCAAACTCATAAGTAGCTTAATAACATATAAAATATTGTGCTCAGGATTTTTAGTTTAATAATTTCTCATTGATTTTTTTTACAAGAATATACAAATAAACATGATGTACATAAAGTAGCCTGTGCAAGACATTGATTTTGCACAGGTGCATCGAAAGCAGCATTCATTCATTTTACATGTGGCACTGGTCTGAGTGACCTTTAATCTGTTATTTATCCAGAAAATTAAATTTCTTGCAAAGAGGTTTGAGAGACTCACTCATTAGAGCAGTACTTAGAATGTGCTATGCATTTGGATCAAGTTAAACACACAAGACACATAACTGAAAATTGGTGACATTTTTAGTGCCTATGCAGAACCTGATGGTTCTGTTTCGTGGGGGAAGCAGAGCATTAACTTATCCTGCATCAAAACACACACCAATAACACATAGGTAACTGTTAACCTCTTTGTTTCCTTATAGAGGAAGTAAGTAACTTGTCCGAGGTCATATGCTCTATTTCATATACGGGCCTCATGACTAGTATTTGAACACCTCACAGAAATGAATGGGTTTTATCCTTACAACACTTCTGTGAGTTAGAGAAGTATTTAGACCTCTTTTACAGAGGGATAACTGAGGCACAGAGTAATTTATGTTGACCTGCCTAAGATAATACAGAGATAGTTGCACTGGAACTTTGAATTCGGCTTGAGTCCTGAGTCATATTCAGGTTCCCGCTCCACTAGGCCACCCTTCCAACCCTCAGCTGTATGTCACAGAACAGAACTGAGACATCCTGATCTTCGTGCTTTAACCACAAGACCACCCTTCCTCCTCTGATAAAAACTAAACAACTGGAGTTGGCTTTACTACAGCAACTCCCAAACTTTAGTGGTTCACATACCACTTTCTTAAAAATTGTTATGAAATGAATGAATAGAACAGCAAGCTCACGTACTACCAATGGTATACATGTTGCCGTTTGGAAACCTCTGCTCTACCATATATTATAATGTACTGCTGTCTGAGTATGTATCATTGTCCTCACTGACAGGACTCAGAACTGCTTGAGTGTTTGTGTTTGTCTTGATTTCTGGTGACTAGTAAGCAAAGACAATCTGGCCCATAAGTCTTAATACTATCAACAGCTTCAGATTCTCTGTATCAAGAAATTCAAGGAAGATGCTGGGAGGTTTGTGGGTTAAAAAAACAACAACACAAGATTGCTAGCTCTATTGCCAAGCTGTGTGAGTTCAGCTAACAACTATGGTGTCTGTGGTTTGTGGCTACAGAATCATTATAATGGGCATGAGGGTATGTCTATACTACCCGCCGGATCGGCGGGCAGCGATCGATCCAGCAGGGGTCGATTTATCGCGTCTAGTCTAGATGCCATAAATCGACCCCCGAGCGCTCTCCTGTCGACTCCTGTACTCCGCCGCCGCGAGAGGCTCAGGCAGAGTCAACGGGAGAGCAGCAGCAGTCGACTCACCGCAGTGAAGACACCATGGTGAGTAGATCTAAGTACGTCGACTTCAGCGTATTCACGTAGCTGAAGTTGCATAACTTTGATTCTCTCCCCCCCCCCTCCACTCCCCCAGTGTAGAACAAGGCTGAGAAGCAGTTGCCTAAGGCAGCATATTAGTTAGTGGCCAGTAGGGGCATATGGATTCTCCTCCTCTCCCCCCATTACTCCCCAATTTTTTATTTATATTTTTTGGCTAGGGCAGCAAAAAGCCTAGAATCAGCACCACTGGGCAGCCCCATTACGTAAACATATTTTCCATAAATCAGATCTTAAGGCAGTTTTCAGATACGTTCATAACATCCTGAGCAAAGCTCTTACCCTTCTGTACAACAGTGACCCTTTGTGACATTGCTCAACAACAAGCATAGACGTTTATGGGGGGAGGGGGATGTAATCATTACATTGTAAATCCCTTTAAATGCGAAGATCAAAGGGAAAGTTTCAGTCCAATGACACATAATTAAAAATGCAGACGTGAACAGCTTTGATTCATGAATGCTTATGCACTTTTAGATTGTTGCCAGGGAGATCAGGGCATGAGAAAATTAAAAACCATTACGCTTCAAAAGGATAAAGGGTTTTCACAGCTTTCTAACATTATTTCCTGTTGTGCCGATTTTTGTGTTTTAACGTTTCCCCTCCCTGTCAGGGCAGATTTGCTTTGAAAAAAATAGTTTCCAGCAAATATTCCAAACTCAGTCAGATTAAAAGGCGTATAGTGAACTTGCTTGGATGAAGAATTACCATTGCTAGTTAATGTTAAATGCTTAATGTGGGTGGGGGAAAGACCTGCACTTGTTTTACGATTTATTTTACAGACACCATCATTTAAAAAGCAGCTACCTTTTTGATTTGTCACTCAGATTCTAATTGACCCACCACAATGTAATATGATGTAGGCCATGATCCAAAGCCCCTTTGAAGTCAAATGAAATATTCCCACTGACTTGGATGGGTTTTGGTTTAGCTTATATAGCACTTTTCACCTGTAGAAGCCAAGGCACTTGGAACGGGTAGAGCACTTTTACATTTGACATGTGGAGAAACTGCGGCAAAATAAGGAAGCAACTTGCCCGAGGTCACAGAGCCAGGATTAGCACAGTGATCTCTGGATTCTTAGGTCATTGCTCTATCCACTGGACTATACTACCTCATATAGACTGTGCTTCAGCAGACCACTTAAGCGTGTACTTAACTTTAATGTTCTTGGTTCAATTGGCACCCTGATTTATTTGGAGTGCTATAGATCTAGAAAGTACAGTGTCAGATAGCTTTGGCTTCATATTTCACTGGCGTTTAGAAGTGATCTTCCAGAAGAAACTTATTGCTGAAACAGTGACTATGCATTTGACGGTTTGCAATAAAAAGCATAATCGGCATATCTGCAGTGGCCTGGCAGTACAATAAAGATGACAAGGGCTTTCTCAAGGAGACCTTTAGTTTGAAAATCAAGCTCAATTCACACTGCTCTTTAGCCAATAAAAATTTAATATTTATAGCTGGGGGGGGGGGGGGGGGGAGTAGTAGACAAGTATACTTGGGGATTAAATGAAGAAATCCAATGCTGCTTGCATGCTTTGGAATTCCTAGAATTCCTCCACCTCTAGCTTTTGCATGGGAGAAAACACTGTCTTTTCTGAGCCCAGTCCTGCCATATACTGAGTGTCCTCAACTATCACATCCCACAGGGATTTCATTTGGCCTAAGAAGGTTGTAGGACCTCATGTTGACCCTGATTCATCCCCTGATGAGTCAGTGGAAAGATGCATATTGATATCAGTAGGAGCTGAAGGCCAGTTGTGAGTTCTGTCCTAGAAACAATGGGCCAAAGAATAACTTGCTAGTTAGAACTCTCCCTAGTGGTCACATGTGACTAAGCCAAGTTTCTATCTCCCAGACACTCCCTCTGAATATCCATGAATCCCCTTTCTCTTTTTGCAACTTGGCCCTCTAGCCAGGCCACATACCATTCACTCGCTTGTCCAGGTTTCAAAGTCCCATGTCTAAAATAGATAGTGTGACTGCAAGTGTTTTATCTTCAGCCCCTCCCATTGGGGTCCCTGCACCATAAGTCACTCAGTCAATGATAGCTTGAGTGGGAAATATGAGAACTCCTCACCAGAGCCCTGTTCTAGACTCATCTCCTATGGGACCCTGTTTCAGGCTCCCCACAGCGAGTCTTTTAATTCCTTATTAGTTCTTTTTCAGATTCCACCCCAGATCTTTCTTCTGTCCTCTCTGAGGTTTCCCAGCTTCACTCAGGTTTCCTACTGAGCCAGAAGCCCCCAACCGCCTATATCTTCAAACCTGACTTTCTCTACCACCTAGGCCTCTCTAGTTTTAGCTTCACTGCCTCACATCATCTCCCTGCTACTGACCCAACTCTCCAGTCTGCTGAGGGCTTCCTTCTTTATAGCCCTGCCCGCACAGACACACCCCTTTCTCATATGTTGCCAGTTCTGTTCCTTCTAACCGAAACTTCCCGGGTGGGGCAAAGGAGAGTTGTACCCTTTCGGGCCTAGGGCCCTGAACGAGGGCCATGTGAAATCAATGAACTTTGGCTCATGAAGATGTAGCAGTAGAATGTTTTTCATTCAGCCATAAATTCTACCTACCTACATTCACCTGTAAAACCTGATTTTTTATTTTTATTTTTAAAAATAGGTTTTACAGGTGAATGTAGGTAGGTAGAATTTATGGCTGAGTGAAAAACATTCTACTTTGCTTGCTTTAAAAGTAATTAAAACATCAAAACCTTTTCCCCCACCCCTCCTAGAAATACAGGTATGAACATTTGGAAACCGGGTTGCACAGCTTTGATAATAACTAAAAATGTAAGGTAACACTGAATTAGATCTGATGTCTGTTTGGCATTCTCCTAAACTCTAAGGTAGTTTTAGCTTGCTGGGAAGCCAGCTTTCCTAAGTTTTCCCTGAGGAAATAAGAGAGACAAGCAGCTGCAAGGTAAAGGAGTGCTTGGTAGTTCAGTGGGCATTTGGTGTTGAAAGCAAAAATCTTTTGCGTTTACATTTGAACAAATGAAGAAAACAGATGCAATGGGTTCTGGGTCATAGAATATGAGGGTTGGAAGGGACCTCAGGAGGTCATCTAGTACAACCCCCTGCTCAAAGCAGAACCGATCCCCAAACAGATTTTTGCCCCAGATCCCTAAATGGCTCCCTTAAGGATTGAACTCACAACCCTGTGTTTAGCAGACCAATGCTTAAACCACTGAGCTATCTCTCCCCTTGAAGGCAGACATGAGAAGTGTGTGTAGCAAACACCCAACTGGGCTTCATCATGAAAATTAGCCCACAGATGTCTATTTTGTTCATAGCCTCCAGTGAGATTGTTCCAGGAACAAGACATGGAGAGCACGTCTCTGACAATTGTGAGAAGAGACAGAATTAAAGTGCAACAGCTGTGGAGGAAAGCACAGTATAGTATATGGAGGTTATGTAGTAGCAAAGCAAGCAAGAGAAATACAAAAAACAAAAGTTACAAAAAGCATATCTGATGCGGAAGTTATTAGGCATCTAAGAACAAAAGGGGAAGAGGAAAGGAAACTCAGTGAGGAGAAAGAGATAAACATGCCACAGAATAAATCAAAGGATATAATGAGCGATACAGGGAAAAATAGAAGATATTATGTTTACACAAAGAGAGGTTTATAGCTTTTACAACTGGAATTATAAATTGCTCCTCACAAACCAGGGAGGAGAGGGGGACAGAAAATGAAAATTATAGTTAAAGCAACAGAAAAGTACTTAAATGTTAACAACTTATTACTAGAACAACTCCATGCTTTTTTAAGTGAAGGAAATACTGTAGGATAAATAGAATGGTACTGTTTATTGTTGGAATGCACACAGTTCAATAGCACATGGACAGGGACTAAAGAAAAATATCTTTTGATAAGGCTACTAAACCTGATATTATTTGCATACAAGAAATATGGTTCATAGGAAAACTAGATTTCAGAATCTCAGGATATGGTATCTATAGGTAAGACAGAGAAGTAAGAAGGGAAGAGGGAGTTTGTACATTTTTAAAGGAATCCTAAATTGTACGTTATGGGAGAGAAGGCTTATTGAATATAATAACAGCCATAGGCATCCAAGGAAGTATATACAGGTGGATAAAGGATTGCTTACATACAAGAACTTTGCAGGTCAGAGTAGGGAAAGCCTACACTAGCATATATACCATCACAAATGGCACTCCACAGGGGAATGAGAAATGATCTCCCAAAAGTGATGAGTGCAGAAATAGGCATTTCCTTGTTTGCAGATGACTGTGCCATATGGGCTAAAAAGAGAAACCAGGAAATAGCTGGGAAGTGAATTAAACACTTAGGAAAACTGTAGAAACATGGAGCTTTAATTTTTCAATTTCAATTCCTCAGAACTATAGAAATGATATTCTCTAAAAGGAAAAGGAAAAAAAGATTGTAAACTGTCTCTGTGTAGACAGGAAATAAGTGTAGTGAAAAGCTACAAAGTCTTGGGTGTGACGTTTGATAGCAAGCTTATGTGGAGGGATCACATTTAAAATATTGTAAATAAATGTAAAGGTAAAAGTATTTCTGGAAACACCTGGGTTGCAGATAAAAAAGCAACGGTAATGCTTTATAGAGCATTAATAAGGCCAATCATTGAATATGGAAGCCAAGCATTTAGTTCAGCATCAAAAATGTACCTAAGGAAACTAGACTTAATTCAAGCCCAGAAATTATGCACTGCATGTGGTGCCTTCATCATGACCCCTTTGTGTGTAATTCAGATAGCTGCTGGCGAAATGCCTGTAGTGTTAAAAATGAAATTACTGGGCTTAACCTTTTGGGCAAAATAACATAGGAAACAGTGAAGATGGAAACACTAAATATGTATATGAAGAACACTGGGAATTCAGTGGATAACATGGGGGGAACCAAAAATGCCTAATGTTAATAGGATTAAAATGTGGACAAAGGAATTTAGATAATAGAAAGACCTAAAAGAAATTAGTATATATGGCGATGGGAAATCACCCTCTCTAATATAAATGTGAAGCCATACAATGGAATTAAAAGGGGGAAAGAAGAGCTATATGTATTAGATATAGCAAATCAATATATATATGATAAATGGGGAAAGCATTGCCAAATATTTACAGATATGTCTAACGATGAGAAAACAGGGAGAGTGGGAACAGCATTCTGTGTACCAAAACTTGGAATAAAGAAATCCATTCGACTATGAAACTGTGTAACCATGATGATGGCTGAACTAGCAGGGAAAATGTTGGCATTGTATTGGATACTGGATGCATAACCTACCTTGGTTCAAAAATGGTCATTCAGATAGCAGAAATTATATAATTAATGAAATATTCTTACAAACTACAGAACTGGTGCAGATGAGAGTGAACATTGAAATGGATGGATCCGAGCATTTGTTGGGATAGCAGGAAATGAAGTGGCAAAAAATGCTTGAAAAAAATGAAAAAAAAAAAAAGACAACGATCCCTCTAAGTAAACAGGAGTTTAAAAACCTAATTAAAAATACTCTGAGAGAGGATGGTAGGACGTGCCAACAAAAGAAACAAGTTGGGAGATATTTCATGAAATATGCCCTAGAAATGCTGACATACTGCCAGAACCTGAGAGAAAGAGTGAGGTCGCTCTAATCTGATTACTTAGCAGACATTGTGGCTTAAACTGTAACTTGGCTTTAATTAATAAATACAAAGAGGGGTTGTGAGAGACATGGGCAAAGAAACAGTTGATTACATCCTCTGGGAGTGTAAAGGGTGAAACATTAATGGGAGATTTTGTATGACAAAGTCAGACACCTAAATAGGGCAACCAGACAGCAAGTGTGAAAAATCAGGTCAGGGGGTGGGGCCTATATAAGAAAAAGACCCAAAAATCGGGACTGTCCCTATAAAATCGGGACATCTGGTCACCCTACACCTAAAAGTGGCAATCTTTACACTAAAATATCTGGTAAGAGCTTCAGGAAAATAGGGCACCATAAGAAAACAATAGTACAGTTGTTAAAAAACACTTGGAAAAGAGAGAGACTGTAATTATATATCATGAAATCCAGCACCTGCTGGCTATAGACTGAGAATGTGAGTCTGCTATGGCATAAAACACAAGAAGAACAAGGGAAACACTGGCTAAAGAAGGAAGCCGGGGCTAGAAGGCCAGAGTCCACGGGAAGTAGGCTGTGGCAGGGGAATAGCTCTCTGTAGATGGCAGAAGAGCCAGAGCTAAGTATGAACCTTTGGACTGCAGTAATGGACTTCATTGGTGGGACTGTTTTGGAAGCATTTGTGGGCACTAACCAGGCCTAAGTGGAGTCTGGTAGGAATTACAAGGCTATGCCGTGCCCTGAAGAGGAAGAACAGAGGGAGGCTGCTGCAAAGGGAACTCTGGCCATGAGGGACTGCTCAGGAAGTGGCAGCTCTGTTACCCCCCAGCTGATGCTGATGAGGTGGCTTAGACTGCAATGATTGGACACAGCTCAGAAAGGGTCCAGAAGACTTTATTGAGAGCGAGCGTGCACACACATGCACTCACCTGGGAGAGGAGTTTGGGAGTTCCTGCTCTTGGGGAAGGGCCTGATAAGAGTCTGGGAAAGGAGAATGCCACAGAAAAGGAGTTAGCTGTTGTGGTGAGTCTTGAAATAGGGGCAAGATTCTAGGGGAGGCAGCGCTGAGGAGGTGGGGGCGGGGGAATATTCAGCTGAGAACTGAAGCCCAGGGAAAAGCAGAAGGACAAAAGCTCCTGCCTGAGGAGAGCAGAAGTAGTTTCATTTGGGATTTGTTGGAGCCCTGCCCTGACACAGGGCTGACCCTGGAAGGGGGGGGGGGGGGGCGGAGCAGAGAGAGAGGTCACAAAGCCCTGAGGCAAGGGGTGTAAAGACCACTGGGCCCAGAGTTAGGGGCTAGAGACCGGACCACAAGGCCTTTGAATTACTTACCGGAGAGGTCTGTTTGTTACCCTGGAAGGGGAGGATTATAAGTCACCTTGGTGAAGGGCTGACTCTGGTATGCCGTATGAGGAGAGCCTCCTATACCACACCCAGTCATGGGGTGGGGGGAGGGGTGCCAGTCATGAGTCCATTCTTGTACAGTTCTGGATGTCACTCACTGGAAGGCATTTTTTCCCCAGCCTTTGGATTTTTTTCCCAAGCTCTAACCGTTGTTGTTTTTTTAATCTCCTTTTAAAAATGTTGACACTAGAACTAGTTGTGGATTGTTCACAGAAGTTTGTTGCAAGCATTCAGGGACAGATTCTGATACCTTAAATACATTGGGCCAGACTTTTATAAAGATAGGTGCCTAACTCTCTTAAGCGCTGTTGTAAATCCCACTAGGTTCCTAGGTGTCTAAAGATGCAGATAACTGCCATACACTTTCAATGGGAGTTACGCATCTCAAACGATTTACCAAAGCACCCAGCAATTTAGGTACCTATGTGCATCTTTAGACATCTAAATCTCTCTCTACATCTGGCCCATTGGGTAGCATTTTACTCCATAAGTAGTCCTGATGAAGTCACTTGCTTGGGGAAGCAAAGATTTCTTGGTGTAAAGGAATGCAGCTCCATTGACTTCAAACACGTTTTGCCCTTTTACCCCAACAGATACTTTGGCCTTTTGAGTATGTTAGGGCATTGGGAGTGTTCACAGAGGCATATATTTGGATAGCTGCGATTAGCATGATGAATGCCACCACTTAGGCAGATATTTGGACTTCCCCAAACTCTCTCTTGGAGATGGGGCAATGATATTTGTAGGGATTCCATACAAGTATTTTCCCAATCCTGTTCAGTGTTCCTGTGGGGTATCCATATCCTTGAAGTGGGCAGCATTTTTGTGCTGACTCATTGTCACCACAGAAATTCCGCTAGGTCAGCTGAGACTATATCCAACACCCTCAGTCTTTCCTCAAGCCTTTCTGTAAGTCTTCATATTGTTCTGTACACTGCGCTATTTCCATTCAAGAGCAATTACTTCCTTGTGAAATAGGGTGACAAATGGTGTGTGTGTGTATGTATATGTCCTAGCAGTGCCTAATATAAGCATGGTACCAACTCCTTTGATTTATATTGTATTCCTCCAGCAATACACCAAGCATCCAGCTTGTTCTCTTCATTGCTGCTATATGGTACACTGCGCCTAAGACTTTAGGGGTTTTGCTACAATAACTCCCTATTCTCTTTCCTGTTTTGTATGCTGCAAAAACACCCAAACATTTTCTTCTTGACTTTTTCTTCTGCAAGTCTGGTGATTTTTTATCTCTCTGTGCATTTGTCAGCTGCTCTATTATTAGCCCAGGTATTCATGGTCCCTTGCTATTCACTCTATCTCCCTGTTTGTATCACCTGTCAACTTAGAAACCACCCCTTCTGTGCCATTATGACACAAATATAGGGAGGGCTAGACTTGAAGTAGTGGTGCATAGAGAGGAGTGATGGGTGTGTAAGAGGGTCTGACACTCTGTAAAATGGCTACCCAGACCTGGACTCTGAGAACATAGAAGCAAGGGGGCACCTTGTGCCTGTCTGTTCTCCTCTCTTCCTCTTCGAAGCTGATGAACATGAAGTAGATGGGGAAGGACACAGACTGGGAGGAGCCATAGTTCTGTCCTTTAGCACAACTGCACTGTGTTGGGGGTATTGATGTTTTCCTATATACACACCAACACCATATTCCCCCCCATCTTCTTCCGAACTAAGTCTGACCAGTGAGGTATGTGTATGTGTTGCCTACAGATTATGATCCTCTGCACCAGCAACCTTCCCCCAAAACCTCACAATGAAACTATTTCAAAGTTTGAAAGTGTTTGGTTAATTTTCTTTCCCTGTTCGATCCCATTATCACGTGACAGTGCACGTCCTGATCCTGGCCAAGACCAGAATCAGAAATTCCACAAAGAAGACAGCTCTCATTTCCAGCCTGATTGAAAACGGGAATGAGTGGAAATCTCACAGTTGAATTATTCTCTGTGTAAGCTCGAAAGCTTGTCTCTCTCACTTACCTTGTTTCTCATAATAGGAGGAGTTGTGGTGGTGCATGTGATTTTTTTTTTTTTCTGATTTGCCCTGGACTCTTACATTCTTTTGCTCCAGTCACAACAGCGTTGTTGTTGTCTTCAAATGCGTGGGCCAGTTTCAACCTTCACTGGTGTTATTTCTGGATCATTTTACATGCTAGTCCTAATGGGCAATTACCTTGATCCCAGGCTTGTTGTGTGAATAGCACGCTGGGAATAGAACTCAAAAGTTTGGATGGGTTTTATCACTAGAGAATTTGATTAGTTTATCAGGAAGATTGCATCAGCTAAAATTTAGCATACTTAATTTGCTCTCTAGGACAAAGATCACTAGTTTCTGATGATCTTGTTGGTTTACCAATAGTCTGGAAAGAGAATGCTAAGTTGGTCTCATAGCCAAATGGCTAGCATTCTCTCCTGTAGGACACCTTTATTTGGACTGACCGGGGGCTGGGAACACAATGGAGGTGAAGTTCTCGGCTTTCAGAGTTGAGAGAGCTAGTAACAGCCGTTCTACCTCTTACCTGTAAAATGATGCTGAGGATTTGGAGTCTGCATTCTCAGCTATTGGAGTGGACATTAGGCATCTGCTATGACACAAATGGATCCCAGGTCTCCTTACTCCCAGTTCTGTGTCTTCATCACAAGACCTTCCTTCAACAGAAATCAACATTCTCGTTACTCTGGGTTTCCATCGTCTGAACGACATTCAACAATAGGCTCCCTCATCCCACCCTGTCCATGAGGTTTGAAGCAGCCTTGTCGTACCAAGCTATGAGCCTGATTTTTCAGCCGTGCTGAGTTGAGAAGTGATCAGCTGAAGATCACTGCCCTAGGACTCAGGAAGCCTGGATTCTCTTCCTAGCTCTACTACTGCTTTGCTGGGTGCTGTACAATGAGGTTAAAGACACTGACCCTTCTTTTTCAAGGGCTTTGAGAGTGGCTGCTGAAAAGTGCTGTATAAGAGCTAGGTATTTTATGCCCATGTGATTATTTACAAGCTACGTTGTAATTTCTTTACTGGCAAAATTCTGCCTGAGAGAGCCTAGAGGGATGACTAGTTTGACCTAGCATCTTATTGCTAACTACAAGGGGAGCTACTGGCAGATTATCTGCATCTCCCTAGCAGACAAGCAAAATCCCCACTGCCCACAGGTAATTACCATTTCTTGATTGGGTTTGAAAAGCGGAGATTTGTATTTAAACTTGTAATGTTTTGCACCAAAATGCAGAGTGTGTTGCTGAGAGACTGAGGTTTAAAAACACAAACAGAAAGAGACTTAACAGCATCTATATTAATGATGCCTAGCTCTTATCTATAGATATCTCGAAGCACTTTACAAAGAAGGTCAGTCTCATCAGTGCTGTTTTACAGATGGGGGGAAACCAAGACATGGGGGATGAAGTGATTTTTCCAAGGTCACCCAGCAGTGCAGTGGCAGAGCTGGGAATACAGCTCAGCTCCTTTGGGACCTGGTCTAATGTTCTAGCCACTAAGCTGTACCTGTGTATAGCTGGAGAGCCCCTACGTGTGTCTCCCAATAAGCTGGCATCTCTTCAGCTAACCACAGCTCCCACTTCCAGGTTTGAATCAGCATCCATACTCTCCTTTGTTTGGTTTTCCGGTCCCTCTCTAGCACTCCAGCTTCACCACACAAACTTAACTTGCAACATTAAACACAGAAAAACCAGTAGCAATATGATGTATTCATAGGGCTGCCACTGCTCCTACAATAACCGATGCCTGATCTTTATAATAAAATCTTGGCTACGCCTCCTCCATGTTCCACGCCCCAGTCATCCAACTCCTTCCCAAATGCCCAAGAAAAAAGGTGGGCTTTGCAGTTTGCCCAGAAAATTAACAAATCCAGCACCTGAAAAGCAAGGGGGCCTCATTTTTCATCCTTGGCAGAAGGAGGGATATGGCATAGATCGCTGCAGGGAGGGGGACTGATCCTCATAATGGAGGATTAATGCCATGCTTGGTCCTGCAGGAATGATTTTTTTTTGGTAAGGGACTGAAGGTTTGTTCTATAGACAACTGAAGTCAATGTAAAGACTCACACTAGCTCCACTGGGTGATCAGGTCCTGAATCAAAGGAATTGGTTAATTCAGAGTGGGTCCTGCATGGCACAAGTGTCATACAAGTCTGTGCGCCGTTGGGGGGGTGTTGGGGGGGGGGGGGGCTGGAACTAGAGGAACATTTAACCCCTTTGATTTGTTTAGATTTGTAAAATGTTCTAATTCCAAGTCTCCTGAAACAGGAGTCAAAGCCTTTACCAAGCTGTTCGCTATCAGCACAGCATTCTTCCAGCACTCAGTTCTGAAACCCCTGCCAAGTGAGCATGGGGCTTGGGAGTGTGTTACCCTAGGTACCCCTGTATTCATACCCTGCACACTATTGCAATGATATTTGTATAGAATGTGCCTGGTGAGGTGTCCCTTGAAAAAGAACAACACACTGGTCAATAATATCATTGTGAAATGTATGTTACACTGTAGGTGAAATTATGGATACGCTGCTATTCTGTTTTGGAGACTATAGGCAGACAAGGGAGGCAACACAGGCTTTTTTTCCAGACAAAGGGGAAGGCAAACACTGCTGGCTCAGTGGGAAACTGAACCAGGTGTGGCCAAATTCAATGATTCATTTGTATCGAAGGTGGCAGGAAGAGAGAATCTGCATTGTAAAAATTACCAGACAGCACAGAGTCTATACCAGGTACCACGCCATCCACACCTACCAGCAGGGGAAAGGAGCTTTATCTGGGCCTACATTGCAGAAGAATAAATTTCAAATGTTGACTGGACTATAAAGAGAGAGGGAGCAAATCCCTGAGTAGACCAGGAAAACCAGAGCCTGACTAAGAGCTAGACAGCTATTGCGAGAAAGTTTCCCCACCAATTTTCCCTACCAGGAACAAAGACTGTAGTTTGTTAAATCAGCTCTTAGCCCTTAGAAAGTGTATTTTTACCTTTGTTTGTTTATAAACCTATCTTTATTCCTTCTAGTTGATACCACTTAACCTATGTCCTTTTTTAAATAAACTTGTCTTAGTTTTACTATAAACTAATTCAGTGCTGAGTTTAAAGGGAAAAGTGTATTTACCCCAGTTAAATTAATCAACTGTAATGTACTGACTCTTTAACAGAGCAGCAAGCATAATACCTTCTGTGACTAGTGCTAGGGGATGTGCATTGCAGAGAATCACCTCTCAGGAGCTTGGAGGCTGGATTTCATTGATTGTTACCTGTTAGGCAAGGTTTGGGCTGGGAGAGCCTGGAGGAGTTTGCTGGTGGGGATACGAGCAGGTGTGGCAGGGAGCTAACACACAGTCTAACCTCCAAGAAAACTCACTTGGGCTGAGGCAGAGGGGTAACAGTGATTCATAGTTCTGGATACCCCTAGCAGAAGGTTAGCATGAGAAAATGGGGAGCCCTAATCTAGTTCTAGAACCCCTGCTGTGACCTTGGGATTTAATTTCTCTGTGGCTCTGAGCGCCAATCTGTAAATTGGGTATAATACCTCCTTCACAGGTGGGCTGAGGCTTAACTGCTCAACATTTGGATAATATCTGAAGGTGTAAGCTCCAGCTAAGTGCTAAGTATGGTTATTATCAGGATTCTGAGGTCTTCTAAACTCCTCCCCAAGCAAAAGTCCCAACCCTTTTTGCACCAGCAATATTGTGAGGACACCCCCGCAAGAATCATCAGCAGAGTTTGAACAGAGAAGCCACACTACTGCAGTGCAGAATGCTGCCACTTGAACGAAAGGAGAAATTCAATTAACTAGGAGCAGTAGTAGTCTACTTTTTCCATTCTTGAGGCCTTTAACACACTTTCCAAGCATGTTGCATTATGTCCTTTCAACAAGGGAATGTGTCAAAATGAACCTGTAAAACTTCTGCTGGCTTTGATACAGGAGCAGAAAACTGTTACATGTGCTTAGCTCCCTTCCCATCCTCACAGTCCCTGACATGCAATTAAATATCTGTTTTTTGTGCAGTTGTATCAAATTTTATATTGATACCCGCTGTCTGTGGGTGGCACTCTAACTGTATTGTGCCCAAGAACAATCCTTACTATGCAGTAACTACCACCTCCATATACTTATAAATGGTTCCAAGCAGCAAAATAACATTTGTATTGAACTGAGGAACATTTCATTGATTACAGGCAGCAGAAGAAATCTTTTGAAATGCAGACCATTATTTAACACCATTACTTAATAATTGCTTTCCAGCACCTGTGCTGAAAATAGGATCTGCGAGTGTTAAAATATTTTAGCAGATGGCTTCTGCTGAAATTGCTCTAATAATGCAAAGTCACATTTATAAGATTTGTGGGTGGGGGGAGCTGGGTATTTTCCCCCCTCTATTCGACAGGGGGAGAAGCAGTAGATGAAAATGAATATCATGTTAACATGATAGGTAGGTACTCTTGCAGTCTCCTGTCAGGTGATACATAGTCCTAGTAAACAAGATCAGATTAAGGGATCCAGCAGTCTTGAAAGACAGTTTTTACAGTTCCCAACAGGCCTTTCTTTTAGCAGTTTCCACTGTGTTTTATCCAAGATTCACAGACATCACAGAATGTTCAGAATCCATCTGTCACAGAGGCCTTGTTCTGATGCTTGCTGTTCTGAGGACTTGGAAAAGAGTTTTAGGAGTGACATGTAAGGGGAAAAGGCTAATACACTGTCTAGTCTTAATGTAACCTCCATGGGCACTCGGAACATTGTTTAGTTATATCATGAAGCAAGAGACTGCTTGCAGCAGCATAGGTATGGTATATCAGAGAGTGGTTACCTCCTAGGCAGCATCAGACAATTTACTGTATCTTTTTGTTAATATCGTACACTGCTGTTTTGTTCCCGAAGAGAAACTCGGAAAAGAGCAAGTGCCATGTCTGGCAGGAAATAGGAATTGTAAATAAAAACCGGCAGCCTCTTGGGAAATCCAAATTCAAAGGCTTTGAGACTCAATCTCCACAACTCTGAAGTGCTCAGAGATTGTGGGAGTCTGTTCTTCGATGAGAAAACCAATTTCAATTGTCTTACTGCTGACATTATGCTGTAGGGAGAGGGAAAAGAACACACATGAATGTGGTGACAATAACAAGGTTAGGAAATAAGAGAGCCAGCATTTTAGGGAGAAAACTTGGCTGGAACCTGGATTTTGAACACAGTTCAAACACAATCTTGCCAAATACAAACCAAGTTAGAACTAGAGAAGGGTGAGTAATTTTTTTTTCTTTCAGTTCATTGATAGTTTGAAAAAATTGAAGGGGCAAAACAAAAAAATCCAACAACTTCAGTTTGATTGTAAAACATCTTGGTGAAATGACAAATTCATTGTCAGATTGGAGGAGGAGGAAGTAGCCGGTTTTATAATTTTTAGCCCAATGGTCAAAGCACTCACATGGGATGTAGAAAACCAATTCCTCCTGCTGCTCAATATAGAAAAGGGATTTGAATTTGAATTATGTTACAGTAGTGTGCCCTAACCACTGGGATATGGGATATGCTAGAAGTAGGCTCTCAATTTCTCCAGTTGAAGCTCTTCTTCGTGTATAAATTAAATACACAGAGACTTCAACTTAGGCCTCCTGTATCCTAGGGAATTACCTACCCACCATCAGGCTCTAGAGTCTTCCTCAGTTGCTTTTCCTGGCCTAATGACTATTATGAATTACTATGAATTGCCACTATGAATGGTGGCCCATTGAAACTATTTGCCGCCCCGGCTCCCCCCAAAGCAAACTATTGGAAAAACTTCATCCAGTTCTAATTAAAATGCATTTTTGCAGTAAATTTTAACAGTATGTCAACATGGCTTTTGAACGATTTTAACAGAAGCAAATCCATTGACTCTGATGGTGCACACTCACTTACACAGGGGCTGAATTTGGTCCTCTGATAAGAATAAGATAAACATTACAAGAGCTTTGAGTCTTCGTGTTCCAGGACACTGGATGAATCTGAAATCCAGCTCCTTTCCCTTCTGAAGTTTAGGTCATTATGGACATTTTGTACTTTTTCCTCTGACACCTCTGCCGCTAGTCACTGTTGAAGACAGGATACTAGACCATGATGGAATGAGGGCTTGTCTACATGGTGTGTGTAGTGCACAACAGACAGTGTAAATCCTAGTGCACACCAGTGTCTTGCACTAACTGGCCCATGTGGAACCTGCTGGCATGCACTAAAAGTTCCTAGTGAGTTAATGTAGTATTAGAATTTACACACGGTGCACACTACCGCAACCATATAGACAGGTTCTGACTATTGGTCTAGACCGGGATTGGCAACCTTTGGCACGCGGCTCGCCAGGGTAAGCACCCTAGCCGGCCAGGCTGGTTTGTTTACCTGCCGCGTCAGCAGGTTCGTCCATCACGGCTCCCACAGGCCAATGGGGGGCTGCGGGAAGCGGCGCGGGACAAGGGATGTGCTGGCTGCTGCTTCCTGCCGCCCCCATTGGCCTGGAGCGGTGAACCGCGGCCAGTGGGAGCTGCGATCGGCTGAACCTGCCGATGCGGCAGGTAAACAAACCAGCCTGGCCGGCCAGGGTACTTACCCTGGCGAGCTGCGTGCCAAAGGTTGCCGATCCCTGGTCTAGACCACTCTGACACTAGTCCATACCATTATCGAATTTTGAGTGGATACTAAAGCTCAGTGAAGATTTTTCTCACTTGCCTATTGTCAATTCCAGGCAGCATGGACT
Source organism: Terrapene triunguis (assembly GCF_002925995.2). Lineage (NCBI taxonomy): Eukaryota > Metazoa > Chordata > Testudines > Emydidae > Terrapene > Terrapene triunguis. Next base: position 5,493,275 of record NW_020664582.1, on the reverse strand, counting down.
GAAGAACGGAACACAAGTGTGGTAGGCAGAACGTCCTGAGTTCTAATTCTGACACTGCTATGGATTCATGTGCGACTTTGTGTGAGTAGCTTCACCTCTCATCTTCTCTTTCCCCCTCCATAACATGGGGATAAACAACCCTTACCTATCTATCTCACAGGGTGCATTGAAGCTTTAATGGTTATAAAACAGCCTGAAGATTAAACCTATTATAGAAATGCTAAATATTAATTTTTAAATTAGCTCTTTTGCTTCTCTAAAAAGATTAATACATTTCAGGATAATAACTGATGGGGGATACCTAAAATGTTCATTTTCCCTTAGAAATAACATCACACAACAAAAACTTAACAAGCTTTTTCACAAGCTAAATTTGTGGAAGACATTCTGCAATTCTGTGTGAGGGACTGACCCTGTTTTCAGGTTTCCCTCAATTGACAGTTGTGCGCTGTAAGACTTTGGTCCGATTTTGGTGGTTGGGTTTAGTGTGCAGATGCTGGGTGGCGTTGCTGGCCTGTGATGTGCAGGAGGTCAAAATAGAGGATCTGGTGATCCCTTCTGCCCTTAAACTCTGACTGACAGGGTGAATGTTTAGGCTGACAAAGACTCAGTGAAGAGAGAGGATGATTAAGGCACGGACTCAGTAGACTTAAGTTCAACTCCCAGCTCTACCAGAGATTTCCTATGCCCCCTTAGGCAAGCCACTTAATCTTTCCATAGTCTCTACAATGGGTAATAATAATGCATCCATTTGCTATATCTCATCTATAATATTTGGACTGTAAAATCTTTCGGCAGGGTTTATCTATTTCTATATGGGTACACAGAACCTAGCGCAACGAGGCCTTGATCTTGGTTGAGGCCTGTAATAGAAATGAATGATGTAAGTGTGGTTTGGTTTAAGAGTTGGGGGAAGGCTCAGTCCATTTCAGTTTGGTGGAGGGTCAGTGTATTAAGCTGGGTGTCTTCCATTGGAATCAGTGCGCCCATGCTTAATTATAACAAGGGAATGGAGCGCTTCTACCAGGGGCTGAACTGTCCTGATAACAGAGGTCAGAATCTGCAACTGCTGGAGAAGTTCTGATGGGCCGTGGAAGCACCCAGGGGAATGGCCTCACCTGGAAGCTGTGAGGCAGCGTGGAATAAAACGACAGCCACTCTCCAATGTTACAATACAACATAGGAGCCTTAGCACAGAGCATCAGCCACCGTGTACAAGGTATTTAGTATGAGCCCCATTCCATCACCAGTGCCTTTTCCTACAGGGATTCAGACTTTGGAAACTGGGCTACCGTCGCTCTGCAGTACAAACTCATGCTGTCAGAAATGCAGCCGAAATCCACTCAGGCTATTTAGCTTGTCATAGGATGGTGGTAAACACCATAGGGACCTATAGGTAGGTTAATGGCCTACGGCAATGCAAATGATGTGCTTAGTACATTTACAAAACAAACTGTGATTCTCTCTTACACTTACGATTTTGCAACTGGAAGGAGAATTTTTTTTTCAGTTAGTCATGGCTCATTAACAGCTACCATTGAATGGTTCTTATTTTAATTTCCTTGATCTAATTCAGTCAGGTTTCTCAGCTAACAGCCAGACTATAGGTTTTGGCTTAACTAGTGAAATATATAACTAATTTACGTTAATGACTATAACAGGACACTTAGAAATGTCCAGCCAATCCAGTCACGCAGTTGGCTGAAGACTTTAATAGAGGTGAAATGCTGCCTCGTGCAATGGAATAACTAATGAACCGTTCCCCTTTTTTAACCTTTTATTTTTCAGTGTAGGGAAGGTTTTTAAAGACCTAAATTAAAAAATGCAAATGCAGAATGTTGGAAGAGGAGGGGGCAGAGCTCTTTGACAATATTTCATGGATTAGGAGTGTCACACAATGGGAAATATCACAGGTGATCTGAGACAGAGGGCCTTGATCCTGCAAGTGGATCCCTGTGAGTGAACTTCAGGCCTGTTCTATGCTTAAAACTTAAGTCGACATAGCTACTGGTGTGAAAAGTCCATACCCCTGAGCCCTGTAGCTATGCCTACCTAACACCTGGTATAGATGCACCTAGATCGACAGATGTATGCTTCCATTGACCTAGCTACTGTCAGTCAGGGAGGTAGCGTTCTTGCAGCAACAGGAAGAAACACCTTCCATTGCTGTAGTCTGCATCTACACTTCAGGGTTACAGCAGCATAACTACAGCAGTATAACTCTACCATAGTGTAGACATGGCCATAACACCTACACACAGTCCCACTGAAATCTCCTGTTGGGGGACACATTTGTTTTTCCAAACCTGAGACTTTTGCCACTCAATGGTGACAGCGGTTAGAGGCAAACTGGTCCTTCTCTGCTTTAGATAACACTTTGATACTCTTATTATGTATATTACCATAGTTCCTAGAAACCCCAACCCTGGACCAAGACCCCGCTGTGCCAGAACAGTCTATCCCCACACCAAAGAGCTTACAGTCTAAGACAAGACACAACAGATGGATGAAGACAGGGAAGCACAAGGAAACAATGAGACAATATTGGTCAGCATGATAGGCAGTGGTCTTATAACACAAGCATTGTCTCTAGCTAGAGTAGTGATGCTTTTCGTGCTACCCAGTAAGATGGCTTCATTTCCATTTATCTTTCATTCTGACTTTTTCTGTTTTGAACATTCACCGACAAAAACTGCTTTTATTATGACAGCTTCCTCAGAGGCTGGTGCAGTTTCCCACCCCACTAATTCAGGTTGAGTCCAGATGGGAATAACAACTCAGGAACCTAGTCAAAGACAGTGAAAGTTGTGATCTCTGTTCTTGAACTGTACCCAAAACAGTCTAGTATGGGCAGAGCTGAATCATTGTGGCAGCACCTTGCCTGGTCAAAATGACTTGAGTTTACAGAGCTGGGGACAAGAATCATATTGTCACTTGAGTGATTCTTTTTAACTCATGCCAGTGACATCAGACAGCTCCATTAGGATGAAGAATTCTATTTTGCTAAAGGAAGTTTACCATTTAAAACAAGTACCTCCTTTTTTCCCTCCCTCTGAGTAAGAAAAAGACAGTGCTATGTTTTAATTCTAAAGTGGATAAAGAGCCATATCTGATCCTGCTAAATCTGAAGTAAATTTGAAATTGTAAAAATAAGTTTCTCCTAGTTTCTTTCAGTAATGTATCTTCTGGTGCTTCCTTCTGATACTGAGGCCTTGTCTACACTACCGCAGTAAGTCGACCTAAGTTACGCTACTCCAGTTACGTGAATAACATAACTGGAATCGACACAGCTTAGGTCGACTTACTGAGGTGTCTACACTACACTGCATTGACGGGAGAGCATCTCCCGTTGACTTACCTTACTCTTCTCATTTCAGTGGAGTACCAGAGTCAACCGGAAAGCCAGGGCCATCCCTAGGGGGATGCAGGGTCCGGGAACACCCCTCCCCCCCACTCTGGCCCAGGCCCTGCCCTGTTCTACCCATTCCTCCAAGCTCCCGCCCCGCCTCTTTCCGGCTTTCGCCCCCTCCCGAGAGATGCCGGGATCTGGTGGGGTGGGGCGGGCTGGGGCTGGGTCGCTTGCTGCTGCTGGCACCAGGCCCCCCACTAACACCCTATGCCACTCTGGACCCCATGTGCTAAAGCACGGGGCCCCCCAAAGCATGGGGCCCGGGGCAATTGCTCCGGTTCGTCCTATGGATGGGACAGCTCTGCGGAGAGTGCTCTGCTGTCAATTTAGTAGATTTTCACTAGACCTGCTAAATTGACACCCGCTGCATCAGTTGCAGAAGCGCCGATCTACCGCTAGTGTAGAGATGGCCAGAGAATTGAGTGACCATTTATAACAGCTCTGATTATGAATGCACTGTAAAGTGAAGCATTTTGTAGAAGGAAAACTCAGTGGTAGACATAGGGGGGGAAATAAAGTGCAAACTTATGTCCCTTTCATTGTTCATTATTGAAGGGCGATAGCCATGAATAAGGACCAAATTGAAATGAACAAAAATATTCACATATCCGAGAAAAATATCTGCAATTTAAAATAATGAAAAGCTACATTCCTTTTTCTTTTTTTCTTTTTTTAATGGCATATGCAATACGTCCATTTTACTCCAATTTTCTATAATGGAAGCAGCTGGGTTCTAAATGGGAAATAGTAATAGATTTTAATGGACAAAATCTGTCCATTGGAACTGACTATTTTCTAACAAGGTGTCGGATCTTGGCACGTTGCCCACTCAAAGACAGTGTGTCTCAGCCAATTATGTGACGAATCACATTGTGAGATGAAGTGTCACATCACATTGCATTCTGGTACATCTGAATGCAAGGAAAATAACAAGAGTGCAAAATACGAGACTGGCCAGGAGCTGGCTCATGCATATATCAGTCCTTTGATCTGCCCAAATTCTTTCTGGACGCTTTGATTATTAATTAATCAATCAGTAGCTCTAATCAAATGTCTACTGGTTTAATAACGAATACGGGAGTGAGGCAATGAAGAGAAAAGAGGGGTCTGAGATGAACAACTGTTGTATTTGTTTCAATTGCATCCACCCCAAAGTAGTGTTCAGTTTTATCTGGTTATAACTAAGCATCTGGGATTTTATTGCAATTACTTTTAATAGTCCAGACTCTCTCTCTCTCTCTCCTCTCCCCCCCCCCCCCCCCCGCCCCCAGTAACCCTGCATCTACTGAGATCCCAGACCATGGTTCATGCATGGCAGTTGTACCATAAGGAGCAAAATGGGCTATCACTTAAATAAATGGATGGGCTAATTTGAATTGATTTCATGGCAGCTTTCCTTCCCCCTTTGTTTTCTTATGTTGTTCGGTTTGTCTTGTTTCAGAGCCAGACAATCTGTCCCACACTCTCAGTTGTTGATTGGCTAATTAGAATTTTAAAGGTAGTTCACCCTTTGCAGTTTGACATGAATACCCTACAGATTGCTAGGAACAGCAGCTTCTGGGTTTGTTTATTTTTGCCTGGTTTTAAACTAATCAACACATTAGAAGTTCTAACAGATTTAGATAAATCTTTAACTATAAATTCATTACAAATATAAGTATCCTATTTTATCAGTAGTATGTGTCTGTTGTGGTAGGGCAGTGCCCCATTGTGCGAGGTGCCATGTAACAGAAAGACAGCCCCTGCCCTGGAAAGCTTGCAAATGGCGTGCTTGGTTTTGGAAATTTGGAGTTGTCATACTGCCCCAGACCAATGCTCTACTTACTGTAATAATATCTTTTCTCTGAGCTAGATTGTTGTCTTTTGTTCTTCACCACAATAACATGAGAGCATTTTGATACACTTGGGTCCCAAATAACCACATTTACTAAACATCCACAAACACACCAGACCTAGCTACATACACAATGCTACTCTGGTTTCAGGCAACTTCTATGCTACACAACACAGTGAGTGCCACGAGAGGGCTCACAAACCATTTAAAGGGATACTATCCTATTCTGATATGCAACGGTTGTGAACCCCTTGCTTTTATTAGTGAACAGTTACTCATGTGAGTAGTAATAGACTGCAGTGGAACTACAAGTGAGAGTAACTACTCACCAAACTAGTCCTCTGACTGTGGTCAGTATTCGATACCATTATAGGATGGTGCACCATATCCTGAACTGGGTCAAAATTTGGAATAGTCTGACTATTATTTAGTAAAACAGCTATACAGTCTCTATTAATATTTTAATGACACCAATACAAAATAGTAGTTTTTAAAATACAGTTAAATATAAAAACAATAATAATGAAAAGAGAGAAAGCAATGATAGTCAGCAAACTGGAAAACAGTAGGAAAAAAATCAGTTGTAGTTTAGAGAAAAGAACTAATATTAAAGCACATCTGTAGTCCGCATAATGACCTTCATCTATTTATAAATAACTCTTGGCAATTCAAGCAGTCGTATGAAAAAGTAACTACTGTAGAATCTTGCTAGTTAGCCCTTGCAAACATCCTGTCACTTGTGCACACAAAAAGCCACTGTCTTCCTAATTCTCAGCAAAGATTTAATTGCAGATTCCATAGTGAACATTTTATAAGCAATTAAAACTGAGCTACACTTTTCAGGTAAATGAACAAGGTACACTTTCTGGAGCATTAACCACCACTTTCAGTGGGTTTGTTCACTTACTCACTAATTCTCTGATTTAAGCACATACTCAAGTCTAATGGAAGTAAATGGGTGTAATAAAGTCTTATCTACATAGTTTTTGTACCAATATAGTGTGGATGCAATTATACCAGTAAAAAAGGCACTTACATTTGTGCAGCTTATTGTGTAAGTAGGGTCTGAATGAATTCTTCCCTGACAGCTAGCTGGGAGGGGGGAGAAACTTCCCGAGCATGAACCTACCTACTCTGCTTATCCAGCAGATAGAGCGGGGCTGCTCAAAATAATCAACTTTGGCTGGTGTTGGGTTACAAGTCACTTTAGTGCTGAGTGCAGGGATGGTGGGGTGCTGTTGCCAATGTTGTGGGCATTGTTGTGTGGGTGCATGGAGGCAGGCCTGTGCTTGACCTGTCCCAAATGAGGGGATCACCCTCAGCTGGAAGGACCTTGTTAAGCCTGGCCCTCGAATGCCAGAGCCCTCTGAAAGTAAGAGGGGTGGAGTCAGGTGTCCCAGCCAGGAGACTGCTCAAAGAAAGAGCTAAATAGGTTTTATTAGGAGCCTCTTCGTTATGTTAAATGCTCAATCAGATCTGAAATCAGTTGTGGTAGGACTGTGTTTCTGCCCTGCCTGCTAAGAGCTAAAAATCACTGAGAGCTGAAATCACTTGAGATGGGGCACAGTTCCTTCCCAACCTACAAAGAGCAGAAAATTACTAAGGCCAGGTCTACACTACCGCGGTAGTTCGACGGCTGGCAATCGAACTTCCGGGTTTGATTTATCGCGTCTGGTCTGGACGGGATAATTCGAACCAGGAAGTGCTCGCCGTCGACTGCGGTACTCCACCTCAGCGAGAGGAGTACCGCGGAGTCGACGGGGGAGCCTGCCTGCCGCGTGTGGACCGCGTCTGAACCGCGGTAAGTTCGAACTAAGGTATGTCGACTTCAGCTATGTTATTCACGTAGCTGAAGTTGCGTACCTTAGTTCGACTTGGGGGGTTAGTGTAGACCAGGCCTAAGAGATTGATGTGCAGAGGTCACAGCAGAGGCAGGTGGCAGCAGAAGGTGACTGACAGTCAGCTGGTGAGGTGGAGAGGTGCGGCGAGAGCAGCGAGCAGACTGCTGGTAGGAGCAGCCAGTGGGAGCAGGCAATTGGCAAGCAGCTGGCGGAGAGGTACGGTGAGCGGTCAGCAGGGTAGCTGGCGGAGAGGAGGGGCGAGCAACCAGCAGGGCAGCTGGCGGAGAGCGCCAGAGCAGAGCCCCGCAAAGAGGGGCAGCAAGCGAGTGCCCGAGCAGCAGCGTGTGTAAGGTGCCTCTTTACACACCCCCTCCACCCAGGTCGGAGGTGAACGCTGCAGATGCACCTCTGAACTCTGGGTCTGCACTGACCAAGAACAGCGACTGTGAGTGGGGTGCAGAGAAGGGACGGGCACGTAAAAGGGACTTTTGGGTTGCTGGACTTAAGAACCTGAGGGGAAAAGGACACTGCCCAACTTACTTGGGGTGGATCTTTTGCTCATGGTTTATGTTTATGAACCCTGTTTGCGGTGTTTTCCCGAATTAACGCTGAGTTACTTCCCTCCTTTTATTAAAAGTTTCTTTTCTACATTCAGAATCTGTGCTTGCAAGTATTGCCTCTCAGAGGCACCCAAGGGTGGTGTGTAACTTTCCCAGTTTATGAGCCGGTTCTGTGTTGTATCGATGGAAAGGAACCCCTAGATATTGAACCCGGCCCTGGTTGCTGCTGGCTCCACCTGGCAGAAGGGTTACAAAAGCATTGTTATACTGCACAACTGCACCCCAACTAGGAGGTCATACTGCTTTAATATCAGACTCTAACTATACTGATAGTGGCACCAAAACTAGCTTATGTAAAAATATTATATTATTACCTAAGAAATGTTGGCTCAGTGCGAAAGCTTGAGTAAATGGGCCTCGCTCTATTGAAGTCTATAGGCACTGCTTCTCAGTTGAAGTAAAGCCATTCTTTTCTCCCCACTATTAATACTCTGAGGGCTGGAATCACAAAGAAACTTAGGTGTGGGGACTTTTAGGTGCCTGGAAAAATCACTGCAGTTCACAAAGCCTGAGTTATGTCAAGCCTGGTCCATGGATTTCCCGTGCAGTTTGGCTTTTAAAAAGAACCAAAACACCACTTCGGAATTGGGGAGGAGGCGTTTGTGGATTGCATTTAAGGCTTTGTTTTAATAGGCTCCCCCAGCCTGTGCTCATGCTGGGAATTGGACCAGCCTCTATACCATGCTGCATCCAAAATGTCCGTCATGTCATCATCACGTTGGGGCGGCGTGTCTCCTTCCTCAGTGCTTGCAGGGGAAATGGGAGGGGGCAGGAAGACAAAAAGGAAAAAGCGTGCACAGCTCAGAGGGTGGGAGACAGGCAGTTCAACCAGCATATGCATAGAGCTGAGTGAGTCATTGCCTGATCGTGCACCGCTGCCTACCCTCCCTAGACAGTGAATGGGGAAAGAGACACCTCGGAATGGGATTCACAAAAGCCAGCACGCTAGGCCGCTCTTCACCTAAGCGACCCAATAGGAGGTGCCTAGCTGAGGGATGTGTCCTGAGATAGGGACCTAAATCTGGGCTTTAAGGAGCATCTTCCCCCCCGTTTGGGATTCTCAGCTGCAAATCCTCTCTTGGCATTAGGTGCCTATGCCATTTTAGCAAGAAGCCAGGAAGAGGACCTACCTCCTCACTTTTAGCCCAGTGGTTAGGGTACTCACCTGGCATGTGGGAGAAACCTGCTTCAAGTCCCTTCTCCACCTGAGGCAGGGAGAGGATTTGAACTGGGATCTGCTATCTCTTAGGTGAGTGCTCTAAACACTGGGCTAACAGATATGAAGGCGCTCCTCTGCATCCAGCCCACGGCTCGCCTATGGGGGCCCGATCCAGTAGGTGACATCTGAGCACACTTACCATGTCAGGTGAATTAGGTGGAGGGACATCTATCTTCCCTGGGTTCGTGGATTCCTTTGGGGCTTAGGTGCCTGGGCCCGTGGCATGGGGCTGCAGTGTACCTGCTCAGAGGAAGAATTAGTTTCTTAGGGAATTTGTATTGCAAAACTGTAGATGTCAAACAAGTTTAGTTGTCTACAGGGTTTGGTGGGAACTGTGCAGCAGGGCTTTAGGCACCTAAATCCCAGAATCAGGCCCCACTGAGATTCACTGAAGTGGCATTTAGGCACTTCAGTCCTTTTGTGAACCTAGCTCTGTGCCTTTATTTCCCTTCTAAAAGAGCTTGTATACACAATGCTCAGCTGCTAACACATCAAACTATCAACAAAGAGTTTTTAAACTCTCATGTTGGTAGCGAGTGAGAGTTAGTCTCTTAGGTTTCCATAGTTTCTGTATCCCTAACATGCAGTTGTCAAGAGCTCTGCCATGATTTGCCCTAGGTAGCTTTTTGAGCCAGGGCCGCCCAGAGGATTCCGGGAGCCAGGGGTCTTCGGTGGCGGGTCCTGGGGCGGAAGGACCCCCCGCTGCCGAATTGCCGCCGAAGACCCGGAGCGGAAGAAGCTCCGGGGGCCCGGGCCCCGCGAGAGTTTTCCGGGGCCCGTGGAGTGAGTGAAGGACCCCACTCCAGGGGCCCCGAAAAACTTTCGTGGGGGCCCCTGCGGGGCCCGGGGCCTGGGGCAAATTGCCCCACTTGCCCCCCCCTCTGGCCGGCCCTGTTTTGAGCTGCCATTGACGATTCCTCCCCTTTAAGATTAATAACTGCATTCCAGAGATGGCATGTGTTTGTATAACGTAGACCCTCTGGGTGATCACTGAAAATCAAAGGCATTGATACTTGTCTTGCATTAAGGGCTAGATTCAGAGTCTTTTTTCCTTGACTTCATAGATTCATAGATTCTAGGACTGGAAGGGACCTTGAGAGGTCATCGAGTCCAGTCCCCTGCCCGCATGGCAGGACCAAATACTGTCTAGACCATCCCTGATAGACATTTATCTAAAGTAGGGGAGATGTTAATTCACTAATTCCAAAGCCAGAAGGTGCCACTGTAATCAACTAGTCTGACCTCCTGAATATAATACAGCCCATAGAAAATGGACCCTGAAGGAATCCCACTGAAAGATTCCCATTGACATCAGTGAACTTCAAGGCTCGATCCTGCTCCTATTGACTTCAGCGGCAGGAACAGGCTGCAAATGGGAGATGTTTACCAATACTTTTTATAAGTTTAATATTTCCAAAGTGGTCATATTTGTTAAGCTTCAACCAGTTAAGTTGCCCATAGCCTTTCTGTGCCCCCCTGCTCCTGGAGTCCGTGAACTGCAGGGACATCTGGATATTATTCTCATTTCCACAAAATGAAAAGAAGATACAGCTCCAAAGAGAGCGGCTTGACATGAGTTGCCAAAAGAAAAGGGGAGTCTACCTAACCAGAAGTATGAGGATAAATGGACACCACATGGAGTTTATGAAATGCACAACTGTAAAAGGAATGTGACTGTTAAAAGAATAGACTATGGGAACAATAAGTAAATTTCAGTAACCATTTAACCCATTCCAAGCCCAGGTCTTTCCCATGTGCAGTCTGAGCATCCAGGATGTACAGCAATAATACAGGACTAAATGGAAATTAAGAGGAGATTCCGGCCAACAGATAATATAGGACTATGCATAGTAGTGATACAGAATTATTTTTTATTTGTATCAAGGCACTTAGGAGCCCTAATTATGCACCAGATCCCCACTGTGCTAGGTCCTGTACAAACACAGAACAAAGAGTCAGTCCCTGTCCCAAGGAGCTTACAATCTAAGTATTGACAGAAGGGGAAGTATAAGATATAACAATGAGACAATATTGGTGGTAGGCACTGGTTGCCGCACACCAGCAGCTTAACCGTTGTCAGGCTTTTTATAGCCATCATGGCCAAGTGTTTTGAAGGTGGATTATGAGATCGTTTTGCAGATGTTTACAGGGAGCACCTCCCAAGTGTGAGGTACAGCATGCGAGAAAGCACCAAAACTTGAGTTTTTATAGGAGTCATGGCCAAGTGGAGGGGAGTGTCAACAGCTCAGTAGCGACTGAGAAATGATAGATAGGGTGAGGATTGACCGTGAAGGGTGTTGAAGATGAATAGGAGGAGTTTGTTTGATGTGATAGAGAAGGGAGAGCCAGCGGAGGGATGAAAAGAGAGGGGTGACATGGTCAAAGTGACAGGCTAGGAAAATGATATTGATAGCAGCATTCTGAATGGATACGAGCGGGACAAGATTGCATTTGTCAAGACAGCGAGAAGGATGTTGCAGTAACTGAGATGCATGATGATGAGACCCTGGACAAGATATTTAGCTGTGGGGATGGATAAGAAAGGCCAAATCTTAGGGATGATATGCAGAAAGTATCGGCAAGATTTAGATATAGCCTGGATGTGAAGACTTATAGAGGTCTGAATCAAAGACGACAGGCCTGAGTGACAGACAGGATGTTGGCGTTGTTCACAGTGATTTGAGAAAGGAGGTCTTGTGGGGGAAGATTAGAAGCTCTGTTTTAGCCATGTTCAGAGGGCACTGACAGGTATACCTCCACGAGGAGGTGCCAGAGAGACAAGCCAAGATCCTAGTCTGGAAACGGGTCTGGAGTCAAGTAGTAAATCTGTGAGTCATCAGCATAAAGTTGGTTGCTGAATTTGTGTTTGGGGATGAGATTACCCAGAGATAAGGTGTAGGAAGAGAAAGGAAGGGGACCAAGGACATAACTATGTGTTGTACATGACTAACAACCAACCCTTTTGAAAGAGAACATGCAGTAAAGCAATGTGGTTTAATACCATCAACTTTCTCTGTGTTGAATATTTTATTAAGGGTGATCAAACCACAGGCAAGGCATCTCACAGTTTGATCTACAAGCAAAGGATCTAAATAAGCAATGCTGGTGAAAATGAAAGTTATTTTACTTATTTAGGGCCAAATTCTGCCACCTTTACTCACACTGAGTAGTACCTTAATCCATGCAATCAAGGGGACTATTCAAGAAGTAAGGTCCTACTCAATGTGAGTCAGGGTGCAGAATCTGGCTAAGGTCTTCAAGAGTAGCTAGTGATTTTGAACGCCTTAAGTTTTGGGTTCCTACCTTGAGACGCCCTAAAGGGGTCTGATTTTTCATAAAGTGCTGAGCTCCCACTCTAAATATCAAGTCCCTGTTAAGGTGTTTAAAATTGGGCACTCGAAGTGAGGCCTACACAATCACCAGTCACTTTTAAAAATCTTGGCCTCAAGCCCTTAGGAAAATTCACAGAGACACAGAAATATAGCATTGTGCTGGTAAAGAAAGAGGAAAAGTGTCTTTCTCTCTCCCCCCCCCACCCCCCCACGTGTTTGTTTGTTTCCTCCAAGTAGATCCCAAAGCAATTTTACAAACTTCACTGATGGATTAGAAGTAGATACTTCCTATTTACATATGTGTACATAGTTATATAAAATCATATTGTCTTACACTGAAATGCAGCTTTCTTGGGCATGGAACGTGGCAACTACTTATCAGAACACACTCTGGAGAGGAAGTGAATTTTAAAAATAACTTCTAGTTGAAAATGCACAGGGAATTTAAGAATTATCTGAATGAATTTGTCCCAGGACCCTTCAGTTGGTGAACCCCAGTCTTCTGAAAAGTGCCGTGGGATCCTGAATCCTGGCAAAGTCATTTCCTGGGCTGTTACTGATGATTTTCAATAAATCTTGGAATACAGTGGAAGTTACAGAAGATTGGAAGAAAGCAAATGCTGTAACAATATTTCCAAAGGCTAAATCGGATGACCTGGGTAATTATAGGCCTGTCAGCCTGACATTGATCCCAGGCAAAAATAATGGAACTGCTGATACGAGACTTGATTAATAAAAAAATAAAATGAGGGTAATATAATTAATGCCAATCAACATGGGCTTATGGAAAATAGATCCTGTCAAACTAACTTGATATCTATTTTTGATGAGCTTACAAGTTTGGTCGATAAAGGTAATAGTGTTGATTTAATATATTTAGACTTCTCTAAGACACTTCACTTGGTACCACATGACACTGATTAAAAAATTAACATGGCACACATTAAATGGATTAAAAACTGTCTGACAGGTCTCAAAATGTAATTAGAAATGGGGAATCGTCATCAAGCAGGTGTGTTTCTAATAGGGTCCTCCTGGGGATCAGTTCCTGCCCCTTTCATATTTTTATCAATGACCCATAAGAAAACTAAATCAGTAGTGATAGTTTGCAGATGGCCCAAAGATTGGGGGAGTGGTTAGTAATGAAGAGGACTGGTCTCTCTTACAGAGTGATCTGGATATTGTGGTAAACTGGGCGGAAGCAAACATGCATTTTAATATGGCCAAATTTAAAGTTATACATCTAGGAACAGAGCATGTAGGCCATACTTACAGGATGGGGACTCTCTCCTGGGAAGTAGTGACTGAAAAAAGCTTGGGGATCATGGTGGATAATCAGCTGAACATGAGTTTCCAGTTCAACTCTGTGGCCGAAAGGGTAATGCTATCCCCAGATGCATAAACGGAGAATATTGAGTACAAATAGGAAAGTTACATCACCTCTGTATTTGGAACTGGTGGAATACTGTGTCACTGCTGGAATACTGTATCTAGTTCTGGTGTCAACAATTCAAGAAGGAGGTTGATAAATTTGAGAGGGTTCAGAGAAGAGCCACGAGAATGATTAAAGGATTAGGAAAACATGCCCTATAGTGATCGACTCCAGGAGCTCAATCTATTTGGTTTAACAAAGAGAAGGCTAAGGGGAGATTTGGTGACAGTTTATAAGTATGTATATGGTAACAAAAATTTGATAATAGGCTCTTCCATCTAGCAAACAAAGATATAATAAGTCCTAATGGCTGGAATTTCAAGCAAGATAAATTCAGACTGGAACTATTAAATTTTTAAATTTTAAACAAGGAGGGTTGGAACGATTTACCAAGGATTGTGGTGGATTCTCCATCACTAGCAATTTTTAAATCAAGATTGGATGTGTATTTAAAGGATGTGCTCTAGTTCAAATGGGAATTAATTTGGGGAAGTTCTATAGCCTGAGTTATGCAGGAGGTCAGACTAGATGATCACCCTGGTCCCTTTTGGCCTTATAATCTATGAAGAAATCATGTTTCATTTGACAGCTTCTGAAAAATTCTTCCCAGATTTCATCGGACCAGCCCCTCTCGTTTGCAACTCGGAAGATGACACTGAAGAGGGAGGAACTGAGGATGATTAAAAACCTGCTCTTTGCTATTTGTGCAATAACTGTGGACAATTCCTTTCCAAATTAAATCTGGCTGCTGGCTGGCTGGCAAGCTCCCTGGCAAATACAAACCAGTTCCCTGCATGCCAGAAAGCTTCAGTTGTATATGTGCCACTTCTGATCCATCTGCAGAAAATGCTACATGCCAATTGCTTTATTTAGGTTGGGTTGGGAAGAGGAATGTAGTTTAGTTAAGAAGCATGTTGATACTGTGCTCATTTATAGAGGTTTTCTACTCCCCCATCCAAATGGCTCTGGTTTTATAACTTCATTAGACCGTACTCCAAGAAGACACCAGGGTAAACTTATATCCCCAAAATTTAGCTTGGTACATTTTTTATTATTATTATTTAGACAGGTCCGGTTATTTGGGTATCCTTGTTTAATTGGTGAAGAGCATCAGGAGGTGAGGTGACACAATCTTTTCTGTTTCTTTCTCCCTAATTGTTACTTCCACAAATTTATGAGACGAGGATTGAATTGTTTCAATAGGAGATGAAGAATCATCTTGCTCATAAGTGACTGAAGCAAGTTTTCAGTGCTTAAAAATGTCACAACAAATGAAATTAGGTTAATAATTTTAAAAGGAGTTCTCATTTGTCCATTGTAGGCAAACGTTGAGCCAGAGAAACTATACAGATGAGCCAATACCACCTTCTGAGATGGAGAAATAGAGACCATTTGGAACACGGAGTCCATCACAACTAGATGAAATTCAATGTGGGCCTAGAATTAATGCTAAACACTGACAACAAAATAGCTGGATTGGAAAACAACCTAGTACCTTCCTTCCCTTCTCTCTGCTGCTCACACTCCTGGAATAAAGGAGGAGTCTCTGATGGTGTAGGGCAACTAGAATGACATAGGACATTTCTTACTACCCACCCTCCTTACCTCACAGCCCTTGGTGCATTGGTGTCACTAGGGTGACCGTACAGCAAGCGTGAAAAATCGGGATGGGGGTGGGGGGTAATACGAGCCTATATAAGAAAAAGACCATAAAATCGGGACATCTGGTCACCCTAGTGTCACCAGGGGAGGGGGGAAAAGAACATGACGGGAGCATTTTGTTCTTGAGCTGTAATGGACTACCAGAGAAGGAGGATCTTTGGGTTGTTCTAGCGTATACTGGTGGCTGACAATTCCAACAGGTGGTATATTGAAAACTCTGTTAAAATTACAGGCTATTACTTGAAGAGTAAAGGCTTTCCTGGTCCTGCTTGCAGGCTTGGGGGCTCTATAGGGAAGGGTAGCAATCAGAATCAGTCTTCAGAGAGAGATCCTAGAATAAGATTGGTTTGAGTTGTGCCTCTGTTTTAGGGGGCTGCCTGCTTTAGGGTTCTTGTGTGTTCTGAATTCTAAGAAATAAAGTAACCTTCAGTAAGATAATGGTATGTTCTTGTCTAATTTCTCTGTGTATGCCATGAATATAACATGGAATTGGTGGATTAGACAGGGAATGGTCAACCACCAGGTGCAAGGGTGTCCTAAAGCCACTTTTGCTATCCATTGCTGACTTGAGCTCAGCTGAAGCCTAAAATTGGGGATTGGTAGTGCACATATAGTTCTAGATCATGTTGTATGTTATTTATGGTGTTATTTACAGTGAAGGTAGGTCCTGATCAATAGATCGATCTGTCTATTTAAGGTACTTGTATGGCCCCTATTACCACAGTATCAGAGCATCTTACTGTCTTTCATGTATTTATCCTCACAGGCCCATTTGAAGTAGGGAGTACAATTATCACCATTTTACAGATGGGGAATGGAAGCACAGAGAAAGATTAAGTGACTTCCCCGGGGTCATATAGGAAATATGTGGCAGAGCAGGGATAACATTGGTTCTGAATAATACTGGCATTTACATTACTTTTTCAAGTGTTTTCAAGAGGGAGAAATGGCATATAGTATTTCACAGCTTTAGATCTTATTTCAGCATGTGAGCCAACAAAAAAATATTTTAACCGGATAATGATAGGCAATGTAGACCACCACTGTAATGCACTAGCTTTTTCTAGCTCTCCAACTAGGTAAACAAGTGAATGAGTTTGACAGTCATACTACAGTATCTGGTGCACACTAGTCCCCCCATCCCATCACAAAATCATTAGACTCATGTAAGAACTGGCAATTTCTGTTCATGAGAGGCCCAGGAGGGAAATTGTTCATAGTTACTGCTATGCTCCCACCAGACACACAAAGAAGTTAGATAAAAACATAAATACTCTTTCTGTAAGTGTGCAGTGTAACACTACTTTATTTCTTAGAATCCAGAGCCCTAACATACAAGAATCCAAAAACAGAGAGAGAGAATGCAGGCTGCTCCCTCAGCCAGAGAGGCACAACTCACCCCACCTTGCTTTAAGCAGGCTCTTTCTAGACTGACTGTGCCCACACGCTTTATTACAGAGGCCCCTAATCTGCAAGCAAGACCCTGAAAACCCCTCCTGTTCTTAAAGTGATAGCTTGCAATTCTAACACCATCCTCACTATACCGCATTTACCAGTACAGACTAAAATGAACTGGCAGACTGCTAGGGGACATTTACAACTGGGCACCTGACAGTATTTTGCTCAGCTTAAGCTAATGCTGCCCATTTTACACTCGTGAGTATTCTTGTTTGAAAAAAGCAGAAACTCTTGAATGTGTCTTGTCATCCTTGATTGCATCTAAGCATACTGGGCTCTGGCTCTGCCATCCTCTTCAAGTCTGACTAACCCCTCGTGATCTGAGAGAGCTCTTTTGCAAAATCTCTGCTGTTTTCTCGGTGTATGCGTGGCTCATCTATTTCCTTTTTATAGCCCTCAATTGCTTTGCCACGGCTGATACCAGACAACACGGATATTGTCTGACATTGTCAACAGGGAAATTATATCAAGCATTGTACCCTCGGTGCTGATTGTTGCTTAAGAAGGAAACTGAAGACTACAGTAATCAGTCTCACTGCACGTTGCTGAATTAAAATTTTGTGCTTATTGATAATCTTCCTTGACATTAATATGAATAAAATGGCAATAAGCCTATATTTTAGATTCTGTCATTTCACTCTCCATGACTGGTACTGTAACTTTGCATTCTCCCACTACACTCTTTCAAATTACACTTACAAATTGCCCCGCTGAATAAAGAGCACTGTGCGGGGATGACAAGTATTGATTTCCAATCTCCTTCCAAAATGACTCTATCATTGCAAGTGAGTCAGGCAATTTGCCTCACTTTACACTTCAGGCTACAGGCCTCAGATCACATTGACAGGTCTGATCCTTCAGGAAATGTTTAATTAGAAAAGAAATGAAGGGAATTACTGTAAATCAGCATTTAGATAGCGGTGCTACAGAATTTGTAAAGCTCCTTCTCCCCCCCCCCCCCGCCCCTTTCTCTTGTGTATGAACTGCCTAATTTTTCTCTTATCCTTACTAGGAAGTTTCCGAAGGTTGTTTCACATAATTAGAATTGCTGTCTTTTCTCTAGGAAATATCTTGGCATGGTTTAGTTAATGTTTTACTCTGAACTGACAGATCCTCCTGTAACTGAGTCTACATTAAAAGAGAGGGAGCATATCTACAGTCACTAACGCTGACACAAGGGCTCACCTTCTCAGTGAGCAAGAGAGAAAGAGACTTGCACTGACAATGCAATGAAGTTGCTCAGCACTTTTTGCTTCCAGAGCTGTGTTTGAACCTAATTATGACTAACATGCAGTAAAAATACATCTTACTGGAGGGGAATTTTAATACTCCTAACTACCGCACACACCAGGCAAATGTAGTCAGCCACACAGCAAACTCCTGTTGTATCACGGTTCAAAGGAACCTCTGTATTGTCCCTTTGAGACAAAGTCTTGATTGTACCTATAGGAGTGAGGTAGAATGTACTAGGATGAAGCCAGCTGGAGTGAAAATGGCTGGTGTAGCAAGCACTGTCTCAGTCTAAAGTAGAGCTAGCGGAGGGGATTATTTTTTTTTTTTCAAATTTCTAAATATTGACAATTTAAATGATGAAATTTCCAACTTTCAGCAAAACATTGGTAGAATTTTTTTTTTAATCACAATCCATGGTCTACTTATGTTAAGTAGTTATCTGGCCCTGATTACCTTAGTATCCAAGCACCTCACAATTGCCCTGTAAAGTGACAGGCTGAAAGAGCTCAGTTTATTTAGCTTAACAAAAAGAAGGTTAAGGGGTGACTTGATTGCAGTCTGTACTACATGGGGAACAAATATTTAATCATGGGCTCTTCAATCTAGCAGACAAAGGTCTAACCTGATCCAGTGGTAGGAAGTTGAAGCTAACAAATTCAGACTGGAAATACGGTGTAAATTTTTTAACAATGAGGGTTATTCACCAGTGGAACAACTTCCCAAGGATAGTGGTGCATCCTCCATCACCGACAATTTTAAAATCAAGATTGGGTGTTTTGCTAAAAGAGCTGCTCTAGGAATCATTTTGGGGAATTTCTATGGCCTATGTTACACAGAAGATCAGACTAAATGATCACAATGGTACCATCTCACCTTGGAATCGATGAAAGTGCTATTATCCCCTTTTACAGTTGGGGAACTGAAGCTAAACGACTTGCTTAAGGCCATACAGGAAGTTTGTGGTAGAATAGGGACTTGAACCCAGGTCCTAGACTAATGCCCTAACAACTGGATCATCCTTCCTCTCTTCTGGAGAGAGAAAGCATTATGGGGACACTGATACTAAACTAGAGATGGCCTCTTTGCCCTACTGTCAAATCAAAAACTTAATGGAGACAAAATATTACATGGCTTGACAAGATTAGAAGTCAAAATTACCTGTTCACAGGGCCGGCGCAACCCATTAGGCGACCTAGGCAGTCGCCTAGGGCGCTAACATTTGGGGGGTGGCGACCGCGGAGGCCGGATCTCTGGCCGCCCCCATTTCTGGGGCGGGACCTTCCGCCGCCTCTGCTGGGGCGGCATTTCGGGGGCGGGACCTTCTACCACCATCTAGGGCGGCAAAAAAGCTGGCGGTGCTCCTGCCTGTTCATCCATGAAACAGGTACAGGATAGACAGTGTCCTGTGCAAACTTACTACAGAAACAATGTCCTGCCCACAGACCTGCTCTGAAGAACCTCCGGTCTTGCGTAGTTGCTTTGACTGTACCTCTAAGACTTTGGTTGTGATATTTGGGTGCAGTCTCCTGCTGGGAAGAGATAGTCATGCTGCCTGTGGGAGGGATTCCAGAGAGAATTCTAGCTCCAGGAGACAGCATTCCTCCCTGACATCCCCAGCCCTGCTGTTATATGCCTTCATAGGCTGCAGATTACTCCCCCTGCTCCGGTGGCAGGTGTGGAGGGAAGGGCATGGTCCAGCTCTCGCCCGCTGTGGAATGCTATGTACTCCTGGAGGAGCAGGCAGGGAGCGGTCCTTGCCCTCCCTTGAGCACAAAGCACCCGAGTCTCCCATTGCCCTGCACCTTGTTGAGTCATTGATGCCCATGCAAAGGGCTACCGTTCTGACGAGGCAGATTTTACACCTGTTTGGCACTGGTTTCAATAATGACACAAGGCAAGAGAGAATCAGGCCCCTCCTGTCTTCATGAAGTAGAGGTGGGTGCAAATAAAATAAAAAGCCACCTACAGGGTCTGAGATGCTACACCCCAGATTTTGAACCCCCCAATGTTCAGGGTGTTTGGATCTAGGGGACCTGATTCTTTGGACCATTCTGGGAGCACAAAGCAGCTGGAAAACTGCCAGTGCCAGCTCCCTAAGGGCTCCTTCTGAGTAGGAGGGAACCCTCGACAGAGCTGGTACAGCTAGTGGCTGTTCACTCCAGTAACCCCTCTAGTGGCATTCCTGGATGAATGAGAGCCGAGTCAGGGCACCTCTGCACCCAGAACAGCCTCTTCGAGCCATGGGCAGCCGTACAGAAAGTTATGCCAGAGGCTACAATGGTTCCCAAGCAAGAAGTTTGGGGTCAGCGATGGCAAAGAACAAAATGGGATGGGGCGGGAAATCACAAGATAAATAATTAGAAAATGCTAGGCCAGGCAGACTGTGGACAGATCTCAGCTGCCCAGCATTAGCTTGTTAAAAGGCAAACCGGCTGACTGCTCAGGCAGGTGGTTTCACTAGCTGGCTTGGGCTGGGGGGAAAGTTAGCTGCTCAGAAGAAAGGAGAAGGTTTACATAGAGGTGGTTTAATATAGTAGATAACTAAGCACTGGAGAGTGCTGTTTAACAGTGGTAAATGGACTTTTCCTTCCTCCCATGTTAACTGTGTGGCTGGTATAGTTTTCCTTTGAGAGAATTAAGGGAGACACTCTTTTTCTTATGTGCTTGCCAAAAATCATGAAAGTTTTGGGTGCTGCTGGATGAAAACTGCTTTTTTATTTTTTAAAGACTCTCTAGGACTTATTTACCCTAAACCTCCTAAAAATCAGCTTAAGGGAAGCCTTGCAGATGGATTACATGTCTGCTTGTGATCACTTACAGATCCTTGAGGAAGCTACTTAAGAAAGGCAAGTCTGCTCTCCCACTCTCAGGCAAAGGTAAGATCCAGCTATTTAACTACATGAAAACCTTAACTTGGAAACAAAACTGTTGTTCTGTCTGGGGGGAAAAAATGCTTGAGATTTGTTAAAATAGCCTATAAACTGAACTGGCAGCTTAAGTTGTGTGAGAAGTACAGTTAATTTTCTTTTGTGCATTCATCTGAGGATTCATATTGTTTCTGTCATATGCCTTATTAGGAGAAGTGGTTTATTTTAGTGCATTATGAAATACACTTGAAAATAGCCCTTTGTTTTGGGGTGTAAGAACACTATGATTAGGTGGATTTTAATTTTTTAAATAACAAGATTCCTTTCTATCTGACAGTAGGAGTGCAAAATTCTATGAGCCTAGTCTAACTCCCATTAAAACCAATGGATAAGACTTCCACTGACTTTGACTGGGGAGTTGTAGCAGGTCCTTGTCTGCCACGTTGAAGTTGTTAGCAAAGGTGTTGCCAGCTGGGATGGTAATTGTGGGTGTAGCTATCTGTAAGTGAGAACAGGACTGAGCTCAACAACTCTTAGGATAGGAGGAGAGACAACAATGAACGGTGTGGTGGATCAAGCTGGTGTCCTATTTAAAAAAAACTCTGTCCCCTGAGTCCTCCTGTCCCTCTGATGATGTGTTCTGGCGCCAAGCACGAGTGGGGGGCTGTGAACCTTTTTCTAAGACAGACTTTGTTTACTGTTCGATGTGGGATAACAGTGCTTGTTTAGATTATACCACTGATCATGGGCCAGCTGATTTAACTGAGTGTATACACAGTCTTACTAATATTTGTGTTTCTTTATGGTTTCTTCCATCCTCCGTTAATTCATACGTGTGTGGATAAATGTGCGTGCTAATCCCATACCCTTTGCCGTTTTAAAGGTGCCATAGAAAATACCTTAATGGAAACTCTAATTCTGCCTGCCATTGATGTTGCCTCATTTTGGATTCATGTGCATGGAATAGAATGTTTCGTTTTATTTTTTAGTACTTTTAAAAATTTAGGGACTATCTTTAAATTGCACTTCAAACAGACAGCGTGTGACTCTGAAGAAAGGTTTTCTTAAAATTGTTTGCTTCTGGAATGTGGTAGAGGAAGAAACAACACCTACCTTTTTATTAAGTGTTGCTACAAACAATGAACACTGTTACTCATTGCCTTGCGAGCAGAAATGACTTTATGCTTTGCTTCAGTTCTAGAACCAAAACCACTTGTTTGCTGTAGTAGTAATAACATTGAGAGCCACTTTTGAAACTCACAGCCGTGCCCTTTATACCATGCGCTACTAAGGCAGTGAAATCACTGCCAAGGAGCCTGCCAACAGACTCAAATGTCAAGAGCCTGATACTAAAAGCTACTTCACTTGTGAGAGTGGTCCCATTGAAACTGAGCTGTGGATCAGGCCCATTATGTGAAATGTAATATGGCTCTTGTAAGAAAGAATAACTACGTACACAATAAAACTGGAGTAAAGCAAACCATGTATTTGGGAGCTCAGGAGTTTATCCTTCATGTACAATGCCTAACTCTAATTCTGCCTATAAGGTGAGCTTTCCCAACAGCTGGGTGTCTGTGCAATTTAAACTGAGATCAATATTAACTATGAAACCAAGTAACGAATGACCGGTGCCAAAGTATGAAATCCAATGGGACTACTTGCACCGGAATGGTTATATGTGAGCTTTTGCATGATTGGAGACAAGATGAAGATAGCAGGCACAGGGCAGCTCTCTGGTCCCGAACTGCTTTAAGGATACAGGGGCACTGAAGGATCACTAGTATTTGCCATTAACAATTTTAAAAATATCCTGTAGTCTAGGGGGGAAGTGTGCTGGGTGGTGTACCAGGATGCCAGCCTCTCAAGTCTGCTTTTCATTGAGCCTTGAAATCAAGATTGGGTGTCTTGCTAAAATATAGTTCAGCCATAAGTTGTTGGGCTAGAATTGCTGGCTATAGCCTATGTTATGCAGGAGTTCAGAGTAAATAATCATAATGATCCCTTCTGGCCTTTAAAAAATCTGAACTATTTTTTTTTAAAAAGCTAAATATTTTGCTACTCACAATTCATTAGAAGAGGAAACAAGCACACACACATGGGGGAAGCTAAGATATAAGTTTCCGCAGGTTCCTTTATGGATGGCGGCATTAATATTTTCAGAATTTTTCTACTATATGACATTTGTTCTAGCAAAGCTCAAATGTACAGGGAATAAGAGCATAATAAAAATTCTTTGCTCTTAGTATTGTTTTTCAATATATCACCCTTTTGTTATGTACAGTTTGTGATTACAAAGTCAAAGTAGCATTTACAAATATTCTCCTGCTGGAGAACAGAAGGCTTTAGCTACTCATTTCTGGGCACTTTACATGACTCATAACTTTTTATAATTTTTTAAATAAAGTGTGTCATTGTAAAAGTTGTTACATACTTTCCTATATAGATTATAACACATAATGCATCTCTCTCTCTCCTTCTGCCTTTTCAAAGCTCCCATGATTCAGGTATAACCCCCATCTGTAAAATGGGGGAACTAAAGCACAGGGAAGTTAAGTTTCTTGGTGAAGACCTTCCTTGTTAGACAGCCCCATGCTCATGTCACTAAACCATTCTGTAGTTGCCATCTCATTGGGATGCATATGAATAGCGACGATGGGTACATTATAATAATTTTATAAAAACAACAACTTTGAGGTCGACAGAAGGAAACTGCTGTTTTGTTCTGGTTCACAGAGGCTATTACTGTAACTCTGTCACTGTTACCCTGGTCTTCCCTGACCCACTCCCTCTACTTGATCATTGCATCTTGCCTGGACTTGGGCACCCAGTCCTGAAATCCATTCTGTTTGGTCTCTAACACCCACATGGAGTCCTGTTGACTCTAATGGGACTCTGCCTGAGCACAGAAGTCTGCTTGTATGGCTAGACAATAAAGTATTCAGGAGAAGGAATGTCTCTCACTCTGTGTCTACACAGCAGCAAGCACAATAGGGTACTCCGGGGGCCCAGCCAGGATCAGAGCTCTATCATAATACAGGGGAACATCTTCTCCCTTTGTGTGTGAAGATTCCCTCTCCTCTGTGAGCTGAACTTAGAAGAATTTTAGACTGACCAAAAGCTGAGCCAATTTGTTTTGCCAACCTCTCCAAGCACGTCCTCGCTTTTCTTTACCCCAATAAGTAACCCCAAACCTCATTTCAAATGGGGTAGCATGAACAGGTCATATCTCTTATTTACTGGGAGAATTTCCCAAGTAAGCCTCTCATTACAGCGATTTCAGGGACCTAGTTAATGGTGACACACAGGCTACCCATTGAACTGTCTCCAACTGTCCTTCCAAGCAGCTGCGTCTCCTGTCTGGGGTTTGTACAACCCTGCCGGAGGACAGGGCTGGGGGTGGGGCTGGGGGCAGTACAGCTGTGCCAGAGGAGGTGCTGGCTCCTGGGAGTGGCGGCCCCACATTCTGTTCCTTTCGCTGCTGCGGTTCCCGGGAGAGCCCTGGGGTTCAGCAGATACCAATTTCTATCCGCAGATATCTGCATCCACGGGTATAAATTTTTATCCGCGCAGGGCTCTAGTCACAGAACGTTTTTTGGGACGGGGCGGGCGGTACCATAGTGGTAAGCGTTAAAATCTATTTGCACCACTGGTTACAAGAATAGCTGGCCAGAGGACACAAGTTTCACCGCAGCTTTTGATTTTTTTCAAAACTTTCTGTTCCACATTTCATGAAAACAATTTTTAGAATTTCTGTAAAAATGGAATTGTCAAAGATCTGAATGTATGGGTGAGCATGCGGCCTCGTGGTTAGGGCACTAGCTTGGGATTCAGGAGGTCAGGTGCCAGGTCCCTTCTCTGCCGGCTTCAGAGTGATCTGAGATTAAAAAAACTGCTCTGAATTAGGCAGAGCAGAGACTCAAACCAGGGCCTCCCACATCCCCGATTGCTGCGCTGATCACCAGGTTTTAGAGTGCGAGCTCACAGTGCTCTCTCAACGAGAACAGCCTCTCCTGAGGAAAACTTCTTTGAAACAGTCACGCCTCCACAAAATGTTTTGACTTTGTCAAAATAGGCTGTTTCCTCTGTCTTGTTTCCATGAAAGTGTTCCAAGCAGCTCTAGTTGCGGGTAGATTTTTTCCAAGAGCACCCAAGTCCCGTTTTCAAAAGTGATTGTGAGCTCCTAGGAGCCTTAACCCCTGTGACTTCCAGCAACACACTGAGGCTAAGGCTCATAAGTCACGGACACACTTGGAAGTTTTACTGTAGAACTTTAACAGGTTTTCAAAATTGGCTCAGCTGAACAAGTGTAAAAAACTATCTAGACAACTCCCTCAAGGCAGACAGTCCAAGGTAGACCAACATATCAGACTGTTTCTTTTCTCTTCCATGCAGCACTGTGTGGCACATCTGATGATGGCCCCTCACCTAGGGCTTTAGGGCGATAGGCCAGGCTTGGATCAGCTAACAATACTGGTTCCTCCTTAGACTCTACTGAGGTGGGGGTTTTTTAAAGGCCGCTATGGGATAGGAAAAAGTCAGGACGTGCCCTTCTTCCTGAAAGGCAGCGAGTCGTGCCCTTTCCCATCGGGCTGGGCCAGACTAAGCATTGGGTGAAGCCTGAAGCCAACTTTAACTTGTGCTAAGCCTCAGAGAGAGATCCCCCTTCTCCCCTTTACTCTTAGAGGATGCAGATGGTGTATCCCTCAGCTAAGCTGGTCACTTTGCACTTTCCTTCCCCCTTCTTGGTCAGTTTCAGCTATTTTCCCAAGAGCATCAACTTTCTTTCTCTCTCGTGATCCTGTCAGGTTCTCCTTCAAGCCATCATACACCCCTTTGGTTACATAACCAACAGAGGAGGCGAAAACACTGCCCTTGGGAACTCTCTCCCCAATGGTTACACCAAGAGCCCTAATCCTGTGAACAGTTTATCACTTTGCCTCTCCTCTTCCCAAATCCCCACCTGCCTTAGGTAACCTATGCATTTGGGCTTTTTCCTCCTTTCTTTGGAAACGCTTCATATCTTATCAACTCTGCTTAGGGCTGCATGAGCTAAAGCATTTATTTAAGCTGTAGTTTGTTGTTTGGTGGTGGTGGTGGTTTTTTTTTTTTTTTTTTTTATCCTCCCTTAACAATAATCCTATTGACACTGGAAAATACTGGATGTCTACATATTGCATTGCTGCCTGCATTGAGACTAGATTCACCACCTGCTCTCAAGCGCCATGTTCATACTCCTGCAGAGGTTAGATAAACATGTTGAGGGAGCAGCAGACTGTTTTCAGTCATGACATATCTGAGCTGTGTTTAAAGTCAAAAGCTGCTATTTACAGCTTGTAAAGAGAGAGGACTCATCATCAAGGGCAATGAACTAGAGCCATAGCAGGTTAATGGTTTAAAGGGATAGAAATTGTTTGTCAGTCTTGTCACTTGCTCTTGAAATTGGAGAAGGCTGGGGGAAAGGGATAGCTCAGTGGTTTGAGCATTGGCCTGCTAAACCCAAGGTTGTGAGTTCAATCCTTGAGGGGGCCTGTTAGGGGTCTGGGGCAAAAATCCATCTGGGGATTGGTCCTGCTTTGAGCAGGGCATTGGACTAGCTGACCACCTGAGGTCCCTTCCAACCCTGATATTCTATTATTCTAAGGCTCCAAAAAGGAGAGTAGAGTTTCCTGGGGAACTAATACTTTCTGGTTACTACTGTGAGATGGTGTAAAACACAAGTATTGGGTCATAAGCTAAAGTGGAATGAGTATGTCACTTCCGATGTGCCACGTCAGAACAGAATGCAGTGATTGGAGCCACACCTGAGTGCACCTTCCTTCCCATGATATGCTGTCGTAGATGTGGAAACACTGAAGATGGATATGACAGGGGAATAGGGGAGGAGCAGGCAGGGTGTTCTCCATAAAGGCTCCAGAATTCAGGAGTGAATAAATCCAAATTTCAGCCGTGACTTGGACACTTAAGAGCTTAAAGCTCTTTGACAGTCAGTGGGACTTAGGCTCTTAAATGCTTGAGTCATTTTTTAATAGAAGTCCTGAGTCACCTAAATCCTTTTGAAAATGTTATCCTTTCAGCCTTTAATATTCCACCTGTCCTGAGGTTTTTTCCTTCTTACATAGTGAGCAATCTTGAGACTTTATAGGAGAAAGACTTGTTTTCTGCAGGGCAAGTTGGAAGTTGAAGGCACCAGGACTCTTCCTCCATTGCACACAGGGGTAGCAATGTCCTGTTATTCCTGCTCATTGGACCTGAGGCTATAGAGAGTGTCAAATAGGTTAGACTGCTGCCCCACGCCCACAGCATTTTCTGCTTCCTCTCTTTTATACTAATTTCCACATTCTGGCTCTGTCCCATATTTGCGGCTTGGGAGGGTTGATTGATAAGACCTACAGGAAGCTCTTTCTCTAGCACAAATCTGCCTCGTTCTTTCTGATGATTTTCTCCAGTGTTTTTTCACACTGACAATTCTAATTCTACTTGTGTTTTCTCTCTGACCCTTGGAGTTAAATTGTACTAAATTTCCCGTGCCTCGAACATACATGCATGTTCCTTGAGTCTGCTTAATGGCCCTAGAAAGAAGCGTTCTGACTCATTGGAAATGAAATCTGAGCAGGCACTAAACGCAATCTACTCTGTCAGGATTGGATGTTGGTAACAGATGGCTACACTTGGGAAGCATGTGAAGTTATGATACTGGAAATGGGTCTCTTGGAAGTGACAAATGGCCTTCAAAATGCAGCATTATGGCCAGTGTGAGATGCTGTTCTCAAACTGCTAAGTGTGCCTCGTTGAGATGGGAGTAAAGATCCCAAAGGAAGTGAAGCTTCATCAGCCAACCCGAACCCAATATGGGCTCTGGAAATGAGGTATCGAAAGAATTTGAGAAGTCCCCATATTTCTAGCTGTGGTGATAAGAAACAGTTCATTGGAGAGGGGACAGGACTTAAATACCTAAGCCAAAGCATCACACTCTTTGCGTTTACATAGCACATTTCATCGAACCTCTCCAAGCACTTTACAGTCATAGCCTTACAATAACTCGGAAGTAGGCAACACGGTAGAACCTCAGGTATCTGAAGTCAGGTTCAATCTAGACTCAAAGATCATGTGTTCCTGCTTTGCCGCCCCCCTCCCTTCCCACCATCTCCAGAACTTTCTGCAGAGTTCGCTTGGGGGGGATGTTCACACCCATGTAAAAAAAATCTTAAATATCTAGCTATATCTCCTGTCTTTCTTCTTCAAAAAACTGGCCTACTCAAGCCCCTGCTGTGCCTTATTCACGAAATTCCTTTGTCTGAAAATCTCCAGTGAGGATGAAGGAAATGGGACATGAAACTTTTGGTAACTAAGTTCTTCTATCCCTTTTAGAGACCAGAGGCTGATTGACTTGCCCCGTGCCACCTAGCAAGTCAGTGGTGGAACTGAGCCTAGACTCCAGGTATCCTGACTTGGGGGGGGGCCCTGGCTGTAACCATTGTACATCACCACCCTCCAAACTGTGTTTCTTCTCTTCTCCTCCCGTCCTACTTTCCCATGGCTATTTCAAACGTGGTGGGAGCAGTGAACCTTGTCACTTTTGGGACCAGTGCCCATTCTGGCCAGGTTACTTCCATCTGAGAAGTCACACGGCTGCATTCATTGTGGTGCCATGTACCGAAGCAGAGTATGAGTGAGAGAGAGCGGGTGGTGGTGACTGCTGGTTTAGATGTAAGATATTCTGACTGCTTTGGCCTATCTAGCCTTGAACCTGTGAGTGCTCCTCTGGTAAGAGGCACCGGTGCTTTTCTAAGCTCCTTCTGGTTTGTCTTTAAGAGCTTGACTCTTGTCACTATCTCCAGAAATCCTTCTGCTTCCGCCTTTAGAGGTTTTACTCTTGAGTATTAGATGTTCACAATGGTCCTTTCCTGCTGACTAACTCTCTATTTAGCTCAGTGGTTTGAGTATTGGTCTGCTAAACCCAGGGTTATGAGTTCAATCCTTGAGGGGGCCCTTTAAGGATCGGGGGCAAAAATCTGTCTGGGGATTGGTCCTGCTTTGAGCAGGGGGTTGGGCTAGATGACCTCCTGAGGTCCTTTCCAACCCTGATATTCTATGATCCTATAATAGCTTCCCTCCTTGATTCAGGAATACATTATTAGCATATTAGCTAGCTGCTTCACCTTCGTCATCTAGTCTGTTCTCTTCATTTTACTTGTATCCATTTGACTTTTGGCATCTGTAGCAGGGCTTGCCCAACAACATCAGGTGTGTCTGCTGCCTCAGTTTCCCTGTCTCCGTCAAAACACCACACAACTTTCAGATCAACTCTCCCCTTTCTTTCTTTTTTTTTTTTTTTTTTTTAAGCATAAGTTAGGTCACAGTGCAGGATGCTCAGAAGTCATCCTTTACAGTTGTGGTCCAGTCCTTTAGCCTTGTCCCTGGGCTCATATATTCTTCCGCCCTGGGTACGAGGTTTCACCACAGCTCTCCTTATGGGCTCTAACAGTCTTGTTCCCCAGACCCACTGGAGAACTTTGGAGTCTCTCCTTCCAGTAGGCTCTTCTACCTCTAAATTAAACTACAGACTTGTTTGATCTCCTATAGTCCTGTCACCGAATTGGTTAAATCAAGTGAGGCAGAGCCTAATTCCCTTAATGACCTAGCTCCTTGTTCTTTTGTCCAGAGTAGCAAATGTCAGCGTCTGCTCAAGAGCACCACTCTATTGCCCTCCACTGGAGTACAGTTTCCTGCTCTTCATTCACATGTAACTAGTGTTGTGAAAGGACTAGGTAAAGCTTGCTGTTTGAATAAGCCGACCAAGTACTCTTGATGTGACTGTTTGAAAACACTAGACTCTTCCCTAATGTCGCAGAGTTCAGGAAGGGTAGTCCGATAACCGTGTCCCTATGAGGCAATGCTACACTGTGCCTTTGTGACATGCCCCATGCCCTCCAGAATTAAAGCCGTGATTGGCTGTATTAGTCCTCCTCCTCCTCCCCCAAGAGAGGAGAAATAATCTTCCCCTGCAGAGGGAAAAGTGTAATGCCCTGTGTCCAATTTTCTTTTCATTGCTGTTTTTATTGTGGAAACCGAGTGCTGACTGATTCTAAAATGAAAATAGGGAAAGTTCATTTTTGTAGTTCTTGCTAATAAAATTCTTAATGTGCTGCTCTCCCATTATCATAAAGATGGTTATAGTGTATTTTATTTCTGGTATCTTATTTTCCCCACCTCGCACTAGCATTCCTTATCTTCAAAATTACTTCTTCAGATTTCCTCCATTTTTCTCATTTCTCTGGCCCTGTTGTTGTCCTTTTGATACGATTGATATTTTCCTAAGCAATGAATATAGCTCAGGAAGAAAGGTAAGTTGGTTGGTTTGTTTAAAAGAAGGCAATGCAGCAAAACTGGGTGTATTGTATCTAAAACATCTTGTGTGCACAATTAACCAACAATCTGCTAGATAAACTTATGTTCACATACAGCATGGAAAAAAATCAGCATTGCACTGTAGAGGCATAACTGGCTATGCAGGTATGTTCAAACGCTGCTGGTAATGCAAAACGATCCCAGGACTGCAGCCTTCAATGGCTCAGATGAAGTAGCATCTGGTTCTTTAATAGGTATATTGGTATTTGGTGTACAAAAGTATGGAGCCTGGATGGTGGAAAGTAGGACCATGATCCGAAGCCTGCTGAAATTGGTGTGACTCGCTCACTGTGCTTTGGCGAAAGCCTGGCGACCTTCGCTGTATTGTGGCTGCCCACGCTCAGGTGCCCGTGCCGAGAAGACTTCCACTGCTAACGCTCTGCGATGGAGCACTGAGCCTCTCTACCCCGAGCTGCCCTTGCGGTTTAATCGATTATCCTCACCCCCAGCGCCCTGCCCCGTTGCTCACATCAGCCTGCTGGCAATTAAATAAAGATATGGCCACAAATGACTAAGAATTTTATGGAAAACATATAATATCGTTTTCTGGGGGGGTTGAAATCTAACTTCCCTGAGTCCTGTGACCGTTCTCGTGAGTCACCTTGTTATCCCCTGCTTCCAGCAAGATGGAGTCTTGCTTGTGGTAACTGGATGTTAGCTCCCTAACACCCCCAGCCTGTCCGCTGTTAAAGCACTCTCCTCCAGGCTATGTCAGTCCTGACTTCACCTTGCTGGTTAACAAGAGCTGCACCCCCATTCGCCTTGAAGCATTCTCCTGTGGTGTCCAGCCCCTGACCCTGGCTACTCACAGAAATCCCAGATCCTCTGCTCCCAAAGGAGTAGCGTACCCCAGTTTTACCTTCAGTCACTGCTCCTACATAACGCACTGCACTGGTGAGCATTTAAATATTTTGTTTTGCTTTATTGTAAGAAAAAAAAAAAGAGGTTCTGCTACAAACGAGATAGAAACAAATGGTTGCAACATAAAACAAAATCCCAATATACAAACTAGGGCCCACACTGCTTAATAGTGATCTTTCCTATCTAATTAAGTAGGTCTTCCCCCAAAGTTGCAGAGTTGGCCAGCCTCCCAGGAGTTACGATCCAATCTTTCATGAAAAACACCCCCCTCCTCCCCACTCCATAAGATTCTTCAGTAAATGGATGCAGAGGATTGTTCTCCGCCCTTGTCAGATAATGAATCAGTCTTGTGTGTATTCACAGACAGGGTGACCCTGCCTGGTACAATGTTCCTTTTTACCTCCAAGTGGTTTTGATTGTTTGCAGTTGTATTTGTTGGTTTTCTATGGTCTGTTCTGGGATGGGGCAAGGGTAGGCAATTGAAAAATACATTTACATAATCAGCTAGCCAAGGAAGGGTGACAACTCCCTCTTAGTTGAATGGGCAATCACCAAGACCTATGATTCCCTGGTGACTAACTTTTACTGTAAGACCATAAGGACATATATTTCAATATTGAAATATTACCAGTACACAGTGATTGAGCACTGATAACATACAAGCTTTTAGTAGAGACCTTACAACCTAGCCTTCATGGATAAATACCATGAAAGCGGTACATTAGGTGTACAGAGTTTGTCAGTCTGAGACAGGAGTTGCTTGTAAAGAACAGGGAGCCCTTTTGCCAGTTGGCACCAGGTGCATTCAGCTTTCATTCGTCACTCAGAGATTGGTTCCATGCCATTAAGGTGACCAGATGTCCCTATTTTATAGGGACAGTCCTGATATTTGAGGCTTTGTCTTATATAGGCATCTATTACTCCCCATCCCATCCCGATTTTTCACATTTGCTAGCTGGTCACCCTACATGAAATTTATATGGAGTGGGGGAAGAAAGGTCTTTTCAGAAGAGATCTTTAGAATTGGGGTTTTATTTTTATTGACATTTGAGAACCCACAGCACTTTTCAGGAAGACCAGATGTTTGTCTTGTTCAAAATGCCATTCCTATAGTTGTGCAGTGTACTGTGCACTGATTCTCTGCTTTGCTGCTGTTATCCAACCCAGAAGTAGCTGGGGGTGGTAAGCATAGAGTCTGAAAAGCACTCTGAGTTCTTATGGGACATATGAAATATGTGTGACACTGTCAACTTGTGAGTTCTTTTCTGTCCAAACACGTTACCTATTTCTATTTTATAGATAACACTGAAACATCTGTAGCTGGAAAAGATTAGAGGAAAAAGCTCTCTCTTGTTCAGTTTGTCTGCTTTGTAAACTTGACAGCCCTTTTTCTTCCTCCTGTGTAGTCGGTTTTCTCTGTGTCTTTCATCCAGCAACAAGAACAAGAGAAACTGAAAATAGGAAAATTGGTGTTAGGGTTCAGGCATAAGTGTGGGACCTTGTCACAGGGTGCTTGGCTCACTGCTGGAGCACCTCCTTCTGACCACATCTGGGAGCTGTGCCAGTCCCGTGCCCCTTCCTGTAGTTGCTCACTTCCCTCTGGCCAGGTCACTGTATTTTTGCATTATCAAAGATTGTCAGGACCTATTTTCCCAGATAGCCTCCCCTTTGCTGCCCCTTAACGGTGCCACTGCCCAGTGGCTGGTAGGGGAACCCTGGCTTGTCTTCAGCACAGGAATCCAATCCAGGGACCCTATACCAAGCAGTCATGGTCTGCACAATCCCAAACCTTTCTGCTGTGTCTCTGGGCTACTTCCTTCCTCACCTTCTCTCGCCGTGAGAGCGACTGCCGCCTCTTTTCCTCTGCTACCCCCTCCAGCTGTTAGCTACTGGGCTTTAAGCAGGCCCCTCCTATTCCTGTCCAGCTGAGCTCCATCTCTAATTAGTCTTCACTGCTCCTGGGCTCCTCCTCCAGGTGCAGCCTAGGTGGTTAGTGGGATCACCTAGCCACCTTAACGCTTTCCGAAGATGTGAGGGGTGGACACCTCATCACAGACCTGAAATAATTTAATGTTTTTAAAATATAGTTGAGAAAATGACCCTTTTTAAGCAATATGTTCATGGCTGTCTGCTCTGACTTAAAAAAAAAAAAGCTAGAACTTAAAAGATCGTTTGTTTATTTTTTTTTAGTTTTTTTTTTTTTTTGCACTACAGTAGCACTCGAAGGATCTGGGCCCCCTTGCACTTGGTACTGTGTAAAAAGATAGATGCTCCCGGCCCCCCCCAAAAATTAGTGTCTATTGGCCCCAGTCTTGCAGATGCTTTAAGCATTAGTAGTCTGAGTTCAAACTAGTCAACATGTAGGAAGAATGTCAAAGGTTTTGTTATCTGCACAGTCACCCACCATCCCCCTAATCCTCTGCCACCCCGCTCCAGCAACCGTGACCTCATGTTGCTGCCCTGCCTGCCCCAGAGAAATAGATTCAGAAGGGGGAGTGGGGGACGGGATGGCAGAAGAAAATCAGTCATTCAGATGGTGCCTCTGTCTAGCGTTTAAAAAAGCATAAGGCTGAAAGGTAGCATCTTAAAAAATGGGGGAGGGGAAGGGAAACAGTGAAGGGATTCTGGGGAATAAGACGGTGACCCCAGCGATCATTGTGAAAGCTATCGCAACAGACTATACGTTCTCCATTGGGATAGGATAGGGAGGGTTAGTAGTTGCCAATGGATGCGGAAAGATGAAAACGTCTCTCTGACTAACACAGATGACCCACACTCATGCAAGCTGCGCTGGTCGCATGACGCCATTAGCAGAACTTGTGGCTGACCTTGCATGAGGTCTGTCAAATGCTCTGGGAGACTCCGATGGAAGGCAATGTCTTGTTGTTAATTGCTGAAATCCTCTTCTTTATTATTCCCTTTCCCCCAAAACGTTATCCCATTGTTGTAATTACTAGCTGCGTGATGTGTAGTCTGTCACCTCTGCCCTGCAGCACTGTTGAAACTTGGCAGTTCCTCAGGAGCACGAGCAGTGATAGATCATCCAGCAGCCACGGTGATTTCAATTCTGATACTGTTCAGCACGTAATTAGACAGCTGGAATCCTTCATGTTCCAAATGTCAATTCCGTCTCCTTCAAGTTGTCAGGCAGTGAAGTGAACATACAACGCTCGAGCTCCAGTAGGGAGCCGGGCAGGCTCTGGTGGCATCACGTACCGACAGCTGCTTCTCTGGTTCAAATCTCCCCTTGTGCGGATAATCACTTTCCTGTTGAGCCCAGCGTGTGCTATGGCTTTTCTTCACTTTCCCCTTTGTTTAATGCCAACATTTACCATCGCTCCTGGAGTGTGAGAGAGGATAAAGAGCAGAATGGTGGGACCATGAGTTGGAGGACTTAACCACAGCTGGAAAACAGGACATACGGTTATGGGTTGGGTTAAACCTCTTTGAAGTATGTGTGGGTTGGTGTATGTGTGTGGAGATCTGCCCTTTAAGATACTTCTGTCAAGCTCCTTTACATAACCAGATAGCTGAAACAATTGTGGCTTCCACTCTGAACACAGGTACATGGTGCCCAAAACAAAGACAGGTATATGTGGGTGGAGTGGTTTCGCTGGCTCTTGTTCTGTGACAATTTGTGTGTCCAAGAGAGTGCAGAAAGACCAGAGAAGTGGGGAGAGAGAAGGAAGTGCCAGATGCTGCCTGAACAAGTACTGTGAGCGTGGCCCTGAGAAAAGCCCAGAGAGACTACTTTTTGGGCAGAGTACTTGCAGAAAGGGGTTTGGATCTGTGAGCAAAGAAACTGTCTCCTGTTTGAATCCTCTGCCGTTCCAGGAAACGGGCCTCTGTACATTCTCAGTAAATCAGCAGGATTGTGTCAAAGATGCCAGACTCCATCATCAATTTCTCCTCCTCACAGAAACAATCTGCAGAACCCTGAACTTTGGCCAACTGCTCAAGTCAAAAAAGGGGGACACAGTACCATTGTCCTGCTTCACCTAGACTCTATCCCTGGTGTAGGCTGATATTGTAACCCTGCTTCCTTGGTAACATTGCTCATGTGGGGCCAGGGCCGCCCAGAGGATTCAGGGGGCATGGGGCAAAGCGGGAGAGCTGCGGCACTTGTACTCACCTGGCGGCGGTCCCGGTCTTCGGTGGCATTTCGGCGGCGGGGGGCCCTTCAGTCGCTCCGCATCTTCAGCAGCACTGAAGGGCCCCCTGCCGCCGAAGACCCGGACCGCCGCTGGGCCAGGGCTCGCGGGGCCCCTGCGGGGCCTGGGGCAAATTGCCCCACTTCCCTCCCCCCCCCCGGGCGGCCCTGTGTGGGGCCATCAATAACATTTGTAGCTAGTGCAGGCATTGCATAAGATGTGTAAAATGTTTTGGGATCGTCAGATTGAAGGTAACGTCTTTGCAATCCTCTTCCTTATTGTTCCCCTTCCCCAAAAACTTACACCATGGTTGTAATTACCAGCAGTATGGAGCATAGCCTGTAAGCACCTTGGAGTACAGACCCTTTCCTCGTATGTGTGTGACGTCCACACACCCCTAGGGCAGTGTAAAAAAGCAATAGGAGAATAAAGCCAATTATGTAGTCTATGGAAAAAGCTGGTGGAGATTCCCTCCACTCTGGCAACAGTTCCCTTGACATTTCATTAATGGCACTTACTGTGTGCCCAGCCAAAGCTTATACAACCCTAGATAAATAATTATGAAGTTTCAAAAGATATATGCTCTTTGAGTTAATAATTTTAACAGCCTGTGAGAAATGTTGCTGTTCTCATGGTAACAGGAAAGCTGTAATTTCGTCTCTAATTTGAGAGTGCTGGTGTAATCCGTGCAGATAGCTTTCTGGTGGGAACTCTTTTTAGTTTTCCTTAATTGTAGGCTTCTTAATGAAGTGATATTATTGAGCAGCTTAGGCAAACAAGTCAAAATGGATTAATTAGCACTGAATATACCAATAAAAAGTGTACTTAGAATTATTTAGTAGTAAAATTGTATAGCTGTGGTATTAGCAGGTACCGGGCTTGAAGTGTACATGGACAACTCCTGAGGTTTCTTTTTGCAATTTTTTTTTAAGCCTTTGTGGGTTTGTCTTTGTCACTAGAGCAAGAAATTAATCATCTACCGTAGTCTATCCACCTTGTAAGCATCAGACTGTTCATCATTTCTTGGCACTACTAGGCACTTGAATGTTATGGTGCTGATGGCTCTGTGTGTGTGTTTGTGCATGTACACACCTTGGGGGAGATTTTCAAAAGTACCTAAAGGATTTAGGACCCTAAATTCCATTTTCAAACTGACTTAGGCTTTTAGGAGCCCAAATCGCAAGGAAATTCAATAGGAGTTAGGCTCATGAGTCCCTTAACTTTTTAAGTTTTACCCTTTGTTGTTTCCAGACTATTACAGTAACTTACTTCTGGAAGGCAAACAACCTACTGTAGAGAGAGCATGTGCGCCAGACACACCCTAGCTTCTCCATCTGCCACTAGAGTCTTAAACTAACTCCATTCCTCAAACTTTATCTTTCAGACTTGCTTTCCCAACCTGCTTGTGGCCCTTGGGTTGCTTAATACTAATCTCTGGACTGTCAAAACTGTCAGAGAACCAGGAGTCAGATGCTTTTATAACCCTGTAATGGGCAGATATTGAACCCGACACCTCTGGATCTAAAAAGTGTGTGCGTCTACCACTTCAGCTAAAGTACCAGCTCCAATAGTTTGCTGTCAGTAACATTCTCATAAACCTCTATATTCTTCTTGCACTAGAGGGAGACAAAGAGTTAAACAAGGAAGTGGGAAGATGCCATGGTAAGCAACATCTCCTTCCAGGCACTTATCTTCACATATATATTTGATGAAACATAAAACTGTCATAGTTAGTTCTTCAAAGTCTTTTGCATGTCAGGATTATTAATCTGTTTGAGATTCTTGCGCTTTAACTGCTTCGTTGAATATTTTCATAGCAGTGTTTGGTGGTGGTTTCCATATCCTTAAAGCTGCTAAACTAGCAATTTAATTTATCCTAATTCAGAACCTAATTGTCTTGCACTGCTGGCTAATTAAATGTTCAAAGAAGTGATAAATTAGGCAGGTTGATCATTACAACACAAGTAATTAGTCACTCTAACTGAATCTGTGCCCA
Source organism: Terrapene triunguis (assembly GCF_002925995.2). Lineage (NCBI taxonomy): Eukaryota > Metazoa > Chordata > Testudines > Emydidae > Terrapene > Terrapene triunguis. Next base: position 5,455,952 of record NW_020664582.1, on the reverse strand, counting down.
GCAATCCATGTACATTAGGATGGGCGAAGGGGGAAGTGAACAAAGTATTTGTCAGGATCGTAAAAAATAATAATAAAAAGACAACTCTAGGGACTTCATGTGAGGCACTTGAGTCATATATCAGCTCTGTTTTTTTTTTAAGCTGTTTGTTTTTTGTATTAGCAATTCTTACTCTGATGCCCATTAGGGAAAGTTGGAGTTCCGAGATCAGAGGGGCTAAAAGAAAAAAATTCCCATTTCACAAAAGATCCAATCTGCTCCTGGGCTAGACTTCAATGATGGTAAAAGCTAGGAGTGGATGATCTAGGGGCCCCATTTACTCACGGCGTCACTGGAATTGAAGCCTACTGTGTCCTATAGAACAACCCCTTCTCTGCCTCCTCTTCTGGCATGCACAGTCCCTTGTCATAACACGTATAAATACAAAATAAAAGCCACTCGCTAAACCAGGTGAGCTTTATCATGTGCCTTCGCAGGAAATTATGAACTGTGATATTCCCTGGGTATGAAACTTCACAGCATAAGGGTCTTGCATAGCACACTGACTGAAAATAGTTTGGCTCAAATAATTGCAAACCCAAAGTGTAGTCCTTTGCCATTTACATTCTTCTATTTTGCCTGTCGCCATGGTAGCCGAGCACCTGTAATTAGTCAGTGATCCAAAAGCCATTGAAGTTGATGAAAAGACTGTTTTTTGACTTGCAAGGGCTTAGGATCAGGCACATACTCGCACAAGTTATCCTACAGAGGCCCACATAAAAGGGGATCACAGGATAGGATCCACTGGTTTACTTACTAATACCCTACCAATCACTTTGTCAGCGTCTGATGAAGTGGGCATTCACCCACGAAAGCTTATGCTCCAATACTTCTGTTAGTCTTAAAGGTGCCACAGGACCCTCTGTTGCTTTTTACAGATTCAGACTAACACGGCTACCCCTCTGATATTTGTCAGCAGAGTTGTTGTGTAAAGATTTTTCCCTTTATAGAGTACAGTTAAATCTTACCAATGGCTTTGAGCTCCCTATGGCTGGCAAATTCGAGTGACACACCCTAGGGAAAAGTTTGACTGACTGGCAAAGCTTTAGCGAAGCTACCATTAAGTGCTCTCCAAAAAGATTTTGTATAATGCAATTCTGCATGCCTGTCATTGGTCAGAGTTCATGCCAGAATAGCAACTGGACTGAAATGCTAAAGTTCTGTGCTTAGTTTTCCACAGCTGGTACAGTTCCTTCAGTAGAAGAGGCGGTGGGGAATTTTTCATCTAAATGGTTCTTTGTTGGAAAACACTGATTTGTTGGAACAAATTTCACAGGAACATACCGGGTTTGATAAAAGTTTTACTTGCGCGCGCGCGCACACCCCTAGGGTACAGAACAGAAGACCTGGATTCAAGTCCCTGCTCCAAAGGGGGCAGAGCAGGAACTGGAACCTGCATCTCCTACATGCTAGATGAGTTTTGTAACCACCAGGCTATTGGCTATTCCAAAGTATATGTTTGGGGGGGGGGGGTTTCTTTTTCTCTTTCTCTCTGAAAAAGTTCATCCCATTAGAGAATGTGTGAAATCGTGAAACATTTTTACAGGATGGGAAGAATCTTCTGTCCAGTTCTATGAAACAGTTAATCTACAATAAACAGCACAGCTCAACTCCACCTAGGCTTTGCCAGTTTGTTTTTTTTTTTTTTTTTAAAAGTCCATCAACAGAAAAATTCAAGGCGACAGAGAAGAACTCTAACACTTTAAAAATAAAATAAAGGATAATACCCAAAGGTTCAAAAAGCAGATACCATTTCATTGATCACATTCACTTCAGGCCAGTACTGAAATCGAGACAGATGTCAGGAGAGACTGGGAGTCACTGTGAATAGATTACTCAGAGATTTTAAAGGCTTTGTAATGACCATCTAGTCTATACTCCTACTTAACACAGGCTGTAGATCTCCTGCTTCCAGTCTTTCAACTGGAGCTTGATTGAGAGGAGGGATTGTGCAGTGGCTAGCACATTGTGGACCTGGGTTTAACTTCCTGTTCAGCTACTGCCTTCCTCTGTGACCTTGGCCAAGTGGCTTAGCTTTTCTGTGCCTCAGTTCCCTTTCTGTCAGGTGGGGATGATAGCACTGCCTTGCCTCACAGGGGCTTTGTGAGGATAAATAAATTGATTGTGAGTGCTCAGTTAATATGGTAACAGGCACCATGTAAGTACCTTAGGTAGATAGTATGTCTTCCAGAAAGATGCCTACTCCTGATTTGAAGTCTCCAACTGATGGAATTTTTACCCCATTTCTGTTTCAATAGCTGGTTACCCTCACGGCCTTTTGAACTTTACAGATATCAATTTACAGCCATAAGAACTTGTTATGCCTTTTGGCATCTGGATTAAAGACCCCTGTCCTATCAGACATCTTGCCTCTGTGCTAATTATAGAGTACGAACCCTTTACTTCCTGAACTTGTCTTCAATCATCTAAAGCTAAACAAACTGCCCTCTTTAGCCTCCCATTGTAATTGTTCCTGTAGCTCTTCTCTGAACCCTCTCTTATTTGCAACATCTTTTCCAAGCGTGAACACCAAATCTGGACAATGCCATGTACAAAGATAATATTGCCTCCATTCCCCATCTCTATTTTCCTGTTAAAATAGCTAAGCATTGTATTAGCCCCCCCCCCCCCCCACACACACACACCGCTTTTCTTGCGACAGCATCACACCGCCTAAAGATGTCAGCCTGGGGAAAGTACCGTCAGGTACTCCTTGGGGTCTGTGTGTAATAAGAACTCAAGGGAAACGTCACAGTCGGTAGAATTTAGGAGCACTGTGTCCAGCACTGGCCAACGCTTCTCAAAGCTCTAGCTGAGATTTAAAAAGGCCGAGAGAGGCCAATAATTGCTTAAAAGAGAGAGAATGGGATTTAAGAATGAATGCAAGGAAAAGAGGGGATGGGAAGAAAAGCAAAGATTGGCTGGAATTTCTGGAGGGGTTAAAGATTCACCTGGTTCTCTAATCTGAGAGTGGGGAGGTCACTCAGTGACATGAATGGCTAGTGCAATGAATAGTAGGACCAATAAAACAAATGCTTCATATATAGCATGTGTTTATTCTATGGAGTTCTCTGTTGCAAAAAGTCCATAGTCTAAGGCATGTTTGTGCTGTGTCCTCTATTTACACTGTCCATCTTCTTCTTTCTCCTTTATGCTGCTTTTCCTGGTGAGGGTCGTGCTGCCAGCATGGAGAGTAGAGAGGACCAGACCTCCCTTTCCTCCGCAACAGGTTCTAGCTCCTCCTGGGGGATTCCCCAGCATTCCCAGGCCAACCAGTAGATGGATACACTCCTCACAGTCATCTCATTGTTACCATGTGCTTCCTGCCCCCATCCCCACCCCTTCTTGTATTTGACATATAAGACTTCTGGGGAAGGAATCATCTTTCTGTTTTGCCTAGTACCAAGTACCATGGGCCTCTAGAAGTTATTGTAATGCAAATATTAATGAGCTGAGGCAGTGCCTTCAGTCCGTAATTGTCAAGAAGTACATTTCTGATCGGGGGAAAATATAGCCAGCCTCTACTGGGGGGTATATATCACTTGAGGATATGTATCATTTTTCCCCACCCCCTGAAACTGTTAGATTATTTTCCCTTTTGCCTATATCTGGCACCAGAGGACTAAGTTTTTAAAGATTCGTCACTTGTTCTCTTCCCCTGCCACTCCCACTTCCCATTCCCCGCTTCCCAGAAAAAGAACAGTTCTAGAATCTTGGTAATATACCTTTCTTCACGTAGCGGGTGATGGCTTACTTCAAAAACCCAGAGCTCCTGTTTCTTTTGCTGAATCAACCAGGCTTCCTCACAGCAAATGCAACTCCTAACATTAGAAAAATTGATCTTTTATTCTTTTTGTATTCTAATTAGTCTGGGTGGGTTATGATAGTTATCTCTTTGATCAAGATGACTGACTGATCTGATATGCTAATTAAGCAAGGCCCTTTGGGGTTTTTGGTTCTTTTTTTAGTGATAGTGCAAACAGTGCACCATTGTATGTTCAGTATCTCTAGGTCCATCCCTAAATGAGTTGAAAGTTAACAGAATGGGATATAAGAAAAGAGTCTGTAGTGAAGCGGCCTGGCTCCCGACGGCCCCTGAGAGGGAAGAGCC
>NW_020664582.1:5363390-5451792 GCF_002925995.2 Terrapene triunguis | reverse complement strand
CTGACTCTGGTTGCTGCCCCGCCCTGACCCAGGGCCTGGGCTAACTGACTCGGGTTGCTGCCCCGCCCTGACCCAGGGCCTGGGCTACCTGACTCTGCTTAGTGCTCAGCTCCTGACACAAGGGCCTGAGCCCCCCTGAACTATTGATTGCTACCCCCGCCCTGACTAAGGGCTGGGGCTACTAGACTTTATTTGTGCTCAGCTCCTGAGACAAGGACCTGAGCCCCCCTGAACTATTGGTTGCTACCCCCCCGCCCTGACTAAGGGCCGGGGCTACTAGACGTTATTTGTGCTCAGCTCCTGAGACAAGGACCTGAGCCTCCCTGAACTATTGGTTGTTACCCCCGCCCTGGCTAAGGGCCGGGGCTACTAGACTTTGGTTGTGCTCAGCTCCCGACAAGGACCTGAGCCCCCTGAACTATTGGTTGCTGTCCCCCGCCCTGACTAAGGGCCTGGGGCCCATCTAACCGTGTGCTTTTGTTTAGCCCCTGCCTGAGGGGCGGAACCCCGGGACTTTTGGACCCCAAGGACCGATTAGGGGCCGCGTAGTGAAGCGGCCTGGCTCCCGACGGCCCCTGAGAGGGCCCGGCCCCCGCACCGGACCATTACAGAGTCCATAAGCATTTTGTGGGAACTTTCGACTGTAGCCCATTGGACTGTAACCTCACTCTTTCCAAAGGTTTTGTCTTGGTCTGTGAAGGTAAAGTTCCCTGCTCAGTGGTTGGACTATGAGGGAATGAGAGTTGGGAGAACAACTTCCTGTTCAGCATCTGGCAGATTAGGCCCACATCTTCTCTCCTTTCTACCCATCAAATATGTTGATGATAATAATTGCCTATCTGTAAAGCATTGTGAAATCCACGCATGGAAAATACCATGTAGTGGCTAAATGTTGTTATATTTACTTCATGGTGAGACCCTATTGTAACATTCTTTTATTAATCAGAGAAGCCTCTCAGATTACATTGGCCCAGAAGGTGTCAATTAAATCAATATTACCCATAGATTTAAGTCTCGCTACTTTTTTCAATGTTCTAAATACTTGATTTATTTTTGCTGGTTTTATTTTATTTAGCTTTTCATCAAATCATCTTTCTATTTAATTGAGCTAATAACTTTACTCCTGTCCTCCTCTTTGTTCAGTCTGGCAAGCAATTTCCCAGCCTCATCTCCCTGCTCATATATCCACTTTTGATCTGGTTATTAGCATTTCATCTTCCTCGGCATTCAATGTATCGTATTCAAGTTGAGCTTTATTTAAGGAACTAATACCTTTTGGTGTGTTGGATGTCACACAATCCCTTTGCAGTGTAACAATTTTATCTTCAGTTATTGCAAATTACTTGCTCTCCCTTTATTTTATTTTTTTCATTTTCACTGATGTATGACCTTTCATAAGATGTTTTAAAGTAACTGCAGATGCAGAATGAAAATTGAGTTAAGCCCAGATTTATGCTCTAAAGGCCCCCATTAACCATGGTATGGGGGAAATCAGCACAGTTGCATATTAAGTTAACTTTCTCTTTGTTTAATTCTTTCTCTATGAAATCTACAGGACACTTCCTGGTTTGGTGAATACTAGGGCTGACCAGAACGCATTTTCATATCGTGAACATTTTGAGGAGAAAGAGAGAGACCGACCCCCACACACATCCCAGAATATTGGTTAGGGCACCAGCTTGGCATGGGGGAAACCAAGATTACAGACCTTGCTCTGCCTGATTCAGCTCTATGGAATACCTCCCCAAATATGTCATTCTGTGATTTCATAGACACCAGAAGCTTCATGGTCAGTTAACAGTTAACGTCATCACATGGACACAGTTTAGCCTACCACACTACTAAGTATCAAGAAAAGACAGGAAGGACATATAAAAGAACCCTAAGGCAAAAGCCCAGTGAGCTCTAAGCTAATAGTAAGAAATAACTAGAAATATGCTGAGCAGAAAACCTGTAGGATTTAGAGCTTTACCTGCACATCCCCAATGAGGCCCTAAACATGCATCCTATTGCACGTATTGGAGATAAATACCTTGATCCAATTCCCAAGGAACTTGATGGAAAGACTCCCACTGACTTTACAGGGCACTGGGTAAGGGTCAAAATTCATCTCCTGTTAGATGCTGTATCTTTACTGCCCTGTACTGAAATTTCTGCCCCATGATTGGCATGGATTGCACTGATCTAGTCAGAATAGTTTTTGGCACATCATCGCCTTGAGGCAGGACAAGCTGCCCATGTGAGATGGCCATTTCATAGGATGATTCAGAGGAATCCGTTTGTTTTTTTTACTGTTATTTATCTGCCACCTTACTCTGGGCTCTTACAACATCTTCATCCAAGCTATGAAAACTGAAATCTGGATCTGGACTATATTGCTGCAGATTTTGCCTGAGCTATCCGATAGCGTAGTCTTATTTCTAATCAGTCTCCAGATCATCTTGTGGTTTCTGCAATTAAAGCTATCAGTTATATTTTATGTAGGAAGCTCACTTGGAAAGCCATGAGTCAGTTCCAAAATCATATGGAATTAAGCGTAACCACTTCTGTACATAATGCTGTAAAATATATTCCATTCCCAGACCTTCATTTCAGAGTACAAGACACACAAGTTAGTCTTATGGTCAGTCACGTGACTCTCCACGTTACCTACGGCAGTCTTTAATGGTAAGGAATAGACTTGTAGATGGCCTGCCGATGGGGTGGGGGTCGGGGGGGCAGAGTGAGGGCAGTGGCTTCAGCAGTGTTACTGAACACGCTCAGTCCGTGTGAGCATGGTCAGTACAAGCCAAGCAGCAAATCAGAGGGGACACGTGACCACACATGCCCCCCCGCCCCCCCCCGTGTCACCTCTGCAAATGAGTTAGGAAAGAGGTGGCTATGGGGCTTTTGTTCACTCCTTTTTTATATCTTGACTTTTTTGCTTGGAAAAATCCTGGCTGTGTTACACGTCAGGCAGCTTCATGGCATAAGTGCTCTACCATCCCTCCTTTATCTGAATTGGAAATTCTAGCTTGCACCTTCGCCTACCTGCTGTCTGAGGTGTCTCTGGGGATGTGCAGATGCCCTTGTTTACGGTTTCTTTGTTATCCCTGAAGAGCTAACCTGTGGGCATTTCTCAAGCTCACAACATGTTTGAGTTCTAAACACATAGCAAAGTTTCATAACTTGGCATACAATGATGATACATACATTTAAAACAGGATAATAATACTTAGCAGCTTACAGCTTTTCCAATGATCCCTCCCAAGGCATACTTTTGTACAAGATTTCTCACAATTATGCAACACTGGTGAGAATTTTAATACAGATGGTCACCTTCCCTTTAGACTGCATTACACTGTATATGCAAGTTTTTATTCCTTGAGGTTGACAAATCCCTTGTTGCTGGGAAACCTCACAGGGAGGTCAGAACGAACATGCCGGTAACTTAACTCAGGCTTATGAAGGAAGTTGAAGCTGAGAAACACAACCTTGAATTTGACCGGGTATTCAACAAGGAGTCAATGAAGGGAACAGAGCATAGGGTAATGTGCTCTTGGTGGATCACACTGCTGAGCAGTTTTCAGCATTCCTGAAGAGCCGTCACACACAAACATTGCTGTCTCTTTGCCTATATATTCTTCTAGCTATTTTTTCAGCAGAATCATGGATGGGCATCCAGTTATTTGGTTTGCCAGATACAAGTTGAAACATTGTTTTTGCAATAACTGACTAGAGGAAAAAATATTTGTGTAGTATACAAGTGCCACAGATCCACAGGGTCTGGTCTATGCCCCAGCCTGTAACTAGTTCCTTTGCAGTGACCCCTTTAGTGGGCCAGCAGTTCCACAAGGGCAGGCCCATTGCCTCCATGACTACGAAACTGGGCCTTCAGGCACCAGCGATCCATACTTTTCGCCGTGGCTCCCTGCAGTGAATCCAGCCAAGCCAGACTCCTGCAGGAGAACTAGTACTGTGCCTCTTCTGGGTGCAATGCTCTCCGTGAGTATTTGCAGTGACACAAGGCAGCCTCTTCAAAGCAAGATGATTGATTTTAGTCACCTGACATACAGATTCTCAAAGTCCTTAGGGCAGCACCGAGAGGCAAAGATGGAGACGTGATTCATTCTGGCCAAGCCAGTGCAATCAGCCAGCCAAGCTGTTATGGAATCCATTTCCATTTCTCTCTCCATTAGTCCCAGCAGGTGAGAGCTCCTGTCTCTCTACAAAAGCCACCACTTAGAATATAGATGCCTTTTGGTCCATTGTTCTTAATCTGGGGCCTTTGCTCTGCTTCCCTGCTAAGAAGTGGAGGAAAATCTCCATCCTCTTGGCTGCTGGCTCCTAGGTGTAAGCATTCTGGCCATTGATATGGGATTAGTTTCAGCCAGTCCTTTAATGACCCATTCGTTCCATCCCAGACAGTTAAATGACACAACACCCCATGTCTCCTTTTCTGTCCCAAGAGCAGCTTTTAATGCTTTTTTTACACCCACTGGCTAGCAATGCAAAGTACAGAGGGAAACTGAGGCACGCATAGACACAAAAATATTACAGAAAATTCCCACTTTGTCACAGCAAGTGGTAACAGTTACCTGGTTAACTGCACCTCTGACCCCTCCTGGTCTCTTTGAATGTATCCCCTTATAGGCCTCTAGCTGTTGCCTTTCTCAGGATGGACTAATGCAATTCTCCCTCTCTCAGCCAGGGTGCTGGGTTGCAATCCCCTGTGTATCAACCACGGCTTTTCCAGCAGGTCTAACTTATGTCCAAGCCCTGCAATTCTGTTTGTTCAGAGAGCAATGACTGGGGTAACCAGTGATCACACTGGCTTCTTAAAGTAAAATATGTATGTGTTAGAGCATTTCAGGGAAAATAGATCTTAAAACTATACATCTGATTGTATACATGCCTGGCTTACCAGGTATCTGACCATCTTCTCCATGGGGACCCTAGTAGGCTTAAATTCTTATAGACTCCTCTGTAGGGCCTCTGTCAGTCTGGGTGATAGTCCCTTAATTCACCAGCTGGTATGCTCCCTCCATGCTACATGGAGTGTCTCTTTCACAACCTACCCATCACAGGAAATCAAGTCACTTTTTAACCATTGACAGCCCTTTGACCTGGTAATAGCCAGTGTTGGCAAAACAAGGCTTGCAACTTGACTTTTGTAAAGGGAAATTGTGCCTCACCAATCTATTGGAAGTTTTTGAGGTGGTTAAGAAAAGTGGACAAGAGTGATCCAGTGGATATAGTGTACCTGGATTTTAAGAGAGCCTTTGACAACGTCTCTCAACAAAGATTCTTAAGCAAAGTAGGCAGTCATGGGATAAGGGGGGAGGTGCTCTCGTGTCAATAACTGGTTAAAAGGTAGGAGAGAAAGGGTAGGAATAAATGGTCCATTTTCACAGTAGAAATAAATAAATAGAGATCCGTAAAATCATGAAGGGTGTGAAGAAAGTGAATAGGGAAGTGTTATTTACCCCTTCACATAACACAAGAAATGGGTCACCCAATTAAACTAATAGGCAGTAAGTTTAAAACAAACAAAAGGAAATGCTTCTTCACATAACACACAGTCAACCTGTGGAACTCTTTGCCAGGGGATGTTGTCAAATGACAAGATACTGTGGCAGTTCTTAAGTTATTAACAGGATGTCCCATTATCTTTCAAGCATGTAGGGATCAGTTCCTAAGGATGTTCTTATATGGGAAGCCACTGTGTTGCATTCTTGCGTGTTCCCATTGAATTCAGGCATTACAGGTGTATAATAAACATTCAGCTACCATAGTATATATTATAACGTTTCTCTCAATAACTAGGTTACATATCAATATTCTTAGATTATGTGGCAGATCCAGGTCAGTCACACAAGTCTAATTCCAAAACAAATAGATTTTTGAGGACTTGCAAAACATGGCCATTCTGAACTGAGATTTTCTTTAGGCAGCATGAAAATAAAACAGTTTCATTCACAAGGCTCCTTTTCCCCCTGGAATTGAAACCCTGCTGCAATTACCTTGGGGAAAGGTTTCCTTTGGCTCTGATTTATGGCAATACTTTAAATGTAAGACTGTGTGTTATTTTATGCAAATGTATTTAAGGAACATCAATGATCAAACTGAAAAATAGGGTAATATTATATGCTTCAGGGAATGGACAATTTAGAATTGCTAGAAATACTGTAACTATGGCAACAAATTAAGAAAACTTCTTTCAATTTTTCATTCCTTAAATTCACGCATATTACATTATCCTCATAACTTACCTCTTAAATCCAAATAAGTAGACAAATAATGGGTGTGAGCCAAGCCTGTGGAGATTTTATACACACACACACACACAGTAGAAGCAAGTGGTCATGTCTAGGCAACCTTGGCAGCAGATGCTGCTGTGTGACAGTTGTTCTCTTCACAGCGTAGGAATTGGAGAGTGATTTTTGGCAAGTAACTTTTTCTTTAGTCCCATTTCTGTTGTTGTAGCAGCACTGATGGGTACTGAGAGTTGTTAATTTAAGGAGTTGAGAGCCAGTGAGCTCAGGTTCTATAGGACATACTGTACTGTCAGTTTTGAAATGGCTGGGGGGAAAATTGCTCCCTTTGATAAACTTTAAACTTTCTCTGAGCTAAGCAATATACTTTTAATATTACAACTAGTGTGTCCATAGGTGCTGGAGCTAGGGATGTGGTAAGTGCTGCCGCACCCCCTGGCTTGAAGTGGTTTCTATTAGATACAGGGTTAACAGTTTGGTTCAATGGCTCTCGGCACCCCCACTATACAAATTGTTCCAGCACCCCGAGTGTGTCAGAGGCTCAAAACTAACCTGATTTGGTTACTGTTTTTGTAGAAATGAATATCTACTAAAGAGGAAGGAAGATCTTGTACCAGAGATAGTGGATTAGGACCAAGACGATGGGGATCAGTTCCTAACTTGGCAGACTTCCTGTATGCCCTTTGACCAAATCATAGCATCTTTGTCTCCGTTTTCCCCCCCATTTGTGATGTGGAGTTAATAATGCTTCTTTTAACCATAGAAAAATAGGACTAGAAGGAACCTCAAGGTTATCTAGTCCATTTCCCCCTGCACTGAGGCAGGATTAAGTAATCCTTTGTGTTGTCTAGTTAGGTTGTAAACTCTTCAGGGCATAAACTGTCTTTTACTGTATGTGTGTACAGCTCCTAGCAAATCAGGCCTTGGTTTTTACTTCTTGTATGCTACTGTAATACTATTACTAATAAAACCCACTCTCATTGACTCGCAGACTGTCTCCCCCCAATGCCCAAGTTGAGATCTATGGTGGAACTTCATTGCAAAGACCCCTGCCAGGGTCATCTGATAAATTGTGGTGGGTTTATAGATATAGATAGATATATGAATGAGTGTGGTAAATATTCTTGAAAGGTGAATTGGTGGCCAAATATAGCTCTTTCCAAATGGTGCTCCATTGTTTGCCACTGAGCACTTTTGAAGCAGTTATCTGCTCTTGAGAGGAAAAAGTATCATCATCTTGGGCTTTCATTGGGATACAGTCCCAATTGCAAAGGTATCTAGTCTAAGGGTAGGTCTTTGCTACCTGCCGGATCGGCGGGTAGTAATCGATCTATCAGGGATCGATTTATCGCATCTCATCTAGACGCGATAAATCGATCCGCGAATGCACTCCCCGTCGACTCCGAAACTCCACCAGAGTGAGAGGCAGAAGCGGAGTCGACGGGGGAGCTGCAGCCATTGATCCCGCGCTGTGAGCACCCGAGGTAAATCGATCTAAGATACGTCGACTTCAGCTACGCTATTCTGGTAGCTGAAGTTGTGTATCTTAGATCGATTCCCGCCCCCTCCCCAGTGTAGACCAGCCCTAAGTGATGACAGAGAACTGCTTGGAAAATTGTAACCTTGTCCTAGAAACTGCCCACCCCTCCAAAAATCAAAACCAGTCAGTGAAAGCTGATTTCCAGTAATCGGAGATGGCGAAACAAACCCCAGGAGAAGTCTAGGTAATCCATTAAAATGGAAAGTTACTTGAAATTTAGTATAGCCAGCAGTTAAGTTGGTAGAGCAGTAATGGTTGACTGCTCTAGAGAGAGAAAGATGTTCAATCTAGAAATTGAAGAATCTGCGACGTACGAGTTGACTCCCATTTTGTTTATGGGTTTTGGCATGCTAACAAAACCAAACAAACCTATTGGAAGTACTTGCAACTACCTTTTTCCCATCTAGAAAAAATGTATTAATCCGAAAAAAAAAAAAAAAACCCACAAATTGAGTTGATATGCAAACTTTTCAGACACACACTCCTTTTAGTTTCTTTTTATTGAGAACCTTTCATGAATACCCCCTCTTCAACAATGCACCTAAAAGACATTTTGATGTGTAAAAGCTCAAGCAGAGTGGGTAACATGATAAAAGCGAAATCTTGAAGGCAATGACATCTAAAGAGAGTCTGTCTGAAGATCCTGAAATCAGACGGAATAAAAAGAAGGCCAAAATGACAAACATGTTTGATCTTATGTACTTAAACAGAAAATCATTTCTGAGCCCTGTCTTATCCTATGAAAGAGCTGATCAGAATCTTGGATTTAGATTCTTGCAGCTATATTCGCTACTGAGCAAATTATGTGCTTTCCTCCTTGCAAGTGAACTAATCCTGTGTTTAGGGCGTTGGGGGACTTTGGGATCATTCATTCATTAAAACCTCAAACTTGTCTGTGTGGTTTTCTTTTCAGGATTTTTTTTTTCTTCAAAAAGAAAGGCATCCAAGGAAGTTGAGCTCTGCTTTCTGGTGCTTGTGCAAAGGAGGAATTGATTCCTTTAAAGAAATAATTTTGTTATGGCTGTCACTTCAGAAATTAGGTTAGAAATCCCACAACGTCATTGGACTGCAAGTTCTGGGAGAAAAAACTACTTTGTAAAATGTCTGTAAGACCGTTCAGGAAAAGGTTGGCGCCTGTGCATGTGAGAAATACTGATGCCCACAGATGAAAGCAGGTAGTGAACTTGAGTGACAAGCTTGCATGGTCTAGTGGCCCAGCCTGCCCTTCAAACTATGAATACTGTGGTCTGTGCATTTTAGGGGACTGGGCTAGGCATATTTGTTTTAAAGTTAGACTCTGGTTTGGGTCGCTCTTATCTTATCAGAGCTATATCATCTATCTTTGCATAGGAAAGGAGACAGCATTGCATTGATTGACACTGATTCACATTCAGAAAGTGTTTTGTTTTTTTCATGACCACAAGACAGAGCCTTTTAATTTTCTTTTTCATATGAGCTCCAAATCTACTGAGATGACACTGGGTAAGTACCCACCCCTCTCCCTCCCAGCTAAGGAAAATTTCCAATTTGCCACAACTTTGATCTGGCAAAGCACTTAAATAGGTGCCAATTGATAAGCACCTGTTGACATCCATGGGGCTGTGCACATGAATGAAGTCAGGCATATGTTTTGGTGCTTTGCAGGATCAGGGCCAATAAGCAAGTAAATTTGTCAAACCCACTTTAAAATAAATAAAATGAGAGTTTTGCAATTCAGGGAAAGTGCACATATAAAAACTCACATACATAGACACCCCCTCATGGCTCCACTCCATGTAGCTCTCCTGTATCTTCTCTTCCACTGGGTGACCAGACAGCAAGTGTGAACAATTGGGACAGGGGGTGGGTGGGTAATAAGCGCCTATAAAAGACCAAGTCCCAAATATCGTGACTGTCCCTATAAAATTGGAACATCTGGTTACCCTACCTTCCACTGAAAGATAATTTATATGGATCATATTTCTAGCTACCCTGGTCCTAGAGCACATTTTTGCATTGTCACTTCATAGCAATCAAAGCAGGCTGGGTTCTCATAGACTCATAGACCTTAAGGTCAGAAGGGACCAATATGATCATCTAGTCTGACCTCCCGCATGATGCAGGCCACAAAAGCTGACCCACCCACTCCTGGAATAATTATCTCCCTTGACTCAGCTGTTGAAGTCCCTAAATCATGATTTAAAGACTTCAAGTGGCAGAGAATCCTCCAGCAAGCAACCCCTGCCCCATGCTGCGGAGGAAGGCGAAAAACCTCCAGGGCCTCTGCCAATCTACCCTGGAGGAAGATTCCTTCCCGACCCCAAATATTCTGTCTGTCATTATTGTCTGCTGCCTGTAAATCACTTTTCCTTCCCCCTCTTTCTTTTAACCAGCACTTAATGATTAGCCCTTTCTTTAGAGAGAGAGTCAGAGAGACAAGCTTTAGAGAGAGTCACAGCTTGCTTTTGGATTGAGGGGTGTGTGTGTGTGTGTGTGTGTGTGTGTATGTGAGAGAGAGAGAGAGAGCATGTCACCTGTGTAATGGTGCTGCCCTCTCATCACACAGGTTGTTGTTCTTATCCAGTCTCTGCCATAACAGCACCCAACTGAGGCTCTGCTGCCATTTTGCAGTAGCAGATGTTGCTTGTTGCACAGCCAAACATATTTTGAACAATTTTTTTTTTTTTTTTTTTTGGTCTAACTCTTTAATTGGATTTCTTGAATGTGGCTGCCCTGTGGCATCACCATCTCATGCCTGCTAATGTTAGTGAATGAAAGTCACGTTATTGTGGCCAGGGCTTTGGAGCGGAGCCCAGAGCTGGAGCGCGGAGCAGCAGGTTTTTGCCTGGAGCTGGAGCGGAGCCAGAGCACAGCTCCAAAGCCCTGATTGTGGCAAAACAACAGTGATGCAAAATCTTGGAAAGCTGTCTATTTTTAATCAAGAAATTATGTTCATCCTAACATGGGGAGCACTTCATAATGCCAAATGATATGGCAAAACCCCATAGGGGGTATCCTCAAACAATTACAATGCATACTTGATGGGGGCTCCATCCTAAAAGAAATCTTTCCTGAACCCCCTTATCTGGCCTTCTAACAACCCCCAACCTAGCCAAATTCATCATCAGAAGTAAGCTCTCCACACACCAAGACCCACCAACTCAAAGTGGCACCAGACCTGCCGTCACAGGTGCAAGCCCTGCAGATATATCTCCACTGCTGTGGTGTTCAATCCCCCCACCACATACCTTTCAAGATCCATGAGTTCTACCCATGCCTATCACAACCTGTGGTGTATCTCATCCAGTGCACTAAATGCCCCCAATAACTAGATGAGTGAAACCAGATAATTGCTACACTCTCAAATGAACTTGCACAGAAAAATGATAAAAGCAAAAGATACCACATCACCTGTGGGCAAACACTTTTCGCAAAGAGATCACTCCATATCTGACCTCCCAGTCCTCGTCCTCAAAGAAAACCTGCCCAACACCTTCAATACACGAGCCTGGGAGCCTAAATTCATAACTTTTGCTAGGCACTAAAAATCAAGGTCTTAATAAAGACACTGGATTTATGACCTGTTACAACAATCTGTAATCCACTAACCCCCTTCTTTTGACCGATGACTGCAGAGGTGTTAACAGGCCACACCCCTTGAACGGTGTCTTACAATGTACTCCTTATGCTAAACAATATGTTCCACCTTGTATTTAGCTGTGACACTCTGAGTACGTTTCCCAGACCTGAAGAAGAGCTCTGTGTAAGCTTGAAAGCTTCTCTTTCACCAACAGAAGTTGGTCCAATAAAAGATATTACGTCACCCACCTTGTCTTCTATGAGGTGTTGTTGCCTCTTTGTAAAAGTAGCAGAAGCCTCTGGAGACAGAGGTTGGCTTGTTTTGAATAATATAAGTAGACGCTGGTTCTGGATTATTGAAAAGCAAGAGGAATAAGGCGTGCTAATGGCAGATGTGTTGTCCCAGCACAGTTGGGGGACTGCATCAGCTAAATTGCATGAACGCAGCTAAAGTGACAATAAATGCTTTTCTAATATTAACTTCCTTTTTATTTGCTGTAACACAAGGATAGCATTTGATTGCAAGAGAGGGGGTGCATGGAGGAGAGCTGTCTTGAGCACATCTCTATTGAGATGCAATTCACACCATGAAAACTTGCTGTAAGCCTACCTGAAGTCACCTTCAAATGAGCTTTTATTCGACTGAAGAGGCGGGGGAAGGGGCGGCCAGGAGAAACTGCAGATGATACTTAGGGCATGTCTACACTCGGTGCAGCTGTGCCACTATAGCAGGTCTGACACTCTGTGCCGCTGGGCAAGTGCTCTCTCAATGGCAGAATTACTCCACCTCCGCGATAGGCGGAAGCTATGTCAGCAGAAGAGCGTATCCCACCAACAGAGGGCTGGTGCGGACAGCACTTAGGTCGCTGTAACTTGCGTCGCTCAGGAGAGTGTCTTTTTCAGAGCCCCGAGCGATGTAAGTTACATGGACTTAAGCGGTATTGTAGACCTGCCGCTCGGGAACAGGATTATTTCGTTCCAATGGAACTATTGTTGGGTTGCCATTACAAAGAATGGAGTGTGTACATCTTTAATGCTCCTGTGAATGACATAGGACTATTAATAGCACAAGGAACGATAGAGCTTTCTGTCGCTATAAAGCAGGTACAGCAATGACCGTAATAATGCACGTTTCTGCACAGCATCTTGTCAGCATGCCTGGAGGGTCAATCTCCATATCAATGTAGTTCCAATCCTAGGCTCCCCTGCTGGGTATTAACAGAGATTCCCGTTGGGATGGACAGGCTTGGGTTTTTATTGGGTGATAAAAACACTTGTCTATTAAGAACAGTGCTGGGATTAATCCAGGTGCTTTACGCTGGCCACTGAACTGTGTGTATGTGTGTAAGTAAAAGCATAATATTCTGTTTCTACTAATTTAAGATAAGTTAAAACCAGTAACCTAGCATCTGAAGAAGTGAGGCTTTTTACCCACTAAAGCTTATGCCCAAATAAATCTGTTAGTCTTTAAGGTGCCACCGGACTTCTTGTTGTTTTTGTGGATACAGACAAACACGGCTACCCCCTGATATTAGCAATGAAAGGCTCTGCACCCCATTTCTAATCTGCTGAACCATGTAGTTACTAGGGTGACCAGATGTCCCAATATTAGGGGCTTTGTCTTGTATGCACTACTGTACCCCCGTACCTCTGGGGGAAAAAGTGTCCCAATTTTTCACACTTGCTATCTGGTCACCCTATCTAGTACTCCCATAACAAACTTCTTAAAAAAAAATGTGGTGGATCAATCTAAGATATGTCTATATAAGGCACCTCTCACCTCCAAGTGCCAAACACAAAGTAACCGAGTGAACAAAAGCTCCAACCTAGTGCAATGAAATATGCTGAAATAAAGTGAGAGGAGAGAGGCAGCATTAGACATGTTCAGTATAGTTTTGGGCTGTGTGAGCCATTTAAAATGGATCACTGCTCTGTAGTGAGAAGCAGTCGTTATATTACTTCAGAGAACATATATTTCTTTAATGTAACTTCAAAGATTTTGGTGCATAAAGTTACACTTGAATGTACCATATTTGCAGTTCATTTGCTAATTCATATTGGTTGTTCTTTCTAATCTCCATCACAGCATAAATCCCTTTCATGATCTGTTTTTTTGAGAAACTGCAGCCTTTTATTTTGTAAATAATGTTCTTCCTCCCATTAAGATAATAAATTATGTAGATATAAATATATACATATGTGATCTCTTCTCTGCCCCCTCCCCCGCTCCCAGTGATGTAGGAAAATAAAATTGAAGAATATTTTTATTCACCTTGCAAGTTTATCAAACTAGTTACATGCACAACTGCAACAGACTTTTCTTATATATCCACTCTTCCAAGAATCCCCAAACCTGCAATGTGACCTGTTAGCATGGAACCTTGTGCCGGTGCAGAGGTCCTATACAGCAGACTCAGCCCTAAGGCAGCAGTTTGGAGGTGCTTCCTGGGGTGGGAAGACAGTGCTGTTCTTAGGGCAGGCAGTGGTATTGGCTACTGGATAGAGCACTAGACTAGGGTGCTGGAGTCCTGCGTTCTATTCTGGGCTCAGCCACTGACCTACAGGGCAACCTTGGGCAAGTTACTGCTCCTTTCTGTGCCTGTTTCTCCATATGTAAAAAAAGGTGACCAGATGTCCCGATTTTATAGGGACAGTCCCGATTTTTGGGTCTTTTTCTTATACAGGCTCCTATTACCCCCCACCCCCATCCTGATTTTTCACATTTGCTGACTGGTACAGCTTCAGTATTCCATCTCACAAATGCTGGCACACCAGGTTAACGCTATGCATGTGAGCCCTCAGGGTTACACAGGCGCAGATGTCTTTCTGGCTTTCTCTTCTGTGTAACCTTTTTTCACAACAGTTTTCCTTGAGTTTTGTCAGAATTCAAACAACTTTGCTCTCCCTCTGCTAAGGCCTGGTCCAAAGACTGTTGGGAGCATCTTTGCATTTGACTTCAATGGGCATCCCAGCCTTGTTTTAGCACCCAGATGCTAGACTTTATGATGAGTGGCTACTGAAAACCAATTCCATCAAATAAAGAGTTCTTCTGATCTCAAAAGATCAGCCACATACACAGGAAGTGGTGCAAGTAGAAATCCTTTCTTGCCGGTTCTGTAGTCATAGGAGGGACACAAGGGAGGGCACGTGACCCTCCATGTGACTCCTCCCGAGCCCGGTGCCCCCACGCTCTCCCCATCCCCTCCGACATCCTCCTTACCTGTCTAAAATTTTACAACTGCCTCTGTTAAACAAATGCAGTTGTAAAATGATGCTTTGGACCCCTGGTGCCACCCGTACTTCCAGATGTCATTGAGGATCCAACAGCACCCCAGATTGAAAACTTCTTAAATGAAAGGAGGATAGGAAGGACAATCACCCCACACTTTCCCTTAACACACTATCAGTGCCTTCCTTATGTCCAAACTAAGCTTCTGCCAGCTTGCCTCTATTTAAGTATTGCTCTCCGCCAGGCACTAGGAAAGCAAAGATGCTGCGCCATCTGGGCTTGATGGAAAAAAGGCATAGAACTGTGTGTGCCCTGTACATCTTGATAGAACTACAGCCCAAATTGTTTTATTTTCCTCAGCATGACATACCGGAGGGGCAATCAAAAGCAGCCTGGCATGAGAACTGTCTCTGGACAGATAAGTAATTGATCAAAATCACATTCTCTGATCTCTTGGGGCCAAATCCTTTCTCCATTGAAATCAAAAGGAGTTCAATGGGAACGGGCTTTCACAGATGGAGAGGAAAGAACAAAACAACTCAAGCAAGGGCTATGTTGCTTATACCACAGGTATCAAAGGCTGCTGACTCATGTGAGAAAGTCAGCAGACATCTGATCTTTGTCCACTGCAAGGGGGAAATCCTCAATCAATGAGGCTAGAACAGTCTCTGTACCATATCCAACTCATAAGTACATCTGCAAAGAATCAAGGAAATATGAAGGCTCCAGATTACCTTAAAGTCCTCAGTCCCTTGGTTAGAATGCTCCCATTAGTATATGCTCATAGTCCAGAAGCTGGAGCAGGAAAGAGGCAAAATGGAGATGTTCCAGGGCCTTTTAGCTTCCGCCACGTGCCCAGTAAAGGGAAATCTGTTCTTACTGTGAACGATGGTGTTTGGAGTCACGTGGGCAAGTTACATGTCCATCACCCTCACCCATATTCTAGTCTGAACGTTCACAAAAAGTCCATTAAGTGTAGAAAGGCGTTTTCCAGGGTCCATTGTGAGCTAAGTGTTCCTTAATGGGCCATTCAACTTGATTTGTCCCTTCATGTGCTGGCTAAATACCTTGTGGACATTCGCACAGGAACAAACATGTAGTAAACATAGCTAATGTTCATGACTTCAGATACCAAGATGAATATACATGCATAGAAATAGCATAATCATAAGGACCAGCTATTTCATCTACATGACTATTCCCAAAAGAGATTCTGAAAAATCACACCATGTACCTGAGACCCTATGTGCCAGCACCACGCCCCACTGGAGTTTTGTTATCTGTTACGTAACAACAGAGATGGAGCCAGTGACATGACTCCGTTTAGCTTAAAAGGGCAAGGTTAATTTTTAGCTGTTCAGGTGTGACTGCACCTTTAGCCGGTGAGGGCATAGTGGCTGGCAAACATTCAGATTAACGGGCTTCAGTGCTCCTTTGCAGTTAACTTTTTAATGTTCATGAGCCTGGTATGCATCAACATGCTTAACGACTCACTTCCCCGCAAAAATGTAGTATTTCAGTCTGTTTATATGGAGTATGGGAGTTGGATGAGGAGCCATTTCAGCATATGTATGACTTATTAAAAGACAAATTTTAAGAAGAACTGTATCCTAAACTGCTATATGGTATTGTATTGTACCCAAACATTGCATTTCAATGGGGGATTCAACTTCCTTTATAGAAACAGACTCCTGAAACTCTTACCAGTCCACAAAAGTGGTCCATAGTCATGCAAATAGTCCCATTGTCTTCAAAGGGATTGATCAAATGATTAAGGGTTTACAGGATAAGGTTCCAAGTTTGTAAATTGTTCTGGACAAAACTGACAATGCCTGAGCAGTCAGATCAGAAGGAGCTTCATTCAAATAAAGGTGGGCAGATGTGTGATAGATCTTAGATCTGTTGCTAAGATGAGGAACATATTTTCAGCAAAGTTTTTGGCAGATTCCTGAGACAGCTGGTTTAAGGTCGTCCGTGTCCAGCATTATAATCTTCATGTATAGTTCTCTCACCCACAAACCTGGAAAATGAGGCATTTGTTTTCTTTGTTTTGCTGTTCCAGTTCCAGTTAGCAAAATGCATGTTAGAATTCTTCTTTACAACCAAACTAGTCTATGCACACTGGGGACAACACCTGATTCCCATCAGGCTGCAGAACTGGGCTGACATCAGAATCCAAACATCCTCTGGTCAGTGCAAGCAGAGGCATTCCTCTAATGATTTGGACTTGATGTGATGCAGTATGGATGTCATGGATAATTCAGACCAATGGGGAGAAATAGGATCAAAAACACTGTTTAAACACCTTCCGTCCCCCACAACCCTCCCCTCTGCAATGATAATATGCATTTGATTTCCTTAACCATTTTTAAACTCTCTCCTCTTTCTTTTCTATACTAAATAAACCTTTAGATAATAGATAATCACACTGTTACCACTCCTTTAATATCGGGTAAGATCTGAGTTATA
This sequence comes from Terrapene triunguis, assembly GCF_002925995.2. Lineage (NCBI taxonomy): Eukaryota > Metazoa > Chordata > Testudines > Emydidae > Terrapene > Terrapene triunguis. The sequence goes on along the minus strand of NW_020664582.1, from coordinate 5,434,742 downwards.
TATTGAGCTGGGTATGTGGCGGATCTTTTGAGATCAGAAGAACTCTATTTTTATTTTTATTTTTAGCTAAGGTCAGTGGGAACTGGTAGATCTAAAACATTTTAAGATTGTTCTGCACTTAAGGCCTGACCCAAAGTTAGCATGGGAAGCCTGAAGTTTTTGCTCAGCTTCTTAATCTCCAGACAAGTTTGTACAAAAAGGCTAATTTTGTAATCCTCTTGATTTTAGTTAATTCTAACCCTTTCGACTCTGATTCTACAGTGCTGAATGTAGGATTTTATGCACACGACGCTCAAAGGTTTCACGGTCTTCAGTGTTGTGCTTTACAGCATATTTTGTGCCTTTTCTTATGTAAAAATCTCTTGAGGCTCTTTTATAATTGGCATTCAGTGATTCATTTTTTAGCCATAATGACTGCTGATGGATGAATTGTATTAAACAAATGATTTATTTCTTTTGTTGCCGTCAAAAATGTCCTCCGACTATTTTTCTGTGATAGTGTATTTCAGTTTCCCAAGTTCTCTTCAGCGTGTGTGCGCATATGGTGAAAGCTCTACAACATCCGTTTTAATTCCCTCCGTGTTTACTTACCATTCGTGTAGAATACTGGCCTTTGGGCTACATCCAGTTTTAATTTTCTTTAATAACCCCATGAACATATTTCTCTTAACTACGTCAGTAGACTTCAGCAATCTGTGTTTCGTTTTTGTTTTTGTTAATTCATTTACCTCCATCATTTTTCCTGGGAGAAAAAGATACCTCATTTGTACTTGTCCAAATCCACTTCCTAGGGTCTAGGTGATGTATGTTTGAAGTGCAGTGTATTCATTAAAGAACTGCTTGCTCTCATCTATTCGAGTATTGGGCAGCGGTTCTGTTTTTAATGAAATCTTTTCTACAGAGCAAGGAAGCAATGGTTATGTGCTTCAGGCATTCAGTAGATACAGGTTCCATTTCTGATTCTGCTACAGGCTTCCTGTATGACCTTGGGCAAATCCCTTCATCTCTCAGTTCACCCCTTGATCCCTGTGCCTCAGTTCTCCATCTGTAAAATGGGGGGATGATAATCCTTTCTTTGCCTGCTTCTTCTATTAAGATTGTAAGTTCTTGAAGGCAAGGTATGCCTCTTACTACATGTATGTTCAGTTCCTACCACAACAGGGCCTTGATCTTGGTTGGAATCTCCTGGCATTATTGCAATATAAATGGGATTTTTGGTGGCCTGAGCAAAGCTGTGAGAGTATGGGCAATGCTGCCTTGTGCACATGCTCTGGATTTGGTTTCTATTCCCTGTTTCAAGGCTTTCCGTGTGCACCTAGGAGATGTTCCTGGAGATATTTGAGGGGTGGAGATAAAGCACTTTAAATGTGCTATTTTTTGTTCTGGATGCAAAGGCTTTCTCCGTCTTGGCAAAAACAACTCATTTATAATATAAATATTGGCAGCTTTCAAGCTTGCCTTTTACCTCGAGCGTAAATGGACAAATGACAGTGAGTGTTTTGAAAGGTTTCCCTGGGAACGCTAGAGAGAATTGTTCATAGACTTTAAGGCCAGAAGGGACCATCGTGAACACCTAGTCTGACCTCCTGCACGTTACAGGCCACAGAACCTCACCTCCTCTCCTGTAATAGACCCCTAATCCCTGGCAGAGTTACTGAAGTCCTCAAACGATGATTTAAAGATATCAACTTACAAGAATCCGCCGTTTACTCGAGTTTAAACTGCAGGTGACCCGGGTCCCCGCCGCAGAGGAAGGCAAAAAATCCTCAGGCTCCTCTTTGTCTGAATATCTGGATCCTATCAGCAATACTTGTAACTAACTTGCATGTGACTGTGCACATGCAAATGCTACATTTATCCACGTCATTCTGAACCAAAACCCACACCTCTGCCGTTTTGAGCTAAGGGAGAAACTGTTGATTTTACATAGCAGGCTCTCCTCCAGTGGTGTAGTTGTGGGGGAGTGGAAGGGGCAGGGAGAAGTAGGTAAACCTAAACCAAACTCCATATCCCCCAAATGAGATGCAGATAAATTCTGTTTACCCTCAACTACACTATTGTTTTATCCTGTCTGGGAGCAGCCATTCAAAGCAGGTCAACCAATGTGTTCTCACTGCATTACCATAAGGTGAGAGAAATCGTAGCTTCCTCCACTATGTTGACCTATTTCTGTTTTGTTTTCCAATTACAGATTCCTATACCCATCTTCTGTTTATTTAAAATATCCTTATTATTTGATTACTGTAGAACCTTGATCCTCTTCCATGATCCCTGTTTTGTCTCTACAGAACATACCTTGAATGTTACTTGATTTTGTTGTTGTTGTTTTTGGTTGGTTTTTTTTTTTGTTTAGCCACATTTTTTTCCTCTTTGCTTCACAGAAAGCCAATGAGACTGGTTCTCCTATCTGTCTATCCCTTTTTCTGTGTTCCCTGTTTGGTGACCCACCCTGATTCCTACTTGCTAGCTGTGGAGTTGGGAAATAGTGAATTGTGTCCTTTTCTTTCTGGTGTTTTTAGCCCACTTCCTTTGACCTCTAAATATACTGTTTGGGTCAAAGCTCACCGACCTCATTTTATAAAGACAAATGCAACTTTTTCCGCTATAGAGGTGACTTAGTAACAGAAGAGTGAAATTCATCATCTTGTATAAACCCCCATTCTACTATGTACGGTACTTAGTGGTTTGCTCTTAGAGCAGATACTTTGTGATTCAATATTTATATTCTGGACTTTTCCTTAATTTGCCTTTGAAATATTTTAGATTTTCCCAATCTTCCTTTCAAAAGCCTTTATATTTTTAAATGCTTTCCTGCTTTTCCATACTGTTCTCTTGAGAACATCTTTACAAAACCACATGGGCTTCTTTTGTCAGTAACAGCACTCAGAGTATACTGTAATGATCAGAGTGTATTATTCCCATCTGTGCAGGGTTTTTTTTTTCTCAGTACCTCTGACTTCTTCATAGTAGCTTTTCAGGGGGAGAATTTTTTTTCCCCTTTATCATTCCCCGGTTCCTCAGTTGCTGAATCTTTAATGCTTTTGAGCTACTACTTAGCCCTTCAGAATCCTCTTGAGTAAAACATTAATTTGTGCTCCCTCTTTTAGCTGCTATATCTGGATCACTTCTTTAGGCAGCGGCTCTCAAGCTTTTCTTGATGGAGGCACCCTTCCCCCCGCCCCCTTTTGCAGGCAAATGGCCAATAGGTGACCCTCCTTCATACTAGGCCACATGGCCCAAAAGAGTTGCCACCTTCTTTCTTTTAGCAATTAATTCTCTCCTGGCTTCTCTTTCTCTTCCTGATCCTCTACTCTCCAGAAGGCTCTGTGAAGCCTCTCGGAATGGAACGGGCCACTGGCTGCTAGTTTCACAGGAGCAAAGAGACTATGGAGCTAGCATGCTGCTGCTCCCTGACCCTGAAGCCCTGGATGTGTGAACTGACCCCATTTGCCAGCTGCGCTGGGGGGTGGTGTGGAAGTAAGCAAGGAAGGTGAGAGGTTTTCAAGGAGCTAGCTGCTGCTTTACTTATAACTGCAGGAATGCGGGCAAATCTAGAGTTCAGCATGTGGTTTCCCTGCTCCTACTGCTCCTCTACCCAGCTCTGTAGCTCCATCCATGAGCAGCCTGTTTCCCCCCCCTTCCCCGTTCTCTCTCTCACATCACATTGTGAAGGAAAACCTACCTCTGCAATTATTGACTCAAATCAGTAAGAACTGAATTGCAGGCTGATTCCCGGAGCCTGATTCTAGCCAGCCAGGCCCACTTGTGTCCAGGTTTAATTTCCATAACTTGCAGATTCCTCATGATTCATCCAAATAATAACCACTCTCCCAAGTTATGGCTGTAGCCAACTTGAAATCTCACTACTTGGCCTCGGCCCCCAACCGAAGCAAAAGTCCAGCTTCTTGAGCTTGTTGGAGTCCCGAAGTCAGGGGGATGCGTCTCTCTCCCCCCCGATGAGCTGACAAAAGCAGTGGGGATGACATGTACGTTTATTATAACCATGACTAAGGAAGTGGGACGGCTTGGGGAACTGGTTACAGGATACGAAATTTTACAACGGCAAGCCACAGATCCGTATCCTGACCCAGACAAAACTTCACTGCCGTCTGACTGGTCTTCGCTGACCCATGAGTCAAGCTGGAGATGGCCCAGTTCTGAGGGGACAATTATCCATCTCACATCAAAAGAAAACCATTAGCACTAATTGCCTGACTTGTTCTGAGTCTTTACAGAGGGGCCACAGACTTGAACACCCTCTCAACCTATAGGTGTCCCTGAAGGCATGGTGGTTATGGCTTGACTTGTGTTTTCTCCTGCTAGAACTGTTATGCAGACAAAAATAGATGTCTTCAGTTTAATTATTTTTTAAGTTGATGAATCCTGCCTGTGGAATGTGAATCATTTTGACCCACCATAGGGATCACTGTCCACCCCAGGACATAAGGAGGCGCCATGTCCGACCCCCATGACAAACACAATGCTCTAGGAGGAAAAATAAAGTTGCCTCTTCCGGGAGCTGGTTCATTACCAAAATCACAATACAATAATGGGGGAAAGTGACTCCAAGGTGCACTCCTGCTAAGATACCGCCATTCCAAAGGATGGCTTGTGATGAGAATTACTTGTCTGCCTTAGGCATACATTACCTGCAGATGTTTTGTCTATATGCACCTTTATCTCAGCTCACCAATAATCTCTTGTCTCTTTCCCTTTCTTGACCTGTTGTTCCATGTCTTGACTCAGTTTCTTTGACTCTAAGTACTTTGGGGCAGGGAACGTGTATTACTCTGTGTTTGTAAAGCACCACGTAAAATTACTGAGCCAATAGAAATGATTTATTTTAATGCCAAATGATCACTACTAAGCCCACCCCCCAGGCTGGCTGTACTTAGGGTTCTTTGCACAATCGATCCCACATCCAGATTCCTTCCACCTCCTGTACCTGCAGTGTATGGAGCCTACAGCACCAGCCAAACCCACATAAAACTTTCCAGCATGCTCAGCCCCTGTTAACAGGGGGTGTCCGTTCACGCAAACACTGCCAGCCTGTCGCACACAGACACACTTTGCCTGGGATATGCGATACAAATGCAGCTTTTAAAAATAAAACCTCAGAGCAAGCTTCCTTTTAAATGTTTCATTGCTACTGAATTATTTCCATTGTCAGACTTAATAGGACTTTTATTGCTAATTGCCTTAAATACATCTTAATTCTTCCTAATTTTTCTACATATTTTCATAGTGGAATTAAAATGGGATCAAATTGAGCAATTATGTAAATTGCACTCAAGTAGTTTGCATAAAATTTGTTCCCCAGGAAAAATAAGTGTGTATTTTATCCACAAACAGTGGTGGTCCTCCATGAGAATTGCTCTAAAACCCCTCAGTGCTGTTTTCCCTATGTATTGCCATTCCAGACCAGTACACAGTAACCAGTTTACAACACTTTCTATTCCTGTAATAGAATTTATAATCCTCCAATGGACTTTTCAGTCAGTGGAATGGATGGCCATATGAAGAACTAGATCACTCCCCAATCACCTAGTTTGACCAGGATAAATTATTACTCTGGCTGTGCCATTGCTGCCAGCCAGCATGTACTGATCTTGCCCAAGGGGAGGAGAAGCACCAGTAAGGAACACAATACAGCAGATTGGACATTTCGGAAGTATCATCAAGATGCACTGTGGTGGTTGTGCCTGCCTGCTGCTCTTACAAAATGAATCTTCTTTGATCAGAAACATTAGAGGGTAAAAATGTCTGATAGGAACTGGCAAATGGCTGTAGATATTTGTATAAATAAAATCCCCCTTCAGCTTAAGAATGTATTTTTAAAAAATTACACAAATTAGGTGACAGGCTGCCCAAATCTGGATTTTTGCAGTGCACATCCATTCTATGATGACAGTAGATTTAATAGTGGAGAAAAGCTATAGCAGACTAAAATTCCTGCCCAGTTATGTCAAAAGTAGGCTGCTAATGCCACTTGCAGACAGTCATGTAAATGTGTACTGACTGGCTAGGAGACAGCGAGGATGTCCTCAGTGGTTGGGGCCTAGCCTGGGACTCGAGAGATTAGCGTTCAATTCCTTGCTCCAATCAGACTCCCTTTGTGACCTTGAGTAAGTCACTAGAACTCACTGAAATCAATAGGAGTTAGATGCCTAAATACCTTTTGAGGAACAGGGCCTTCGTGTTTCTGTGCCTCAACTCTCCAGCTGTAAAATGGGAATAACAGCATTGCCTGAACATACAGGGGTGTTGTGAGGATGAATGTAACTACAGGATTGCGAGGTGCTCAGATACTATGGTAAGGCTATAAGCACCTTTGATTTCAGAGGCGCTGAGCCCCTACAATCCCTGCTGTCATCAAATGAAGTTGTGGGAACTCCTCACTTACAATCTGGACACTTTTTTGTTTAGGAGGCTAAATATGGAATTCAAGGCCAAGACTTATGAATAAAGTTGGCAACTTTGGTCTCTGGCAGCCCAGTGTACCGGCCTTTCGCCTAATCAGTTCACATTAGGCTTGGCAATATCCCAGTTCATGCATGTGGATGCTAATGCCTACTCCTGCAAATCTAGAGCTAAGCACAGCAAACTGAACTGATACATCTAATTGTACAGAAAGTCCACACACAAGTCACGCCGGTTTAATTTAAATTGGCTTAGTTAAACCAGTGCAACTTTTATGTGTGTAGACAAACACTAACACTTAATGGCCGCCCAAATCTCTCTCTCTGCTGGAGAACATCAAAATTAACCAACAAAGAAGACAAGCTGTGGGCTACCACCAGCGAACTTTTAAAATATATAATAGTCCGTGAAGTCTGGGGCGGGGTGGGAGATCCCAACACTCATCTTGCCAATCTTCCTCAGGCTAGACCGAAGTCAGGTTGAGCCCTGAATAACTGTCACAGGCCCACCTTAAAATACAGACAGTAGCTCTATCTGTGCTTGCGCTCATTGACAAAATATGGTTGCACCCTTATCTTCCAGGCATCCTCAGCACCACACCATTCTTAGCTTTGCTGCATGCATGCACAGACAGTGCCCTTGTCTAAGGTCCTCATGCAGCACGGTAGTATCTCTGGTTTCACTGTGCGTGCAGAGACCAAGTGCTGCATGGCCAATAATAAATACACATACATTTACTGAAGGGTTCTTTGCTTTTTGTATTTATGTGAATTTTTTTAAAAAAAAATCACTATTAGAAAAGGACTGTTGACTAAACTGGGGTGGTTGTTTTGGTTTTTTTAAAATTGCCCTACGTGGTAAATTGAAAAACTTCCAAGGAAAATCTAGGTGCTGCAGAAAGTGGTAATTTAATAGGTGAAATGCTTACATGCAAGACCATACAGTACTGAACACACATCTTACTATGGTGCTTCTTTTGAATGAGCCAGTGTCCCACCTGACCCTTGTAGGCATGAAAGATCCTTCTGTAACAACAGAGCTGTTTAAGTCCATTGTCCTGGCCAAACTCCAGTTCAGGTAACTAAATCCTTCCTAGAGAAAGAAAATGCCATAGTTAAAATTGGAAAAGATGGGGGGGAGGGTTATGTTTTGGTTTGTTTTTTAGTTCATTTTTTGCTCCCTGCCCTTCCATGAATTGCAATGGAAGAAACGTGTTTAAAAGCTTCAGCATTTCGGTAGAGGATGACACTGGCTTTGTTATACCCCCATATAGACGTGGTTGTAATTGTTTTGTTGAATATCACCGAGAATGCAGTCTGTCAAGTTACATGCAATGTGCCGGAAAACAGAATTTTTCCTGGGGTCATTTGTATTTTACAATTTAACACAATGCCTGTTAAAGCACAAGAGCCATTTGTTACATTCCAGGAACACTCTGCACAGCAACTTAGGCGTTTATATACAAAAACAGTGCAGAATGGATCCAGTGGGAACAGACCAAGTCACATAAATGATTTAAGAGTCCATTCTTCAGTTGCATAATGCTTTTAGCACCTTACCAGTTCCTTTTCCACATTGCTAACGCTGAGAGTTGTGCTACTTCATCCTACAGAGCATGAAGTGGTTTATGCCTTCAGCATTTTAGAAGTGATAGGATGGCAAAACATCTTTGAACCAGATTGTTTTCTGTCCGTAAATGTATGAAACCCATTCTTGAAAGAAAGACTAGCTGAAAAGATGTGTGGCACTGGAAGCAACTGAGAGTATTGCTCCAAAAGCAAGTATAGGCTGTCAGTATATTAAACCTTAATCAGGATGGCTCAGACTGATGGATTTTTGCCTACATTAAATTTAGGCATTTCAAGTATAAATGGTTTTTTGTTTTTGTTTTTTTTAAACTTAGTTGCTTACTATAACTGGACACTGGCATAGACTGGCACAGCTGGGGACTAAACTGTACGAACCTGTTACAGCAGCTTTGCAGTACCTGGACTCTGACTAATACAATTCCATGTCACTACAATAACACGGACCCTGATCCTGCAATGAGGTGCATTTAAATGTACTCCTGCACCTATGCTGCCTCTAGCATGGCTCAGCACAGCAGTACTCCAGCATGAATCTCTTTGCAGGATCAGGGACAGAGACTTCACTCCCAAAAGTGCATTGGGATAGTCATGAAGCCAGAAAATCCTCCAGAAATGGAATATCCCATTTTGAGGAGACTGACTATCGTATTCTCAATGAAAATTGAGCAAGTTAATAGCCACTTTCCACCTTGCTACTCATGGTCCCCGAGCCTGTTGCCCTCTGAATTGAGGATTCGAACTGGTAGGGAATTTTCTGACAATGGTTTTTGTCATAAAATGCCAATGAGTTGAAATCATGGGAGATGATGTGGACTTTTGAAATTGTGGAAACGCCCCGTTTAGCTATTTTCAAAAAAACAAGTTTTGATTTATGGTCGAAATGATTTTGCGTTTCAAAACCTTGTTTTCAAGAATTTTGGGGCATTCTGATTTTAACCTTTTTGGTATGAACTAACTAAAATTTTGAATGACCCAATCTGGATGGATGGATGGATGGATGGATTATTTATTGGATTAATGGTTTTTACAAATGTTTAAGATTTTTTTTTCTAATCTTTTTTTTTAAGATTTTTCATCCTGATTTGAGAGAGGAATTAAAAAAAAAAATCAGTTTTATGGGACAGAAAAACCATTTTCTGCCCACCTCTAATCAGGATATTACTGCTGTTTCCTGACTGCTTAAAATATCGAAAGCTGATATCAACTAGCAGGTCTTCGTTCCTTTGGCTCAGCTATTGTCTTTACAGGCTTGAGACCCATTGGCTTTTGCATTACTGCCTTAATCCATATCTCTATTTTATTTTATACGTATGCCTAGCCAGGTTACACAGCCATTTCCTGTCCTTTAGAGATTATGGAGCTCTCTTCTAGCTGATTGTTGAATTGGGTAACAGTGCCCTACATGGGTTTGATCCTTTCCCTCCATCTCACCAGTGTCCTGGGAACGTACCAGGTAATGAGCTATCAGGGTCATTACGATATGCTTGGTGTACACAAATAAAGTATGTCTATCTGAATCTACAAATGCATTGTGAGATATTAGTACCTTGGTGGCTACAGTCATAAATGACTATATAAATTCCATTTCCTTTTGGTATTAGCCCCTGCCTTTTGCTTTTATTGCACATATTAAACTGAATAATGAGCATCTCATTGTCTTTACAATTAAAAATTGCATTGTCGCAAAGCAAAACAAAAGGATTTAAAAAAAATCTTTAAGGATGTTGGGTTTTTTTAATGTAAAAATATAGCCATTTGTGGCAGGGGCTTGTCTTAATGGTTGTAAATATGGATATCGCTTGGTGTTTTCAGAGGTGTTCTCTACCGTGGCATTACAATTTCTCATCTATAAAACAGATTCTGATCTGACTCTTAACCTGGGGGGAGAAAGCACACTAGAAATCTGGTGAGAGTTAAACTACTTTCTGCTGCGCACAGTCATAGGACATAACACAGTTCGGTAATAACATTCATAGTGCCATTAATAGAAAACACTTTTTGCATTGCACTCTAGAGATTTTTGCATAGACGTGATGCATTCAGACTGGAGCTGCATGAAGAAAGCCTGGGGCTCAAACACTACCACCATCTCTGTTTTATTGTATAAACTCTAAACTCTCTTGAAAGAGATGTGCCAAATGCTGAAGGTATAAGGCTTTGGATGTATAACATACATTCAGCCTGAATACCCCTATGAGGCAACATGAGTTATTGGCTGATTTACTGCAAGTAAATCATTGGAAATAATGCTGTTGCACATAATACTTAAACAGAATTCTCAGCCTCAGTGAAATATGTGTCAAAACCTAGTACATCTTTAACTCAAACAGCTTCATCTAAGAGAATGAAGTACATATTACAAGCTAACTAAAAGCAACTTGATCATACACTACAGATGGTGAAAAATAGCTGAGTTTTTAATTCGGACATTTTGAATTAATGTAGTGGGGTTTTTCCCCCCACACTTTCCATGGAAACTTTTTAGCGTTCTGAAAATGTAACCTTTCATTGAAATTTTTCATTTCCCTTTTTTGTGTTGGTCCAAAACTAATTTTTATTTAAAAAAAAAAAAAACTTCAATGAGCTCTATTATATGCATAGACTGCTCCTGCCATGATAGTACTTGTATGCCATGGTGATTAACGTGGTATAAAATCTGCTGTTACAGCCGTGGGTGCCTAAAAGACAGCCAAACCTCTTAACCCTTTCCCAACAGGACGAAGACTTGCTAAGTAGATTCTGATGACTCTCGCAGACAGGTGGTTCATTACTCTACCTGGATCTGAGGGAGATAGAGGTGGCTGCCCAGGGAGAGAGGATCATGGATTGAGCAGTCCTTTAGGAGGACTCCTAGGAAAAGACAAGTCTCAGCTGATCTTCTTGTTCTGTTTGTGACTAAAGCCGAACTCCAGAACATTATCTAATATGTGGACTGTATTATAGAGTAAGCTGGGGAAAGCATCCACTCACATGAACAGATAGGGAAAGTAAACATGCATCTATTCTCTTCTCGTTGTATCCAGTTCTTTTCTCCTTTTGTGTTTTGCAGAAAAAAGCAAAATTAACAGTTTTTTCCGCTTAAAAGTATTTAAAGCCAGAGTACAGAGATGCACTCCAATTACTGTCCTGGAACTGTACTTAGGTTCTTCCTAGCTTTGCATAATTACTACTTTCTTCCACCCCCATCCTAAGCGCCTCATATGTCAAACTCCTGAGCTCTACCTTGGTACTTCCCCATTCCACCCACTATATGCTCAGTGGGCAAGGGCCACCTCTCAGCTTCTCGACCACCCTTCTTCCTTCCCCCATATCAAAAAAGTAACCTCAAACTTCTGACCCTCACCCCCAACCTCCTCTAATAAAATAGTGGTTTACAAATCAGAAATTTAAGCTCCTCCTACACTATAAATTACCTCTTAAACGGGGTAAGACTGTGAAGCCTGTGGTTGGGGTGGTAAGTGAGGGAAAAGTTGAGGCAGACATTTATTTTGGGCATTGACAATAAGGGAGGGCAGTGGCAGTTTAAGGAGAGACGTCAGGGAGCTAACTTAAGCATGGCTATAATTCAGAGATGCTCCTTTACCCCATACTTGGTCTCTGCCACACTCAGGGCATGGCTGTTTTCAAGGTAAAAGGGAGCACCCCCTATGTTATTTGATTGTTTTGGTATTGTTTAATGATGGGTTACATAGCTTAAGGCCATCTACTCTGTTAAAATTAGCAGCCATGCCTTGTGATGAAAAGCCTTTCTACTCTCTCAATGGAGGTAAATCATTAAAAAATCAAGGCTGGAGGCTGCAGCCAGCCTTTAATTGAATTATGTGGCATTCTGAATGATAATGCATTAGTCTTCTCTGTAAATCAGGCACAAAGAATTATTATACAGGAGGATAAATAGATGGAAACATGAAAATTAATGCTTCTGGAAAACAAATCAAATCTTTCTGCAAATGTATTTACTAGGCATTTCTGCTCATAGACTTCTGTCTTGGAGAGGCTCATTTATGTGAACCTAGACCAAGTCACAAATCTTCTTTTCTTAAACTCCATACCCTGCTATTCCTAATAGACGACTATAAACTTGCCCAGTGCATTAAAACCATTACTACAAGCAGTACAGTAAATAGACTGAGACTGTTAACCTCTGTATAAACAAGTAAGGTAGAAGATGGATTATGGAGGATAAAGCTCATGTTTACACACATTTATCTTCTGTAATTAGACATCTGGGGGTGGGAAAAACCAAAGATCTAGGAACGAGAAATTGATTTATGCTCATGTGTTTGCTGTTTGTAATGAGATCTGAAAGTGGATCTGATCAAGAGATAATTTTCTATGTCACTTTTGTGGTTTAAGAATGAAAGTAGCAATTATCGACCCTTTTATATGTCAAAGGTTGTTAAACAAGGTGTGCTCAGTGGCTTTTATAGCAACAAACACTCATGTCCCATTGAAAGACCAGTATTTCAAGTTCAGATCTCCATCTTAATTGTAGTTCACAACACAGGATTACTTTACATGATGTATTTGATGCAGTCCCTGCCTAATTTACAGGCACTGCTTTGGGGCAAGATTATAAAAGAGCAAGGATGGTAGATTTGGTTATTGCTCATTCTTGGAAATGGCAATCCCTCCAAATTACCATTAGCATTGCTGGCAAGTGAAGAGTTAACCTCCGTTCGCTGTACTATATACATGGATAAATAGAGAATTTCAATGTACAGCAGTGACCGGTCTTTAACTTAGATCTTCACCTCTATATATTTGAACACTTATCAAGTGCCTGTACACGCTTGCGCGCACGCTCTCTCTCTCTGTATATATAAATATCTAAAAGTAGACAACGGCAGCTCCTGTAATCCCATGTTTTGGTGTGATCTCCCACAAATGATTCAGGGTTGAACCGTGCTATCACAGGGCTTATTTTTAGAATAGCCTGTTCCTCAAATTGCATTTTGTTAGGATTGTTCAGTTGTTCCAAATACTAGGAAAGACATTTAGTATAAAGACCCAATTACATCTACACACGAACAGTCCTATTGAGTTATCTGCAAGTTTGGACCTTCGATTGCAGGAGGAACCATAGGTAAGGGTGAGCTGAGTGTATTGTTCTGTTTCTGAATAAAGCTAATTCTAATATCTGGATTGTGTTTTTGGAGTAAGCTGATGAAGGTGCCTGCTCACAGCTACATAAATAGATGGGGAAAGTAAAAATGTGTCTTGTCTTCTCTTTGTATCCAGTTCTTCTTTCTCATCCATGTTCATTTTGGTCTTTCTGCAAAACAAGTTTTTATTTTCATTTTTTAAAAATTAATGGCTTCAGTGTGAGTGACTGGAGAGGTATTTTTCACATTGGCTAGCACTTGGGCTAGTAAGTGTAAAGTAAATGTTCAGACCATCTCCTGATGATACAACCCTCCTTAGTAAAGCTGGGCAAATTAACCATCACTTTGAATGGTAAATCTTTTCATTTTTTGTGGTGCTAAATTTCACCTGGTTTTATCAGATTTCACATCTTCCTCCTTCCCTAGTTTAAAAAAATAAAAAAATATTTCTCAAAACCTCTGAATTTTGTAAATATAAATGCCTTTGGATAAATACAAACCACTGTAGAACAACATAGGCAACATGGTCCCCCTCCTGAGAACTGGAATACTTTTGCAAAGCAGGTAGAACTCTCAAACCCATATTTTGCTATACTTGATTCTTCTGCACAAATCTCCAGTAGCAGACAGACTTGGAATTCAGAGTATATGAGGATACAGGGTCTCGTTCTTTCTTGGGTCTTTCTAATGTTTTCTGTTCTGGCTCCTCCCCAAACCTTTTGCTTCAGCATTCTTAGACATTCTACTATGTTGGAAATGTGTTCTAATGTAGAAGGAAGGCTGGGGAGAGCTGATCTTTATGTAACGTGGTATATGTATTAAAATGAGGGCTCATGCGGTTTGCCTAGCTGAGATGAATGCCAAAAGTAGGAGTGCTTCGCAAATTTTGCATTCTGGTATTTTCTTATGACACAGAACTTCAAAGTAAATGGCTAACTATATATACACACTAAGGGCTTGTCAACACTTACCGGAGGATCGATACTGTGGCGAACGATGCATCGGCGGTCGATTTAGCGGGTCTAGTCTAGTGAAGTCCTGCTAAATGGACCACCGATCGCTTTCCTGTTGATTCCTGTATTCCACCTGATCGAGAAGAGTAAGGGGAGTCAACGGGAGAGCATCTCCCATCGACGTCACGTAGTGTGGCCCCCCCCACCCCCCCGGTAAGTAGAATCTAGGTTACATTGATTTGAGTTACACTATTCACGTAACTCAATTTGCGTAGCTTTGATCCACTTCTCCCTTTAGTGTAGACAAGGCTATTTACTATTTCAGTAAAATGGAGCACGGTAATAGAAATGCTAGTCCATGGTTACTGATGGAGTAGGAGTCTGTAACTGAGCCTCAGGTCTTTCTGATGTTCATAACCATCCGTGCAATTTATGATGTCAATGGAACCTGTCAGCCGAATTATGCAATGTACTTAGTGGATGACCATGCATCATTAACAATTAATCAAAGATAGGCTGAAGGGAAAATCTTAGCATCAAGTTTAGCCAGTGATTTGTAGATATTACATTGCAATATACTTTCCAACTCCCATAACATTGCCCATAGCATGGAGTAGTAAAACTTTTTCAGAGTGTCTGAAAAGCATGCTTCTGATTTAGTAGACTAACTTTGAATGCATTGAGCAGCCATGGCTCCTATTGAATTCAACGGATTGTGGGTGCTAAGTACTTACAAAAATGGAGCCACTCTTATTAAAGAGACTAAATAAGGATTTAGGAGCCTAACCTTGGCCACCCACATTTGAACAGTCTGGCCATTTCCCACTCCCTTAACACGTTCTTTTCTCCATTAATCTGCTTAGTAGTTCAGCTTTTCCCCTCAGATTCACTTATCCCTATATAAGACTCAGCCTGATCCTTTGGCCAAAACTTTGGAGATCTGAGACGTTCAGGGAACAACTTTTCTCCCCCTATTTTTTTTCATCTCATTTCTACACAGTTCTAAACTCCCAAGATAGAGCTGTGCCAACTGAAGTGTTTTTGAGTCACAAGGGCTTACAAGAAACTGTTATTTGGTGTCTATTTATGCAAACTCACATCCATTGAGTCTTATGTTGATTTTCACCTGATTTAAACAGAAAGAGGAAAAATTTGCCAATTCATGACTAACTTTAGCAAATCTTTCCACGGCCCTAGGCTGTTGCAGAACCAGAAAAATGGCTCTTGCCTTTTAGTCTCCATTAGATATTTTCATATTATAATGTTGTGCAGGACCAATGAAATCTAGTGGCAATAGTTAGACAAATGGCCTTTGCATCTATGGTATTAGTTTGGATACATTTCTAGCTGGAAAGAAAGAGTTAGGTGCAAGTTACTTGAGAACATTTCAAAACCAAACCTGAATCTGAACCCTGTGGGCCAGAGTCTCCATCTCCCTGTATCTTGTGCAGTTTTCTACACCAGGGGAAAGTGAATACAAAATGCAACCAATTTTGAAGTAGTATCATTTTACATCCCCTTTATACTCCACTCTGCACTGGTTGAGATGACTTCATAGGATTCAGAGCAATGGAGACTCTGGCACTGTATCTAGGATGGCCCTGAACTCAAATGATAATATATATTCTTACTTGGGGTTTATGAACATTAATTGTCTGGACTAACTCATTTCTCCTGGGCATTGTGGAAAGTGCATGTCTTTATAGAGAGTCCTGAGTAATAGTGGGCCTGGAAAGAGACTAACAGTCTTGATGAGTAGCAGCTTGAGTAACTTTTTTTTTTTCCCCCAGAGTGGCTTGTAGCATGTAAGTATAGGGTACTTTGTGAGCCCTTGAGTGGCATTCACTGTGTTCTATGTTTTAGAAACCTCCAAACACCAGTCAGAGCAGCAGTTGTATGTAGCTAGGCCTTGCATGTTTCTGTGTATTTAGTGAGCACTTTTATTTGGGAGCTAATTTTACTAGTATGTTTTCATCGTGTAATCAGTGAACGACACCGTATAACTCTCTAGATCTAGAGTGCTGGGCTTTAATCTTTTGCAGATTGCTGCCCATGCATTTTGGGCCAAATCATAGTCTCTTTGAAAATCGGCCATTGCCTCTTAAGAAACCAGGGTGTGAATTATGTCATATTTAGCATACAGTTGTGACAGGCTGTACCCCTATGTTTACCCCTTTTATAGGACTATGATAAATCTTGTATCAAGTGTGCCTTGTGAAGTATCATTTGAAAACTCGTATTTTGCTGATAATTATTATCCTGGTAAAATGTGTGGCAACGTTGTATGTAAAGTTATAATGTTCTGCTGTATGATATTACTAAAAGCAGCCACAAACAGTTCCCCACAGACAAAAGTCTAGCCAATGCCTCAGCCAGGTGTCAACAAAATCAAATGGACTATCATGTGGTTAAGTGGCCATTCTTTGGCAGGAACAGCTGGGGGTTCCCATCCACCCGTACTTGCTGTCTGCTGAATCTCAGCTGGAGATGATCCTCAAACCAAGAGAAAAAACATAAGATGAGAGAGAGATGATTTGGGGCCTTTGTTCTTCCATCTCTACTCACAGCATCAACAATCCTTGAAGGACAAAGGAAGCATGATTGAGGAGGGATGCTGGCTGACAATTCAGCCAATTAGATTGCTATAACCTGTGGTGAGAGAGACTTTTTGCTTTGAATTCACTCTAGTTTGTTAAGGTAGGTAGTAGTTGTGTTTTACTTTTAATTTCTTGTAACCAATTATGACTTTTATGCATCATTACTTGTAGTCACCTAAAATCTATCTTTTTTGTACTTTGTGAACTTGTTTTATTGTTTTATCTAAACCAGTGTGTTTGGATTGAAATGTTTGGGAAACTCCATTTGGGATAACAAGATTTTTGAATATCATTGTCTACTACTAAAATGACGGACTTTATATGAGTTTGTATAGTCCAGGAGAAAGCTGGGCAATACAAGACATACATTTCTGGGGGGGGAGTCTGGAACTGGGAATTTGCTGGTGTTGCTCTGCAGTGTAATACAAGAGTGGCCAGCTATAGCACTCTTGCAGTATAACGGGGTAATTTACATACTGGAGGCTGTGAGAGAGCAGGCCAGGAGCAGTAGCTCCCACAGCAAAGCAGTGTAAAAGGCACCCCAGGTTAGAGAACTGAGGGGACACAGCTATTCATCAGTCCAAATTGTACCCAGTATGTTCCTGAAGTTGTTTTAAACCTTAATAACCCTTTTCGTGAATACATGGACCAGATGCCTCTCAGTAGATTACAACTTTTTTAAAATTTAGGATGTTCAACTCTCTCACATAAATGAGGAAACACACTCTTGTGGCTGGCACAATATCTATTAGTGATGTGATTCTTATTTAAATGAAAATAGCTAATAAACAGTCCATATTCGATGGCAGAATAGAATTTAATTGTAGATAGAGCTGGAGTTTTGAAAACTACATTTATTTAACAGCTGGCATAACAAAACAAGCTATATGCTAAGGTGTCACAGCATTGAGTCACGTTTGTAACAGGAATATTTCTGAAGTGCTTAAAATCCAATGATACTAGGCACAGTAATTCTAGACTAACTTCCTTCTCTCGCTCTCATGTATATAAACACACTTTGGATCTAATCAACCATTTATTTGTTAGTTGTTCAAAGAAATCTGTTAAAAGGTATAGTTAGAGAACTTTTCAACACCAAAATATTTGGTTTGTACTTTTAATTACCTATCCACCCCTTGACAAAGAACCCACCTGGCAGCCTAAAGCCATATTTTGTCTCTTGAGTCATAGCTGAAATATTTTATTTTTTCGGTCTGTGAAATAGTGCTGTAGGGACAAATGTACAACAACATGGGGGCAAACTAGGTCATTTGAAAACCAGCTCCTGGGCCATGTCTGGATTGTGAATGAGTTCATGTTTTTTTTTTTTTTTTTTTTTTTTTTTTTGTTAGAAGGATTTACAATTCTCCCATTGAGATTATGCTTCCTGCTTTAGAGGGATCACATTCACTTAGCCAACAACTGCCTTTAGGCAACCAGCATATAACTGTGCCCTGAACAGCACAACACTTAACCTTGAGGGAACTAGTGTGCAGGAAGTGGGGGGGGGGGGAGAGGGGGAAATCTGTTACTCTGGCATGAGCATTAGTGATAGCAAAAAAGATACTAACACTTTTCTTTTGACTTAATATTTCAACCTGAGGTTCTCAAATAAGATGTATATTAGGGTAGCACCTAGGAGCTCCAGTCAGGGACTAGGATCCCATTGTACTAGGTGCTGTGTTAAGAGTTGTGTTGCTGGGTCTTCATTGCTATTTTAACCCGAGTTAAGAACACACCCATTTGTTTGTTTGTTTGTTTGCAGCGAAGACGGACCCTATGTTTGGCAGATACCTAGAAAGGGACTGTCTGGACCAAAGTAGAAGGATTTATCACAGTTCACAAAGGCTTTCATTTTACTACCAACAAGGTGCTTTTGGAGCAAGTTAGTGTTCAATTTATTTTAGAATAACTAAAGCCCATGAGATTTTGCTAATGCACATTAGGGAGCCACATATGATCTCAGCAAACTTGAAAATCCAAATGCAAAATCTTGAGGCAGCCTGTAGCTTTATGAAATACCTCCAGGTATCTTTTTTTCTCCTCATCTGTGAATTTATTGGTCATCATCCTATTTCTTGTCCATTTTTCTTCTCTCACATGCGACATGCTGAAAGGGTTATTTTTAGGCCAAATCTGAGAAGGGTGTTGTAGCCCTCTTCCACAACCACATTGCTAGGGTAAAAGAGACAGGCTGAGTGCTCAGAATTTTTCATTTCCCACTGGAAAACTAGGCAATATGGTTTTTTACAAGGGCGTGTTAAGAGCTGGGAAGTGGAGATGAAACTTGAAGGAAATTACACTGTATGCTGTATTCCCTGGGAATACAGATGTTAGGCCATGCTGTTCATACCTTGCAGTTTTTTCTGGAACATGCTTAGCCCTTAGGTAATGAAATTTGCTGTTACTCTGGTCATCTGTTACGAAATCTGTTCAGGAATGATCAGCCACAAGGAGGCAAATGATTAAAAGAAATAGCCAGAGGTACTGCAGATCAATACCCCAATAAAATTGTAGGTCAAACACTCAGCCTGATTCTCATTAACAGTAAGGCACCTTTGCATTGCTTTGGCACTATAAAGGCACCTTAAAGTAGCCATAAGTGTTATTTACACATCCTTTAAGGTCTCGGGACACAGTGTAAATAAAAATTAGGCTCTTAGTATATTCAAAGGCTGAATTTGGCCCAAATGTTTAGCATTTCTCTTGTGTCAGGGCTATTACCAATCCCCGAGACTTTAAACAGGGCTTGTTACTACTACGAGGGCTGATTCTGGGCCCCCAGTGTCCAATCTAGATCAGCATTAGAACTGGCAAGAAAATGTCATCCAAAATAAAATTGTGCAACTCCTGATTCCCCCTCTCCCCTTTAGTGCTTGTAGGCCTTACAAAATGCACCCTAACTCTTAGGCAGAAAAAGTGCAGTGTAATAAGCAAGATTGAGCAATAAAACAGATTTGTTGTAAACAGCCTGTTGTTAAACGAGCTCGGCTCAAACCTTTGTCTCTGGCAGTCCCTCAAATGGTGTCTTGTTAAACTGACGTGTCAGCGCAAGGACATTCCCGAAATAGCAGTGAATACGGCCTTAAAATGAAAAAAGTGCAAAGCTTCTTTCCACTGTATGGCTTATGCAGGGTTTACTTACCGAATCATGAACTCAGGAGTGTGTCCTATTCATGCGGGCTGCTTGGGTGGCTTCTCCACATAACCCCTGCACAAAAGAAGCAGGCAATTTGCCATTCCCCCTGCTCCACTCCTCACAATACCCTTTTAAACTCTGCAGAGGCCTCAGACCTTCTGGGTGGAGATACTGGCTGTGAAAAATCTCAACTATCTCCATTCTCCCCCTCAGCTCCCCACCTCTAAATTCCAGACCAGGGTTTTGAGAACTCCAAAGATCAGGTGTTCAACAATAGGCTTTTGGTTAGTATTCCCCTCAACGTATCCAGATGGTTTGATTTTTGAGGTCTCACCATAAAGATGAATTAGTCTTAGAACGATGCACTGTTGAAATGGTCTTCTTCTTTGTAAAGTATCATTCCCACTATGGTGGTGTTTTAACATGCAAGAAGACAGATCCCATCCCTGAAGGATTTGCAGTCTAACATGGATAATTCAAAGAAAATAAACTATTTGGTCAGAGAGGAGATAAAATAAAGGGAAAGAGGATGGAGCTTTGGGGGAAGTGGCACTTTCCCTGGAATCAGGTGATTTGTTTGTATTAGAGTTGGCTGAATTGTTTGTTAAAAAATCTTTTCCATAATATTTACCGATTTTTTGATTGTACAAAGTGAGGAACAAAGTTTGAAAAATTTGCTTTGAAAAAATATTTGTATTCTTATAATGTTTGTGAGCACTCTGTCACTCTTTTGAAGGAGGAGGAGATGTTATTCCCTTCCCCCACAAAAGAAATCCATAGTCTAGATTAAACACAGTCTGGGGAACAAGAAGGGGGTTGCAAGGTCTATTCCTGCCACTGACTGGACTTAAAAATTACAAACTATTAAGCAAATCATTACCCCAGTTTTATAGAGGGGGGGAAAGGAGTTTTAGCAAGGAAGTGACCTGTCCTTCTGAATGCCTTGATGCAAAATTAAGGCTACGTGATGAAATTGGCCTTTTGTTAAAAAGTTAAATTGAGTGCTTTACTTGACCCATTTTCACATCTCACGTGAAAGCAACCTGCTTGGAACATAACGTCTGTTTTTGAATTTGGGTTCTTTACATGACAGCCCAACATCCCTTCATGCGACAATTGTGTGATCAAGGCAGCTGCTGCACTTCTAGTTTTCTCAAGAATGTAACAAAGCATCAGTAATCTCCAGCCTTTGCTTTCTAGATACTGTACATATTCTTCCGTGGAGAATGAACCGAGCAAATGCACGCTAATGGCAAACTCTCTCTATTGTCTATAATGTGAGCCATTCAGACTTGACCTAGTTTTTGATTTGTAGAAGTAGGTGACACACACAGTTTATTACATGTCAAGAAAAACGTAATCAAAATAACAATCTTGCATAGTAACATGAAGTACTAGTATCTAAGGATGTAGTCTCTAACATATTGTACATGCAACTAATTCGAAAGGCTAATATGGACATAGACATTCCAACTTCTAGGATTTACCATTCAAACCTACTTGAACTGGCATGAAAAATGCAATAAAATAATTCTTTCAGACAAGTTTAGAGAGAGGTATTCTCAAAAGACAGAATTCTGGCTTCCAGTCACATAAAGCTTACACTTTGTCAATAACACAGTGAAGGAAGGCATGAATGAATTTTATTTCATTGGACAAGTGACTTGGAATACAGATAAGGCAGGGTGAGCATATAAACCTTTAAATAAATGTTTTAGCACTGTCTGGAAAGGAAGAATGCAATTGATTCCAATCTTTCCTGACAGAAAATCAGTTCCTCTAAAACTCTTGGGGCAACAAACACTAACTAAAACAGTCTGTTCCTAATAAAATACTTAAGTACAACAAAATAAAATGTTGTCGTTTGTGACTAATAGGCTACAATTAATGCAGTACTTACTTTGCAGTTTAATTGAAATATTACATAGCACTCCTACAAATATGGTACAGTATGAAATCATTGCTTCATTATAACTTTAAGATCTCATAACTTCAGATTTTTCCTTGGGCTCTCCTTAAAGAGAAATATACAGCAAAATACCAGATGGAAATTAGAATGTTGTTATGGATACAAAATATTCTGTTGATCAGAATATTGTTAACACATATTTTTGTTGCACTCAGTATATTTTTGGTTTAACTGGCATAACCATAAACAGTTAATAGAAATTACTAGCCCATGACTAAGCAACATCTAACAATGTTCCCCTTGTGTTTAGTGGGTTGTATTTTTACAGTATAGTTGTCTTCATTAAAATCTTGACTTTTTCTCCTTTTGTCTATTGAACCGGAAGACTACTGCAGTCATGATCATTACTATTAAAATCTTTTCCATTTCAGTTTGAAAACAATGTTGAAAGGGTTCACCAGGCAGCACTTCAGAATTAGTGTGTGTGGAGTTTCTATGAGAAAAATCCAAATCAGTTTCATTAATAACTGAGGTACAAATCTAACTCAAATTACAATCTTGAGCTTCACTGTCTTTCCAAAACTAACACCAGCTTGTTAAAATTCACAAGTCCAAAATGCAAAGTCTGTAGTTTTTTTGAGGAGCTGTAATAAATGCAATGGATGCCCTGCTCCAAAAATAGACTGTACTCCTCAATGAATAATATGGATTTCAAGTAAAATAGAACTTGCAGCAACTTTTAAATCACCTCCAATTTTCATTCACATCACTTGTCTCATCAAATATTATATTGTCTATTATACTGTTTCCTTAGTCAATATGAAACCAGCACAAAAGTCAGAATTAGGCCTGGTCTGCACTTAAAACTTATTCCAGCATAGCTCTGCCAGTCAGTCGTGTGGCAAAACACACACCCCACGGTGACAAAATACCCAAGATTCAACTATGCCACTCATTCAGGGAGAATTCAGGAGTTGCTACCCTGGCAGAAAACTCTGTTGATGGAGGCTGCGTTTCCCCTAGGGGGCTATTCCTGCACAAGCTCTGTAGTATGGCTTTAGCTTTAGAAATTAACTGACAACCAACAGAATGGAATTTAATATTTAGTGTTCTAAAATGAGGTAATGTATCAAAGCTCAGGTATATCAGACCTATATTCTAAGAGTGGTAATGATCCATATGTCATCCTTAGCTAAACAATGCTAATATTGAGAGGTATTCCCAAAACCTTTCTGCCCCAACTATAGAGCCATGACAGGAAACAGTAACTTTGGAACAATCCACTAATTATCACTCACCCTTTCTGGCTATTAATTTATAAATATACATTCGTACGAAAGGAGGCTATTGAATTAAAGCAGGTGCACTAATTGTTCCAGTCCCTATGACTTCAATCAGCTGGCTAAAAATAGATGTTGGTTCAATAATTAATCCTCCAAAGCCCATTTACATGCGACTCCTTGAGAGAGGAAACAGTTAAAAATGAACCTAAATTCAAGGACAGTTTCAAGAAGCAACATCCAATTGTCATTTAACATCCTACCTCCAATTTCTTCTAATGTTAGCTGTCCTAAAATGACTACCATAGAGTAGTAGGAAACATACCCTTGCACTATTTAATATGATGTTGTTTTTATATTCTAGTGCTCTCTCACATTTTTTGGTTTATACCGTGTCCTGGTTCAGAGAATGAACTTAACCGAGTTTCTTTCTATAGTTCAATTGCTTGTCAACTATGAAACATTTGCTTTTATGAAGCATTGAGCGTCTTCTATAGTTCCTAAGGTTATTTTGAAGTAGTCACAATATTTTCAGTACTATACAGTTCTTTTTTAGATACGTGTTTCAAATAATAATTAATTTAATCACTTCCAGTGTTGAGATGTACACTGTCTTCATTTCTGAATCTTTGACAGAGTTCTTACCATCCTGCAAAAAAACAAAAACAAAAAAACACTACACCAAAATGCAAGTCATCCTTTTCTTTGCCTCTCTATTCTAGCAGCCATACAGTCTATAACATCTATATTTTCTCACTGAGAGTTTTGTTTTGTTGATACACAATGTTCTTCAATGGCTACATTTATCCTTTAAGCCTTACACATAAAATCACAATCTGTTAATTAGTTGATAGAAAATGCTGTCTGGATTAGGTATGCTTGCAGGATTCTGTTTATTGAAATTGATTGACTTTCCTCTTAAATGAGCTCATTACAGCTAACATATAAGAGGGCAACTTCAGACACAGTTTTTTCTTGTGGTTTATTACTAATATGGACCTGTGTAGTAAAGTTCAAATCCAGGTCCAAGGTTTGCCAAAATTCAAGAGGTTTTTGGATCTAGTATTTTTGGTCAGGACCCTTCTCTGCTTGCTTATCGCAGAATCCTGACCCCATTAAAAGGTTTAGTGGGAACAATATTTGGCATTGTATGATTTCCTACTACCATGTATCTTTAAGATACATGCATCAGGAGCTCAGAACATTCAAAAATCCAAAATCCCTTTTCATTATGCCTGATGCAACAGACTGGCTTTGTGAGTGGAACTAGTCTAAAATTAACTTTGCAGCAATCTGGATAGCTGCTTCTTAAATGGCTATGCCTCAGTTTGGACCATTAGGAGACCATTATAAATAAAGCATTAGTTAACTGCATGAAAACAAAACTTAAAAGCATTAAAATGTCAAGTTTATGTACAGGGTGGAATAGATTTATACAGTGATCCAGACTTGCACTGTTGATCTCAGAATAATTGCATAAAAGCTGGAGGACTTTAATCCATCATTTAAAACTCCTTTAATAAGATTGTCCTAAATACTGTCTATAGATTCAGGGAGATGCAGAATTACACCATTACTGTATTATAATCTTTGATACATATTCCATATGGTTCACTAAAAGGCTAAGGGCTTTCTAATGATACTAAGAGGTGCAACTTTACATTGTCTGATGCAGAAGAAATGCACTCAAGATACTTAGGGACTGTTTGAAGGCACAATTTTAATATTCCATCACCACAAGTGGAATTTCTCTGCATATGCAGGAGTAAAATTTAAAAAAATTAGAAAATAGAAACTTTACAAAATATCCTATCATAATGATAGTTTCTTGTTACAAGTAAGAAAATTAAATGTATTTAATGGTTACAAAATGTCCATTGCTACTTTGCATGGCTTTCAACCCCTCCCAGTAAGAACATTAGTGCTATCACAATATCACACACAGACAACATAACTACCCCTCTTATCAGCTGACTTTTAAACAAAGGCGTCCTATTTCTGAAAATTCCCTGATGCTACAGCTAGTGTAATAAACATTGAAATCACTTATCTTATGGTAAAATGCTTAACAAACAAGAACTTCTTAGAGTTGATAGGACAAACCATGCAAATCTCTCTCAGTGGTTTTCCCAAACAATCCCCCCTTCCATTGTAGATGAGTTTCTATTCCTAACAATTTCATTAAGATCTGGAACTTGTTTTCTCCATAATTCATCTTCCCGTGCAGCTTAGAAATGATGTAGGTCTGCTGTTTCTGGCATTACAGTTGGCTGCTGTGGAGGACTGAAGTGATGTATTAAAAGCAGCTGCAGAAATCTTTTTTATTAAAAAGCTTAAAATAACCTTTGATTTAATAGATTATAAAGCCAGAAGGGACCATTATGGTCAGCTAGTCGGAGCTCCCGTATAACATGGGCCATAGGACTTATTGGAATTAATTCCTGTTTGAACTAGAGCACATCCTGGAGAAAGTCATCCAATCTTGAGCCCATTTAAGGCGGGCTATAGTGGGATTCAGAGTCTAGGTCCTGAGTTCCCTAGCTTGCCAGACTTGCACCCTATTATTGTATTCTCCTATTCTTCATATAGGGTATTTCTTAGCTCCCTTAAAATCCCATCATTTCCTGAGGCTCCTTGCCTAGCTCTAGTCCCAGTCCTCATCCCAACTGAGCTCTGACCCTAGCTAAAGAGAGCTCTGTGGTAATTAACCCTTAAATTAGAACTGGTCAAAAATATTTAAAACAAAACAAACTCATTTTGAGGTGGTGGAAAAATCATTGAAAGGATTTTCCATTTTTTGACAAGCTATAGAGTTGGTCAATTTTTTTTTAAATGTCCATTTTGGAAAAAGGCTTCAAAATGAAAATTAAGGGTTTTTTCCGCAACTGCCTCTACATTGCATGTATTGAATGGGATAAAAGGAACTCTTAGGGACCACTTTGCCTAATTATAGAAAAGTTTCTAGTAATAAAAAAGAACTCATTAAAAAACAGAAATGCTTTTCAACAGAATAACTAGACTAAGCCCTTGGTGAGACTCCACTGTACTTGTCATTGACTTCAGTGGAGATCTCTGACCCACGGTTTGTGATGAACCCGCTGCTGAAATGTTAACTCTGCAGTGGCTTCACAAAGTAACTAACTTGTCTGCACCACTCAACAAATAAAATGAAACGAAGTACAGCTCTAAAATAGTGCCTGGCCTGTAGTTAAAACACCCAGCTATCCCCAGATAAATCTCACTGTCCATCCAGTTCAACTTACTGAGGCCAACGAAAGAGCCAAATAAATGCTCAACTATAATTGGGGTTATGAAGCAAGTATTCCTGTAAGGCAGGGGACTTGTTAGATAAAAAGGACCTGTATAGCTGGAGGGGATGATTCTGAGGACATAACAGACCTGGTAGATTGGTAGTGATTGTTTTGCTGCATAACTCACGTTGACAATCCTTGGCACATGAAATACCACACTAGTATTCCTATGTTACCTGGAGGGATACGTCTCTCCGGTTTCACTTACGTCAGTAAGAATGATCTATAATCTGAACTCTCTCTCTTTAAGACAGCAATGTCAAATTCTAAACTCTTCTTTACAATTCGGGTCAATATAGCAGCAATCGAGAATCTACATGCAAAGTCACAATGTACAGATCTACCCAGTTTGTTCCTCCAGGCACAGACTAGAACAAATGGTGATGTACAAACTGCAGGAGGCACTGTGACTCAGACAGCAACCTCAGAGTTGCAATTCTTCCCCTATTAACTGACTGCTTCTACTAGGGAGACCAGATGTTCCGATTTTTATAGGGACAGTCCCGTTATTCGGGGATTTGTCTTAGATAGATGCCTATTACCTCCCATCCCCTGTCCCGATTTGTCACACTTGCTGTCTGGTCACCCTAGCTGCTATAGGACACCAGTCCATCTACACTGGCTCAACCCATCTAGCCAGAGAATACAGAGTGAAGCTACAGCTCTTCCCATTCCCTAGCCATTTGCTCCAGGGAGATGAATAGAGCCGCTTAATCCTAAACACATGGACCTTAATGTCCAGGTAACTCTGACTGGCTGGTACGTAGTCAGAGTTAGAATCTAGCCCTTGGTTTAATTTTACTATTAAAACTATCAGTTCACTTTCAACTCAGTTGAGGTGGGGATGTTCAGCATTTTAGTCTAGGTCACGAGTGAAAATGAACTGTATTCTCATCACAAACTATCATAACTTTGCCAGACTGCAAATGAGTAGTGGTGTAAGAGCAAGAAGAACAAAGTTAATTGATCTCACAGTGTAATAGGTGAATTAAATTTCTTGCTCTTTGTGCCTACTCTCCTCTCTTTCTCTTCACTCACCACACACACACACACACGCAATCACAGACCACCAACGGATCCCTTTGTTTTGTGCAGTAGTTTGCCTGGGGAATGCTGAGTTTTTATCATCCCTGGTGAAAGAATTCTTAGCTTTTGCTGGTCAGATCTGGGTGGGTTGGTTGGTGGTTTAGGCACTGGACTGAGACTCCGGGGGTCTGACTTGAAATCCTGGCTCTGCCACAAGCTTCCCATGTGACCTTGATGAAGTCACTTTTTTTCCCTCAGTGCTTTAGTTACCATTCTTTAAAAGGAGTGATACTTCCTTTCTCCCAACCTTGTCTATTAAGATAGTAAGAGACAGTCACTGATGTTTACAGTGTGTCTGTACCGTGCTTAGCACAATGGGGCCCTGACCTCCATGAAGGCTTCTAGACATTACTGTAACAAACAAACAATGTATAGCACACAGAGACACTTTATGGTGCCAATCACACAATAGGTTAAATAGACTAATCCTAGAGATCTGTCCAACTTTAATTATAATTGAGGTATTTTATAGTAATTTCTCCTGCTCTGTTGTTCTTGCATGTATTAAAAAAAAAAACCCTAGATAATTCACAAGAATCAAAGCAATAAATACACTATAACTTACCCTCCATAAAAGAAAACCCAATCAAGAGTGTATGTGGAAAAGGAAGGCTATAAATCACACTAACTGGTTAACACAACTGAGATACTGTATACTAAATCAGTAAGGCCTCATTTATTTCTAGTCTTAATTCTAATGTCCCCAAAGACCAAATAAATGTAAAACCTGATTCTACTGTAGTAACAATGTCTGCTCATTGAAAAGTCTTATGACACTGTGAAAGTCTGATTCCAAAGCATGCTGCGGGTGGGTGAGCCATTGCCAATGCTGACAGAGATGATGACAAGTAATTAAACTCACAAAAGAGGTGGGTTTAACAATGAGAACTGTCCATCTGTCTTTCAGCAGCATTTTCTATTAACTCTTGTTAAATGCTATTTTAAAAATGTAATTGTATTCAAAACTGGATTTTTGGCAGCTTCCTTTTTCACATAGGATACACCCTTATGCCATCCTCTCACTGTGGCATGTGTATTGTTTGGCTTCCAACCACACACACTTAAAAAACCCTCATTTGGATTTGTTGAAAGGAAACAAGAAAACATTTATTCAGCAATTCTAGTGCCCGGTATCTCTTTTTCTAAACATTGGTCACCTTTCACCATGATTAGTGAACTCTTTTTTTAATTTAAAGAAATAGAACAATACTTTCTGGTTTTCCTATTGTCTCCCTCTCCTGTGCAAATTCCCTCCAGCCCCATACAAGGGCCATCTGGTTCCCCCCATTGTATAACTGATTTTACGTTCTCCTAGGACACAGGCAGGAAAGGCAATCTGAAGACAGTCAGAGAGCCAGTTACACAGATGACAAGGATTGCATGAGAGAAGGTGCTACGCAGCCTAGTGTGGAGAGTCGGGGAAAGATGAGAAGACATCTGGTGTTAGGGAACAGCCGAGAGATGAGGTCTGGAAGGAGGGTAGGGCAGAACAGTAAGGTGGAATTTGAAACAAGAGGGTCAACCCGTCTCCACAGAGTCACTAACTTCTTCTCACATCAAGAAATGGCTGAAACCATCACTTTGGTAAGTCAGTGTTAATTGTTAGCAACTTCTCACTTTCAAACAGCGTGTCCTGTTAGGGAGAGAATTATTTTACACTCTTGGGGCATTAGCGATATGCTGAAGGCTTAGAAAATAGCACACAAGTGTAAAGTTGCTTTAAATTATAGCTGATAAATTTGAAAGACTGCCAACTCAACATTTGACAAGACTTTGAGAACTTTACTCTGCATCTGCAACACTAGTCTGATCAAGAACAATACACTTTGTGATTAAAATTAAAGCCTCAGAACACAGAACCATTATATCTGTTACCAAAGAAACAAGATGTAATCAAGAATTTTTGTGAGAAGTCATATTTTGTCTATTGTAGCTTCTACATTATTTAATAGCCTCTTAAATTAGTTATTGGTTTAAACAAGATATGTCCACATATTAATATAGACTACAGATCTTTTTGTTTGCACAAGATAAATCTTGAACATGTGTAATTTTAAAATCTATTAGGGTTTCTAAAATTATTTTGTAAGAACCAGATGTTAACTGGCAGAATTACTTAGAGTAAAGCTAGAACCTTGCTGATCAAAATGGAGACCCCTCAACATGAATATTATAAAAACAATAATTTAATATGTATATTGTGCTGGTACTTAGTGGCTAACCAGGTTGGAGGCCCTATTGTGCTAAATACTGTACAAACGTATGGTAGATACCAGCAGGAGGGGTAAGAAGTTCCACAAATCCAACCTTTTTTCCTATGGATGCAATTAGTAGCTGGTCTAAAGGAAACACTCCCTTATTGTTACGTGCTTCTCTTCCCCATAGCACACCCAAGTGTAGCACTGACGCAGCCTAGCTTTTCAGGAGAGGAAGGACAAAAGATTTGTGTGGTTGGTGGTCGCTTCATCCCAGAGCTCTTTAAAAGAAGGGGAGGAGGTGAGTACTTGAAGTGTTTTAACATGTGGCTGTTTATTGCAGTAGCTAGACCACTATGCACACGCTAAATCAATTGCAGTAGCAACCAAAGGCCCCAAAGTGCTAGGGTGTCATACAAAGGGATAGCAAGCAAGCGAGCGTCCCTGCCCCAAATACTTACCATGCTAGGCACCAATCGTAAACTGAGAATGGAGGGACTGCCCATGGTTCTTGGCACAGGATCAGGCCTAAATTAAGACAAAGTGCAAATGGATTAGAGTTGGATGGTAAAGAGGCTCCCCACACACACCCCACAGAAATCTTTGACATTGTTTTGTTGGAAAAGCAACCCCACCCCCCATTTTAGGGTGTTCTGGGGGGACAAAGTTTCTGAGGAAAGCAGCCACTTTCTGTGAAAATCTTTGCTTAGTTGAAAATCCATGGAAAGTGTTTGACCAGCTGAAGTGTGGATTAAACACACACAAGGGGCTTTGACTGAGAGGGTGAGGGAGACTTTCTGCCTGAACTTGAAATTCAAACTGGGCCAAAGGGAAGCACTTCATGTCAGGTGGCGTGGCTAGGATAGTTATAATGGACACCATTAAAGTGGTTTATATAGAAACAAAGGAAAATATGTTAAAAGATCACTCTCTAAACATAAGATCAGTTAAAAAATCAACTGTGGAGTCTGAGGAAGTAGGGAGAAGGAAAGATAATGGTTGTGTGACAGTGTGGGTGATAGAACTCCAGAACCTTCCCTTGAAGAAACTGGGAGAAAACTCCATTCATGCTATAAGAGTGAGAGTAAATGGAGGAAAATCTGGTTCTAATTATTTTCCCTTCTGGCATGTATCCCATACAAGTGTAATGCTCATTGGAGAGATGACCTAAAACACAACTGACTGCTTTACCTGATCGACAACATCTCAAGGGTAGAGCTGTTCAAAATATTAAATGAAACGAACATTTTTTGTCAAAATGTTGCAAACATTTTCATGAACAATTTCTATTTTTATGTTTTGAACAGCTCTAATTACACCTCTACCCCGATATAACACAAATTTGGATATAACGCGTTAAGCAGCGCTCCGGGGGGGCGGGGCTGCGCATTCCGGCGGATCAAAGCAAGTTCGATATAACGCGGTAAGATTTTTTTGGCTCCCGAGGACAGTGTTATATCGAGGTAGAGGTGTACATGCAAAGCTTTAACCAAGCAAAGAGTGCAATTTACTGTCCTGGATAAGCTGATGATACTTGGTATAACTTTTGCATCATAATATTATTTACTTCCTGGTCCTGGCCCCATTGCAAAATCCTAGATGTGCTCAAAAGTTGTATTGTCAACTTTTATAAACAAACTGTTTTCAGGAGGAAGTTAATAGGTACATATATCAAGCCTGATGACACCACTTGTGTTATATGATGTAGAAAAGAATCTCTCTTTTAGAATTCTCCTCAAATAGGTGTGGTGTTTGTATCCAGACAAGACAAGTGGGACAATGTAAAATCATTCCAGAACGAAGGACACTCATAAATCTCTATCACCTGTTCATTTCTCATGGGAACAAATTTATTCCTCTTCCATTTGTCATGATAATCTCAAACCTATCATAAAGGTTCTAAATCTAATGATATTCTCTGTTGTCACATTGTATTATTTGGTGTTGTAATTACGAAGGAATGATTGCTTTTTACTGATGCCTTATACCAAACTAATGTAATAGAAAATATACCAAAATTCTTCTGTAAACACATAATAAACACTAGGTATGCTTTAGTACAATAATCCAGAACCCTGTGAATTTCTCTTAAAGATCCAGATGTTCTTATTGCTTAATTTGCATTGTATTTTATATTCAATTGCTTGTTTCAAGAAGGATATAAAACTACTGCTCTCTCCTTCTCGCATAACTTTTTAATGCAATACGTAGCAGAAATACCTACTGTGACGGCTTGGATCACAGAAACCCTCTTGGGAGCTGCCACCTGATGTGCCAAAACTACTTTTTGCCCCTGCCTTCCCTGCCAGCTCAGGACCCCAATACCCTGTCTTGCTGAGCCAGACACTGCCGTCTGCTCCAACAAAGACCCAGGGTCGGAATTACTTGCCCCAAAGCTGCAGGTTTACCTGAAAGCAACTAACAGAAGTGTTCCTGTCTTTAACACTCAGATGCCCAACTCTCAATGGGGTCTAAACCCAAATAAATCCGTTTTACCCTGTATAAAGCTTAGGTCTCCCACGGGCTTAAATAGACTTTCTTTTTGTGGGTGGAGACCCCCTCCCCTCTCCTGTGCAAAGTCCAGCTCCAAGATGGAGTTTTGGAGTCACCTGGGCAAGTCACGTGGCCATGCATGACTGAGTTCCTTACCAGCCAAGCCACATTCCTGGGAAAGCCTAGATGTGTATTGGTGTCCCCAAGTTCATTGGGACAGCTCAGTGGTTTGAGCATTGGCCTGCTAAACCCAGGGTTGTGAGCTCAATCCTTGAGGAGGCCACTTAGGGATCTGGGGCATAATCAGTACTTGGTCCTGCTAGTGAAGGCAGGGGGCTGGACTTGATGACCTTTCAAGGTCCCTTCCAGTTCTAGGAGATAGGATATCTCCATTAATTTATTGTTGGCTTAAATGTTTCCGGATTGGACACTTACTGAGAATAGTCTTTTCTCAGGGAGCTGACCAACTGCTTCACTACAGCCTACTTAGAATCAAACAAGTATGCAGCCAATACTCATAACTTCGAATACAAAAATGATACATGCATGCAACTAGGATTAATACATTCAGTAGATCATAACATTTACAGAGATATGTTACCTGGCATATGTAGCATAAAACACATTTTAAGCATATTTCCATAAAGCCTTATGGGAGGTACCGTCACACCTACCTCAGGGTTTCATTGTTTACATTAGTATGTTCCATGGGGAAGTGGTAGATTTTTCTCTCTGATACCCAGCTATGTCTCGCATAGTATTCAAACAGGAGGAAGAATAGCTTTCTGGCTAATGCACAAGATACCGAGTCCAGTCACGTCTGTTTTTTTTTCTTTTCTGGGCCTGCCACAAAAGTATTGTGTTATTTTGGTGTGGGCCCTATATAAACTCCCAGTGGGCATAACTGGAATGTTTCCTTTGACTTCAATGGAAGATGAATTGGCCTTATCTTGCAGTCCTTTACTCACCAAAGTCATCACTAATGCCATATGTAGTAATGCTACGTAGCCACATGCTTTCCCTTTGTATTTATTTCATTCTGGTGTGATTTCTCCAAATTTACTCAGAATCTGTAGCAGCACAGCTGTAGTCAGGCAGCTGTAAAATATACATATAGAATAAATGGAAGTCACCAATTAAGGCCAAGGAGGATTATGATAATCTACTTTTACTTCCTGCATAACACAGACCATAGAACTTCTCCCCACCCCCAGCTATTCCAGCACAGAGCTCTGAACTTGACATTGCGTATATCTAGAAAGAAATCCTAGCCTGATTTTAGAGACCTCAAGAGGTGTGGTAGATTCTCTGGTGAAATCCTGCCTCCACTGAAATCTATGGCTAGGGTGACCAGATGTCCCATTTTTAAAGGGACAGTCCCGTTTTTTGGGGACTTTTTCTTATATAGGTGCCTATTACCCCCCATCTCCTGTCCCGTTTTTTCCACAGTTGCTATCTGGTAACCCTATCTATGGCAAAACTTTAGTTGATTTCAAGGGGACCAGATTTTCACCATCCATCTCTTACTCAGCTCTTCTAATCAATCAACAGTTGCCCAGGAGTTCAAAAACTAGCTTGGTCATGTTTACATGAGCTGCAATCATGCTCACAAGCTGGAGGTCATCTTCAGCTACTATTGCTCCTATCAGAACGAGGTTTTGTTCAAATCTCACTGCTTCTGCAATATATCAATAATTCAAACCTCCTCCTGCACCCTAGCTTTCCATTTAGATATGCACCCTTCCCACGCCAGTGAAGGAAAGGAAATGAACCACTCTCACCAGGAGCACTGACAAGCAACTATCACCAGCACATTATGATTACTATGCCTGCTTCTCCAGCTCTGATATTTTGGTAGGTTGTTCTGTTAAATTCCATTCATGGTGTTAATTTCATAGTTTGCCTTTAAAACTAGTTTAAAGGTGAATGAGAGGACAACGAGGCTGAAGCCAAGAATTTTGGGATGTCTTCTTCCCTAAGTCAAGTGCATTCTCAGCCAGATGTTCTGCGATTACAAATGGGCCAGCCAGGAAGCATGGACCGCTCTCAAACTGTCTAACTTATATAGCCCAAAAAAGCCATTTATCCAGTGATGCTCCTAGAAGGAACAGAAAATAGTAAAATGCATTCCTTTTTAGCACCGTGCTAAGCCTAAGTTCACTGCATAAATCCATGTAAATCAGTGTAGTAATGGTAAGACCAGGGCAAAATATTATGCTAGCTTGCAGCCATAAATGTTTCAACAGAACTTTAAATAGAAACCATTTCAAGGGATGGCTGATATAACTGGATGTGAAGATGGTTTTACGAGTTGGGCTCTTCTGATTTATGCTTTTTAAAAGCCATTGTTCTCCAGCTACAGAAATTTTTTGCCGAGGACACATACAGCTAGATTCATGCCCGCTTCAAGTCTGGACATATCCCCATTGTGTAAGGTTCTAATTACCGGTAATTAAAAGTAGGTGCAAAACTCGTATAAGACCAAGGAGACCACTTGTATCTTTCCTGTGAATCTGTGCAAGTTGGCACCCAGTGCTACAGGTGAAATTCATACATGTAACTCTCCATATAGCAGCATTAGTGAATATCTCCACTCCAGTCATGGGATGTAAACATAACAGAGCTAGTTTTGGGTCCCAGAACACTGAAGCCACAGTAGCACAGGCAAGCCCCACACGTAATTACCCAGGATTCCAGGCAAACTTGTACAACCCGTACTGATGCATGCGCTGCTGCAGCTAGACCGCTCTGGGATCTGAGGTAGCTGGATTAAAGCTAACTAGGAGGTGTCTACAAGAGCTGCCTGATTGCAGTGTAACCATATCTTCAGTCCATTAGCTGAACATCTGCTCCCCTTGTTATTTCCTATCATTTTTGCCAAAACTACATAAGGGGCTTATGTATGAAATGAACTCAGCACAAAATAGAAATGACTAAGTCTTAACCCCAAAGGGGAGCATGCAAGAACAACAACAGGTGAATAAGCAAAATGCAGCAACTTCAGCCTGTGTGTTTGGGGAACAAACAAATGCAGCTCCCATGTCAGGAATTGGCTCCCCTTGGTTTAAGTCCAAATCCACATCAAAACCTGATTCAGAATGAGGTTAGTTATCAATTCTGAAAAGTAACTTCAGACTCTGGCCCTGATTTTTCAGAGATGAAGAGCTCCTATTGTAGACAATGGAAGGTGCTCAGTATTAGAGCTGGTCAGGAATTTTCTGACAAAGGGTTCTTGGCAGAAAATACAGGTTCATCAAAACTGAAATGGCTCATGAGAAAGGGACAGTTTCAATTAAGCTCCTGATTTGAAGAAAAAAAATTCAAAATGTCACATTTTGACATTTTCAAAACTACAACTTTCATTTTTTGTTTCAAAATTACTTTGTTTTAAAGCTTTAGTTAATTTATATTTTTAAAAGCTGAAATTGAAACAAAACATTTTGATTGACTTGATTTTTAATTTTTTTGGATTATTAGTTCAAGAAAACTTTTGAGATATTGACTTTTCGGCATGATGCGAGATGGAACATTTTTTGAAAACTCAAATTCTCTCAGTACAGCTTTGTAGAAAGCACACTAGTAATGCTGCATACTGATCTATTTAATGGCAAGTTAGACCCCAAAAAGACTGTTGGGGTATTCACAGCTGTTTCTAGCTTTGTAGTTGTTCTATCTTCTTATTACATTGAGTCAACTTGTGTAGGAAGAAATGAGAGTTCATATAAGTTTGCACAATTGCAACACTATCAGAGAGAGCCATATTAAACACAACACCTACTGCATGCCTTATGAAACCAAGATCCATTACAATTAACTATAGACAGCTAGAATAAGAATTCAATGAACTTGCAAATGTTCTCACAGCCCCCTCAAGAGAAAATATAATTAAACCATGCAATAATTTACAATTAAGCACAAGAAAATCAAATATGCAGCTACAATACTAAACGCAAGTTGTTAAATTCTTCAACATAAAATTCTTTTTCTCTTAATTAATAATCTCAGTTTGTTATATATTAAAAGCTGAACAAGTGATGGTAGGACATACAGTTTCTCTTTTTAAAAGGAGCAATTTTGAGCACTGAATCATCAAATTCTCTTGAGTACAACTTTTCACAAACCTTAACTTGTTTTTCCCCCTTCTTGTTACCATAACTATCAGTATTAGAAGAAAGGCAACCCCCCCATGTGTGGTATGTTTCTCCAGTCTGCTATTGACAACTCATTAACATACAGGTTATACAACATCCTTTGCCACCCTTTGATACTCCCATTCTGAGCCATGCTCATACTTCTCATTTATGAAGTTAATTTACTGAGGTTAAATGATACCGTATATTTTACTGCATTTTCTCACTGCAAACACAAGACGTGTCAAGCCTCCCAGGGAAGAAAGGAACTCTCTCTCTCACATATGCTGTAAACGAAGGGGATTGCATTGGCATCCCTGCTGATTGCTGGCTTGTGGAAAGAACTCCAATCAGTGGTTAGCCATAACAGCATCCCAGCCGTTTTGGAAACGGCTTATCTAAATAGAGATGTACAGAAGGCAGTTTTCTCCCTAATACTGATGCATTTTCAATTTATGCAATACAAAGTGCATTGGTCTGCAGTGTCCCCTGCTACCGATGATTAATAGCCCATACACTGCAAGGGTCTACAAAGAAAAGTGCCAAGGGAAGCAGATGCAGCGGGTTTTATATTATCATGACTGCAACAAACTCATTCAGTGGTGTCAGCTATGACTGCGGGATTCTGATTATGAAATATGATGCGTGTTGAATTTAATGGCTTTCTCTGCCCTTCTGGTGAGTTCACTGCTTTCCAATGTCATTTTGTGTTCTCATCTGAGTGGTAATAAAAGGAATATCATTGACTGTGCTAGCTTTGTAACCACTGTGTGTTTTACAATAAATTGTGTTTCAGGACCTTTCTACCCAGGAGAGCGTACAGGGCCAGAACGCAATATTCCCCAGCTTTGCTATGTGAGTGCTTTCTGTGAGAAGGTGGGAAATTATGCAGGGCTGCCCTTCTGAGGCATTCCATATATGAGCAGGACAGTCGGTTTTTTTTCTAATGGTTAGGTAGTAAAAGGTCAGTTTGGATTGCAAATAATAAAAGATAAACAGCAGCTACACAGCAGGAATTATTACATTGTGATGACAAGGGGATAAAAACTGATCAAAATAAAAATTCTAATAAGCAGCTTAGACATCTGGAACTGCACGACACGGTGGAAAGTTGGAGGGGATGGAATTCTGACATTTTGGTTCTATACTGGCACTGTAGGTGAGATAATTAACATGTCAGGGCCAACAAGTAGTTTTAAAAGGGGGTCCAGACTGTAGAGCTGAGGCCTTACCTACATTTTGAAAGGTTTAGCTATAGCAGCAAACCCTTCTAGTGTAAACCCAGCTTAAACCAGCAAAAAAGTACTGAGTGAAATAAGCTATCCCAGAAAAAGTACTTTTATGCCCATGTAATTGTGTCTACTCTAGGGTTTTGGCCAGTATAAAAATATCATAACAAAAATCACAGACATTACTACACTGGCAAAAGTTTGTAGTGTAGACCTAGTCTAACCTACTGAGATGAGAACAGAGAGTGGATTCTGATATTTTCACCCTCACTGGTCCAATCTGAAGCACTTGCAATTAATTCCAATCTGATTACAGTGGAAATTCCAGAAGGCTCAGCCATGCACAGGACTGGGCACCTTATTATTGAACGGGGTAGTGCTGACAAGGATGAATAGACAGCAAACCCCTTGAGTCCCTCGGATGAAAGGCAATGCAGAAGTGCAAAGTGTCATAACACACTTATAAGAACTTCCCACTTCTGTCTATGCTGCAGGCTGTGGCCACTTGGAACTTCATGACAACAGAGGGTTAGAACTCGGATTCTCTTGCTCCAAAATTCACATCCACTGCTACTTGAGCTGCTTCACCTTGAAACTTAATGGATATTGTATTTACTTGTATAACTTTGGCCCATCTTAGTCTTAGTTAAAAGGCCTTTTTACAAAGAATCTAGAAATTGACTTGCCTCTTTCAGGATAATACAGGAAAAATTTCCTCTCTCTCTAGTTGGAATGCCATTGCTATTCTCTATCATATTGTATGTATGAATACTTAAAAAGCTTAGCCTAAAGGACAAATGAGAATTTTCTTTTGTCCTTTCAGACTACACTTCATATATTTTCACATAGAAATATTTTAACAAGATTTAAAACCATTATACGTTTTATCAAGGCCTTTCCCTCGAGGGGGAATGGAAGCACATTAACATTTAACATGGTGGCTCTGCCTCTTCCCCCTCTTCCTCCATCCCTTCATTGTTTGCTGAAAAACTTGCACTGTTGAAAGGTAAAAACATCAGCCAGAAATCTCTGATCTGCCACAAACTGAAATTATGAATTGAGGAAATAAAAGCAGGGCATTGTGGACCCCTTTGGATTTTGCCTTCCGAATTGTGGAAGAGGCAGAAGAAAAAGTCCTAAGAACAAAGCGATGAGCTTGAATATCGGATTGTGCTGCCTCCTCTTAAGCCCGCTGACCTGCTCTTGTGATCCTCTCAGTATGCAAGAGCAAGGAAGGATCTCTTGAAGGTCTGACTGCAAACAGCCCAGAAATGAAGGCAACAAACCAGTTCTGAGGCGCAAAGCACCGTTGCCACTAACTGCTTTCAAAGGTGCTCTACACTTCTGAGAATCAGCAAAAGGAGCGGAGGTTATTTGGAGCCCATAAAGAAGCAGCTAGCAATGATGGGCCATCCCTGAGTATTCTGCTATAAAAAATGGTCTTTTTTATGAATGCTGAGGCTGGCTTAGGGCTGAGAAGAACCATTTCAAGGGGACATGAAATGCCAAGTGCTACCTTGAATGCACAGTGAAAATGAGAGATGGCAAAGCCAAGACATTAGTGACAAGGAGGTAAATAAAAAGCCTCAGTGTTAGCAAAGGCAGATGCAAGTTTTTCTGGCTACTAGGGTTCCTAACCAGAATTAAAAATCAACGCTTGTAACATAACTGTTTTGGGTGAGGTTTCAGCATCCCTTACTCGTATCCCAGCATACAAGTGGTGGGTGAGAACCCAAGACGAAGTCCTGTCAATGCAATTGGAAGCGGGTGGGAGTTGGGGATGCTCTACTTTTTGCAAAGTCTGTTTCAAGGAAAGTTCAAAGCTGTGACTCTGGCCCTGGTCCAGGAAAGATGAAGCAGCTGCTTATGTTCCATTGACTTAAATGGGATCGACGCACATGCTTAGCTCTAAGACTGTGAGTAATCCCATCCCTGTTCAGCAAAGGAAACAAGCATTTGCTTGCATGCTTTTCTGAACTGAGGTCTCTATTCTGACCCTTGAACCCAGACTTCATTACCAATCATGTTCAGCATTTTCCACAGCAAGTTGTGACTACCTTGGAATGGACAACCTCGGAGTTCCCCATGCTATTATACATCATTTCTTAAACCTTTCACTTGTCATATGATAAATAAACATTTGTAATGATCTCATTCATTTCCAGGGATCCTGCAGTTTCAAATTAGCTCAACCTCACTCTCTTCAGACTTCCGCACTGGTCATTCACAAAGACTCACTGATTGTCAACAAGTGCTCATCAGGCTGAGTTAAAACCCCTCAGCCCTGATGACACCGTCATACCAGCATTCTGATCAATCTTAAATCTAAAATGCTAGATTACTGTTTTTCTACTTGTTTGTTGAGATATTTTTGGCACCTACCCATGTCTGTCCAAGGCATGGTTTTCTCTCTCTCTTTTAAGGCCTCACTGGAAACTGAAAGGTTATGGTAGGGTAGAAAGGAATTCCATTTACTGTATTGTAGCTCATCAACCTAAAACAGAACAAAAATATTTCTTCCTTGGAGTCTGTATTTACCTTAGATGTTAAACTAAAATTGAAAACCTCATTTAGTAAGACGTTTATTCTTTAAGCAGTATTCAGAAAGTGCTCTCACTTCATAACATTATAGACATAATAATACTAAACATTTATACAGCATTTTCACTGGTAGGTGCTTTAGAAAGGTGAATAAGCAGTAGTTACAGTTGAGGGTCAGAGGGAGTTAGAGCCGGGGATAGAACCCATGTCCTTTCCTTCCATCCCACTTCAAGTCTGTTGTGACATGGCCCTGTTATAACAGCACAGATGCGTCCAATCTGGCTGGCTGAACTATATTAAAGAGCAGTTTTAACTAAAATGATGATCAAACACACTTCTAAAAATGGTTAAAAGGCCAGCCTAGATAGCTCATAACCAGAGCATGGCGGGGAGGGGAGAAAGATTAATGTACTTGGAGTTTTCCCTTAGTATGCATGAAAGCCAGCACAAAGGCACTAATAATCTCTTCAAGCAGAGTATATTTTCCCTTGGGGATAATAGCTCAAGGATCGAAAGAGAATTTTGATATTATATAGGGACATTATCTCTTTTATATGAAAACTAACAATTTCAGCTCTTTCATGCAGGACTAACTACCTTAATCTTACCTGTGTGCTTGCACCTGTGTGAGGACAATTTAGAAGTGGCAGCAAAATACACTGCAAGGATTCTATCTTAAGTCTCCCAGTTTGCACTTAATTTGCTTTATCACATAGGGATAGGAATTAAAGGCCTTCTCCACAGTTTAGGCAGCTTGCCAATACCTATTTTATAGCAATAAAATATGTACAAATTAAGGAATCTCATGTGGAAAATTCATTCAGCAGCCTCAAAAGCCAAATGAATGGTAATTACTTTGAACACAATGTGGTGGCAATCAAGCAAGATTGGATCATGCTTTTAAATGTATGTCTAAATTTTTAAGAACTAAGATAATTATGAATTATGAAAATAACTCAGACAAT
Source organism: Terrapene triunguis (assembly GCF_002925995.2). NCBI lineage: Eukaryota > Metazoa > Chordata > Testudines > Emydidae > Terrapene > Terrapene triunguis. The sequence continues at coordinate 5,393,800 of NW_020664582.1, read as the reverse complement.
GCCACAGCAAAGCTGCTGCCTGTGATACAAGAGGCACATTCTTCGAGGAGTAGAGAGGGAGTCATTTCAGCACCTGCATGGGAATAATCAGACATAGTTACTGAGTGCTGGACTGATCCTTTTTGTTTCTTCTAGCTATCATTTGACACTTGAGGGTGACTTGAAGTGTCAAAAACAGGGAAGCCTTTATATAATATTTACAAATAAGAGCCTATCCTAGCTACAAGAAGCACTGGTAATTCTTTTCAGTTCTTATTCACATGTGCCAATGTAAAATTAATGGATCACAAGCTAAATATGAGTCAACTGTAAAATGATTGCAAAAAAAAAAAAAAAAAAAAAAAAAAGCAGCAAACATCGTTCTGGGATGTATTTCCAGGAGTGTTGTAAGCAAGACATGAGAAGTAATTCTTCCATTCTACTCTGCGCTGATTAGGCCTCCACTGGAGTATTGTGTCCAGGGCTGGGTGCCACATTTCAGGAAAGATGTAGACAAATTAGAGAGTCCAGAGGACAACAACAAAAATGATTAAAGGTCTAGAAAACATGACCTATGAGGGAAGATTGAAAAAATTGGGATTGTTTAGTCTGGAAAAGAGAAGCCTGAGAGGGGACATAAGTTTTCAAGTACATAAAAGGTGGTTACAAGGAGGAGGGAGAAAAATTGTTCTCATTAACCTCTGAGGATAGGACAAGAAGCAATGGGCTTAAATTGCAGCAAGGGCAATTGAGGTTGGACATTAGGAAAAACTTTCTAACAGTCAGCACTGGAATAAATGTCTAGAAAGGTTGTGGAATCTCCATCATTGGAGGTTTTTAAGAGCAGGTTAGACAAACACCTGTCAGGGATGGCCTAGTCCTAGTCCTGCCATGAGTGCAGGGGAATGGACTTGATGACCTCTCGAGGTCCCTTCCAGTCCTATGATTCTATACCATCTTAGTCCTCTGTTGCTTTTATTGAAACTAAGCTAAATACTCATCTATCTACACATCACTGAGTGAAAACATATAAATGGGTTCATTTTTCAAGGGTAAAGCTTGAACAGCTTTGAAGCAATATAAACTTTTACTCTTCATACGATGGGCAAATATTACTATATTTGCTCTTTTCTTGTATTATCCCTGGAAATCCTTGTGTTCCAGGAGTCAAGTCAGCAGAACAGAATTGGGTTCACATCAGATCATGTAGAATTAACAAATGAAACTCTAGTGAAGTGGAAAAGGCATTTCCCCCCCCGTAAATGAAAACAAAACTGTCAGGGCACTAGTCTGTATGCCGTGGTGTTGTAGCTGTCAGTCCCATGATATTAGAGTGACAAGGCAGGTGAGGTAATATCTTTTATTGGACCAACTTCGGCTTTTTGTTTGTGTTGCGTGTTCCTCCTCTTCTTCCCCGTGTAATTTCTGTCTAGTAGGAAGCTTATTATTGTTACTGTATATGGTATTAGTGAGTCCATAACTGGAATACTGCATCCAGTCCTGGGATCCACATTCAGAAATGATGTTGATTTAATGAGTAAAGCTTCAGAAAAGAGCTACGAGAAGGATCTGAGGTCTGGGAAAACCTGTCTCACAATGAGACGAAAAAAACTCAAACTATTCAGCTTATCCAATGGAAAGCTAAGAGGTGACTTGATCAGGGACTAAAGTATGTACATGGAGGAAATATAGTTGAAAGCTCTTTAATCTAGCAGACAAAGGCATAACAAAGCCGATGACTGGAAGCTGAAACTAGACACATTCAAATTACAAATAAGAAAATCATTCTTTAATAGTGAGGGTAATTAACAACCAGAACAACTTGTCTACAGCTGTGGTGGGTTCTCCATCACATCATGTCTTTAAATCAAGACTGGATGTTTTTCTAAAAGATACATGCTATAGCTTAACCAGCAATATGGGCTTGATTCAGGAATTGCTTGGTAAACTTCTATGACCTGTGTTATGTCAGAGGTCAGACTTGAGGATCATAATAGTCTCTTCTGACCTAAGTTCCCTCTAAGCCATGCAGCCGCGCAGGCGCTCAGGGCTACGGCGGGGAGGGATTCCTCTTCCCGAGCAGTGGCCCCAACCCCACCCAGCCCAGCGACAGACCTGCTGCGGCTGGGGGAGACATGCCCCTCCCCCCGGCCCCAACCCCAGAGCCGCCACGGCAGGGGAGAGGTGTCCCTCGCCCCCAGCCTAGGTACTGCTGCAGGGAGAGAGACCTCTCTCCCTGCCGTAGCTCTGGGGCAGCCTGCAGCCCAAACCCTTTATCCTTGGCCCCACCCCAGATCCCACACCCTCAGCCGGAGCCCTCACCCCCCAACTCTCTTCCCCAGCCTGGAACCCCCTCCCACACTCTGAAACCCTTGGCCCCACCCCTGCCCCATGAATTTTGTTATGTTCACCACTTTGGAGGTGATGTGTCACACAACACCTCCATATTGGTGCACATAACACAATTCATTCTGCACATGAGTCGGAAAAATTAGAGCGAACACTGCTTCTGATCATAAAAATCTATGACTCTGTACTTTAGTTAAATGGAGTCAGCAAAAGGAAATAGCTGAGGGGGGGAGATTTTCAAAGGTGAGTTGGGCACCCAACTTTCATTGACTGTCAATGGGAGTTGGGAGCCTGATTTTCTTGTATGACTTTGAAAATCTCTCTGTAGAAGTGTCCAGTATACTGCACTCAACTACACACCAATTGCAAGGCAACCGATTTGACTGCATGTTAAGATTGGTGAAGGAACCTTAAAGAGTTTTGAGAAATTACATTTGGTTGGCATACATAGATTCACCAGGATAGATATGATCCCAATCTTATCGAAACCACCCAGATTCCTTAAGCCTGTACAACTGGCCTGGGAGTCTGAGGACAGCATTGTCTCAGCTGGTTTCTAGTATTTCTGCTTCACTGTAGGACAACACTACTGCAATAAGAGCCTCACTCAGGACTGGTTTAGGCAAGAGAATTTTAGTAAAATATTCCTACTACTTATTCAGCTGTACTACTACTTTGAGTATCTTTGACGACCCTGCCCACAGCATGGATAAAAATACCAGAAGCCACTAGAGCCTTGTCTATGCAAAGAGTGCAACAGGAACCACTGGTAGACTCTATCATGTATCTTAAGTATTTACATGCCCCTCCCCTGCCCCGCCACAATGACAGTACTATCTGAGCACCTCAGTCTTTCATATAATTATCTGCACAACACCTCTGTGAGGTATGGAAGGGCTACTACCCCTATTTTACAGATGAGGAACTGAGAGACTTAGGGCTTGTCTATACTTACCGCGCTGGTTCGGCGGCAGGCAATCGAACTTCTGGGTTTGATTTATCACGTCTTGTCTGGACGCGATAAATCGAACCCTGAAGTGCTCGCCGTCGACTCCGGTAATCCTGCTCGGCGCGAGGAGTACGCGGAGTCGACGGGGAAGCCTGCCTGCCGCGTCTGGACCGCGGTAAGTTCGAACTAAGGTACGTCGACTTCAGCTACGTTATTCACGTAGCTGAAGTTGCGTACCTTAGTTCGAATTGGGGGGTTAGTGTAGACCAGGCCTTAGTGGGAATGTACTGTTGAAATTCTCTCAGAGGAAAGTCTGAGGTTTCAGCATTTCCACTTACCAGGCCCAGCTGGAATGTGGGAATGAAGTGAGATCATGGAAGAGTGAATGTAAAGTGTATTTCTTAGGGGAAGTTAACCGTGTTTGGCTCAGATTTTAAGATGAAGCTCCCAGGAGTCTGGAGGGTTAATTTTATCGCAGTAAGTTCACTCATCCCTAAATGAGACCTGGATCTCTCTCTCTCTCTCTCTCTTTGATCACCAAGTGTAGGAGCTTTCTTGATATACATACATTGCACAGTACATTCACCACTGGGGGCCAGATACATCCCCAGTGTAACGTCACTAGGTCAGTCAAGTTTTACTAGGGATGATTTTTGTCTCTCAAACACCATGTACTTCCTCAAGAGCCAGAGGGGTAGCCATGTTAGTCTTAAAGGTGCCACAGGGCGCTCTGTTGCTTTCCTCGAGAGCAGAACTCTTGACCAGTAGGAGCCAATTTTGAATTATTCCTGCAACGTATGTTGTACTATAACTCTGCTATATTATATGAAACTGATTGGGTCCTACCCCTTGCTTTATACGATTAGTGTATGTCTAGTATAGGAATCAGTTATTGAAAAACAGTAAAATCACCTAAAGGGACAAGATTGGCAGGAAATCCACCCTCCTCCTCCACTTGCTGAAGGGAGTGCTGAGAAAAGAAGGGGAAGGGAAGGACCGTCTTGTGAATAAGTTATCGGAGGTGGATCCAAAAACCTACATTTATTCCCAGCTCTGCCAGAGACCAGACTGTGACACTTTAATAATAATAATAAGAAGAAGAAGAAGAACAAGGAGTACTTGTGGCACCTTAGAGACTAACAAATTTATTTGGGCATAAGCTTTCGTGGGCTACAGCCCACTTCATCGGATGCATGCCCACGAAAGCTTATGCCCAAATAAATTTGTTAGTCTCTAAGGTGCTACAAGGACTCCTCGTTCTTTTTGCTGATACAGACTAACATGGCTACCAGTCTGAAGCCTGTCACTATTTAATAATAATATTTTTGTTGTGAAATGAGTATTATCCTCAGATAATTTGGATTCACAAGATAACAGACACCTGGGTAAACCTCATTGTCATCAAAACAAAGTTGATTAAAGCTTTCTGAGAATATATAAAATACAGGTCACTTACGATTTATTGTACTTCACCGGCAACAATGACTGTACGTCTGGTAAAGGTAGTTCTCCAGCACAGCATCCCACTGGCACTTTGTCGTGCAGCCACGGAGATTACTGCAAAGAGTTAGCTGTAGTTGGAAGGATGACGAGCTAACTTGTCAGTGTGTAACAAGCTGCACTCACATAAGCTTATCTGAACTCTAGCTTTGTGAATAATAGATTTTGTGGTTTGTTGTCAATTCTGAGTTTGTATTTTAGATTGCTTTAGGTTGAGTGGAACATTTTTTGACAAAATTGAAATGTTTTGTTTTTAAAAGTTTGTGATTGTTTCAAAATTTCCTTTTCTTTGATTATAAATACCAGTAATTTCAAACAGAAAAATCCAAATACTTAATTTGAAAAAGGTCAAAAAGAAATGATTTGATTTTTTTTTGAGGGGGGGGGGGTTGTTTTTTAGTTGACTGAAACAAATGGTGAAACTAACATGAAGTTATGAAATGTTTTGATGTTGCTGAATCTGCATTTTTCACTGAAAAATTTTATGAAAAGCTTTGTCCCTCTATCATCTGAATAGAAGCTAGGAAAGCACTTTAAATGAATACAACAAAGAACCCTTTTAAAAATACCTTTTCTTATAACCACTTTATTTCTTCAGTTGTTTGAGGCTTTTTAGATTTAGCTCAAATTCTTCCCATGATTTCCCTGATTCTTCCCCTCCCACAAAGAACAGCTTGCAGAATCGAGATAATAAGTGCGCCTCTGAAGAGATAATCTACCGGTATATATTTTCAAAGTCAGTAACTGAATTTTCAGTCTGAATGCTAAAGCCCACATGTTGCATTGAGAATATATCTTTTAGTATTAAATAAAATACCTTGATAAAACTTGGATTTGAAAAAGCCAAACCTGAATAAATAACCAATTTTTTTAATCCAATATTCTAACTTTTCAACACATCTGTGATAAATTAAAATCATTAACTATAGTATTAAACAGGTACTTCTGTCCCTAACAGAAGTGTAGTGGGAATCAGTTAATATACATGTGAATGCTTTGAGATCTAGCAGAAGGATTTTTAAATATATATATACATTATATAGAGGCAACCATACAGAGAGATCGCAATCATAGATTCCCTGTTGGACTACAGAGATGCACAACAGGCTAGGACAACTAGAGCAGTATGCAATACTGTACATTACATTTAATAGAGCATGAGAGTTGAGTCCTGTTTTGCTATTAATTACTGTATAGGTTTTTAACTACTAGGAAAAGGCTTTCTGGCCAAAAGTTCCCTCCTGTTTCATGCTGGACAATACATGAGGGAGGACAACTAAGCTTCTAAGGATGGGCGTTCAGAAAAGCCAACACTGCTTGAGAATTGTCTATAGTGGCAAGTGAACGACAAAACTTTTGTCATTCAGAGGTGTTTAAAAAAAAACACCATCACCCTCGAAAAACAAAAATTATACCGACAAAAAGCACCGGCGTGAACAGTGCTGTCAGCAGGAGCGCTCTCCTGCCGACAAAGCTACCGCCGCTCTTTGGGGGTGAAAGTTATTTTGTCAGCTGGAGAGCTCTCTCCCGCCGAAAAAACAGCGGCTACGCTGCGCACCTTTTAGCAGCACAGCTGTGGTGGCACAGCCGTGACACTAAAAGCTGCCTAGTGTATACATAGCCTAAGTTATCACTGGCCTAAAAAGTATGTGTGTCTAGGTTATCTGGGACATTATTCTGATGTTGTATCTCCCATCAAAGTCTCCCTGGGGCCAAGGACTCGTTTACGCTAGAGAAGTTTTGCTGGTATAGCTATACTATTGTGCATGCAGTTTACACTGCAAGAGTTCTTTTGCCAATATAGCTTATACTGGTTCCCCAAAAGAAATACAGTGTACCAGCAAGAGACTTTCTTTTGCCACTATAATTGCATCTAGACTAAGGCTTTTACTGATAACAAAAAAAGAGTTATCTCCCCCCTAAGAGACATTCTATTGGCCAACGTTTCTAGCGCAGACCTGGCCTGTGTTCCCTCTAGAGTCCTTTTAGATCTTGTCTACACTAGACTTTTTTTCCTGTTCAAATTTCCCTCTGGTAAAAGGAACATAGAGAGCTTTAGAGGAGGAAGGCCTCCAGTATCTTAACTGTCTCATCTAGATCTGTATGTTCTAAAAGGGATTGACACTTCTATGGCTACCAAGAGAATCCAGATTTATCATCATCAATTATGATAAAAATATTGGAAAGGATATTAAACCTTGTGCTTCAGGCCTTAAGACAATCTCTAACTATTATAGCCCAGGATGAGACCTAACGTGTATGGTAGACTATCCCACACTTGCCTATTGTGAGATCCTTGCACTAATGTTCTGGAGCAAATGTCATTGGCCCCTGTCAGAGACAAGATGCTGGATTAGATGAACCTCAGGGTCTGATCCAGTCAGGCAATTCCAATGTTCCTGTCCCATAATGGATAACACCCATAATTTGGAGGGAGCAGAGATAAAAACTGAAATGTTAGGGTTCAGGTAAGAAGGGCATTGAGCTAATATTGTGTTGTAATTTTTAATTATTTATGGCATTCAGTGCTAACTGTAATATATATATATCTTGCTGCAGGGGGTGAGTGGGGAAGGAGATGGACTCCTGCTTAAGCACCAGGTTAGTACTCAAAAGTTGGGTTCAGTTCTTTGCTGTGTCATTTTTTTGTGCGTGACCATCGGCAAGTCACTTAACCTCTTTGTACCTCAGTTTATCTTCTGTAAAATACTGCCTCTCTCCCAGCCTTTGTCTGCCTTGTCTATTTAGGCTGTAAACTCTGTGGGGCAGGGACTGTCTTACTATGTATATGTACAGCACCCAGCTCCATGGGATTCACTCTGCTGGAAAACAACTAATAAAAATGTGTGTGTACACACACACACACACACACTTTGTACAGTGCACCCTGATTAGAAATGCCTGTTTTACATAGGAATTGCCAGACTGAATCCTTGATCCTTCTAGTCCAATGTTCTGTGTCTGACAGTGGTCAGCACCAGATGTTTCAGGGGAAGGTGTCAGAAGCACTGCTGGTTATTCTCTTAGCTTCCTACCACTTAGAAATATTTGAATAATTTAATGGAACGATACAATTGCTAAACTTACACTCCCGTCAAGAATGAAGTATGCAATTATTTAATGAAATCCCAATTATTTCTGAAGGGAGCTTTAACACAGGTACCAGCATGGTAAGGTCCAAGCTCTGACACCAATTAAGAGAAGATAACAGCTTGTGCACTCACAGATTTTGAAAAGTACCCATTATCTATCCTCATAAAAGAGCTGAACATATCTTGGCTTGCTGTGCCATTAAACTGTCCTTCATACACACGACCACTCTTTTTTAATATAAAACAAAGAGATTAAAATAAATGCACTGAAATAGAGCATCTCACATATGCCCTTTCTGTCTGTGGAATGGGTTGAACATCTCTCCAGAGCTCCCCTGGGCTAGCTTGCCAGCCTAACACAGTAGTGCCTACCAACAGAAGTGATGAATAGAGATAGGGTGACCAGACAGCAAGTATGAAAAAAAAATTATGGGGGGTAATAGAAGCCTATATAAGAAAAAGACCCAAAAATCGGGACTGTCCCTATTAAATCAGGACATCTGGTCACCCTAAATAGAGACAGGTTTCAGAGTAGCAGCCGTGTTAGTCTGTATCCGCAAAAAGAACAGGAGTACTTGTGGCACCTTGTTAGTCTCTAAGGTGCCACAAGTACTCCTGTTCTTTTTAAATAGAGACAGTCATTACCATATGATGGGACATTTACTATATCTGTTGTCTCAAAGGCTGACGTAATTTTGAGACTGATAGGTTAGAATACAAGCCCACTTCTTGTGCTTTAAGTGTCTCTTGTCTAGTCTGATAACCAGAGATGGATTGTCAGCAGCTGGGGGTGACTTTGACTGACACCTGTCTGACTTACATTCACAAATTTAGCCCATAGATTACTGAAAGGATTTATTTGGTGGGTGAAGTGGCCTCTCAGAACTACACAGCAGGGGGAGTGAAAGTCTTGCTGCGTGCAACTTGCTGTAGTTTTTGCCAGAGTTCTTTACAACTGGTTGGATTTTTTTCATTCAAAAGCTTTTTTATTTGAAGCTTTTTTTCCTACACCCGTGGATCTTTTTGCTCACAATTGCTAATTTGCACAATGTTTTGTTTTTGAAATTTTCCGGTCTTTTTTTACTGAAAGCAAAAATTGCAAATTTCAAAATGTGTTGAATTTTTTTCACTGAGTGGTAAAAAGGCAGGGGAGGATTCCAATTTTTTTTAAAAAAGAATGAAAAAATGTTCCGTTTCAACCCCTGCACAAAACTTCTACGTGTGAAAATTTTGTGAAACATTTTGATTGGTTATATCTGCACTTCTCCTTTATCCGCTAGCATCCCAGTTTAAGGATGTATTTCCTCATAGATGCGTCCTATGTCATCTCCTCTCAAAAAATAATCTACCCTTGAAATCCTCATTTCCTTACAGTAATGAAAATGAAACAATTTCTTTTGGAAGGAAGCTTTGATTCTATATCATGGGAACTATTAAATTCCCAAGAGTCACTCCCTTTTTTGTTCAACCACATCTACTTGAATTTTTATACACACAGCAACAGCAAATTCAACATGATGTCTCCATGTTTAAAAATTCCCATTATATAAGCATTTATCTCTGATCTGTAGTTTCTGAAGCGCCAAGTGCTCTGTTAAGTAAAGTAAAGACAAGCATCACGTTGAAGACAATATCTTTAAAAGACCACAAAATGCCTCTTCATAGTATATTAAAAGTGGCAGACAATGCCTTGACTAAGGGAGGAAAAGCCAAGGAGCTTGCAAGGGTAATTCATGTTTCACTGCTAATAGACAAGGCTCCCTGATTTTTTTTTCTTTTTTAATTAAACAGCTCTGCATTTCACAGAATAGATACCAAAACTGATTCTGCTACTTCAGGCTAAATGTGTGGAAAATGCTGAATGACAGAATCACCTAAGGGTAATAAATCTGCCAAGTGTTTTGTTAAACAGCTATTCAGTTTGAAATGCATCTCAGAGTACTAGAATAACAATAGGCTACTGTACTGTATGGTGCATTAATTATATAGTTGACAAGAAAATTACCCTTCAAATCAACATTAGTAGAAACTTTACTGGATCAGTTTTGCTCTACTGTTAAATATATTGTCATCCAGAGGTTTTACCGGCTTCTCTTCACAATTAAAATTTAACCAGCATGGCCATCAAATGTTTAAGGGTGATTGCTTTGGTGTATCACCAGATACCGTTGCCACCTTCCTACATTTTACTATAACAGCTAAATGCTTTGTGAATCTGCCTTTTTTACTAGTTCTGGCTTTCTTCAGTATTGTTTCTCATAAACATTAGGAATTGCTTGAATTTGTTACGTATCTACACCCTAAAATATCTACTCTTGCAGATGCTGATAATCATTCTGCATCGGTGTTTAAAACACTCTTCTCACACAAGTGAAATGACAAGGAATGCCAAGTCTCAGAGGCAACACAAAGATATTGTTTTTTCTTCCCAAACTAATTTACAATGTCAATAAATGCTGCCAGGCTGTGAACAAAGGGCATGGTTTCTACAGGCAAATTTCTCCATTCACATCTTCCATGGCAGCACTGAAGAATGGTAGCACTGAGATTTGCCATCATGACCTGTGGTGGTTTTAGTTTTAAAAATATCTTTTCTTTTTAAAACTGCCTGTAAATAAATTGTTCACATACATATATCTGCAGGGCTAAAGACATACTCAAGGATAATTCACATTTTTCAAGTATTGCAAATTTAGTACTAAAATAGATGAATGGACATCATAAAATTATGACTAAGTAGTTTAAAAAGCCATGCTAGTTTCAACTGTTATAGGACCCATTTCAGCAAAGCATTTAAGCATTGCATTACAGTCAATGGGACTTAAACATGTGCTTAAGTGTTTTGCTGAGTAGCGAGGTGCTGACATACAGGTCTTAGAAGTCTGATCCAGAGCCTACTGCAATCAACAGGAGTCTTTCCATTTACCTCAATGGGCTTTGGATCATATCATGCCTTATAGTGCTTTTGTAACACCAACCAACCCCAGTTGTTAGGATTGAACCTAGGACCTCTGAAGTTTAGTGTATGAGCCTCTACTGCATGAGCTAAAAGCCACATCAATCTCTAGATAACACAAAAGAGGGACAGAGCGCCACACAGGCAAGGGTTACACTTTGCTGAATTGAGTGTATTTATTAAGGAAGGCTTCCTTAATTCAATCCTTGCTGAAGTTATGGACACTACCATACTACTACTAACAATAAAGAGTAAATACCTAATGGCAGCCAGAGGAATATTCTTAACAGATCTTCACTTGGAGGGTCAAATTGTGATATAGTGCATCACTCTGTGATTCGCCATTATAAAAAGATGTAACCGTGGGGGGGAGGGGAGACGACTCTGTTGCCATTCACCAATGGGTCTGCTGTACGAAATTACAAAATTGCATTTCAATAGAAGATACACACTGGTAACTACACATTAAAGTGACAGCAGACTATCTTTTAACCCAGTTAGCAAATTGTATTCTATTCTGATATCAGCGCAAAGTGAAATCATAATACACACTCGAACACTTCCTTAATGGTAAGTCATAAGCAAAGACTGAGTCTATTCAGTCTCTTCTTCTTCCCTTCTTAACACACCCCCTCTCATGGCCCTGCAATGGCCCAGTTCTTGGTTTAGCTACAGTAATTTGCTGTTTGTTTAGAGGATTGTTCCTACTTTTGGATTTGTTCTTTATTAACTTATAGAATTGTTTTTTCTTCTGCTTCAAGAAGCTTGAAATATGAATGGGTAAGTTGTTTCCTGTGTTCTGTTCGCTGGAGTTAAATACTCTATTTTGTTATAACCTGACATCTCTCTCAGAATCAGACATCTCATACAATGTTTCATAAAGATTCTACTGAGGGAATTAAACTAAACTAGTGAGACCATCCAACTGTTGACGATGGTGCACTGTGGGTTAAATTTGGGTTTTGAAGACACTGGATGATACACCGCATGATCAATTTTTGCCTATAATAACAATTTTTATGATTGGAATATATTGCTAACGTGAATCAGTATAGTTTGCTTCTTTAGGCCCTGATTCAGCAAAGCACTTAAGCATACACTTAGATCCCATTGAAGTCACTGGGATTCAAATAGGTTTTTAAAAATCAGCCAGTGCTTGACTGTTATGCTTTGAATCAGAGCATTAATGTATGTTGTGTAAGATTGCTTTCTTTGTAGCTTACATTAATTTTAACTTGCATTTACATACAACACAGAGCACTGAGGACAGCAGGAGTTAATCTGTAGCAGAAACAATTCCTTTGTTGGGATGATGGTGGATGCTCAAAGGACATTTGAGGCGTTAAATTGGCAAACTGGCTGGCAGCCAGTAATGCAAGTTTGAGCTACAGTGTGGAGGTGCATCATCATTAAACTGTTCAGGTAAATGTGCTTCCTGTTGCATGGGATTTTTTTTTTAATATCTGTCCATCTGTTCCCCTCTACCCTTACCCCAGTTTAAATCTAAATAGATTTGAGGTGTAGAAATCAGGACTAGCTCTGAAAACAGAAACCTTAGAATAGTGTCTTCAGAACCAAAACTCACTCTGTCAAAGCCCCATATGATTGAAACTAGACTGAAGCATTTCAAATAAATAAATTAAATTAAATAAATTAATGGAGATATCCTATCTCCTAGAACTGGAGGGGACCTTGAAAGGTCATCGAGTCCAGCCCCTTGCCTTCACTAGCAGGACCAAGAACTGATTTTGCCCCAGATCCCTAAGTGGCCATGAGAGGGGGGGTGTTAAGAAGGGAATAGACTGAATAGACTCAGTCTTTGCTTATGACTTACCATTAAGTGGAGAGAGTCCTGTGGCACCTTTAAGACTAGTAGAGGGACCCTGATTGGCCAGATGTGTGCTGGATTGATTCCCTCCACTTGCGTCTGACGAAGTGGGTATTCACCCACGAAAGCTTATGCTCCAATACATCTAAGAGCCCTGAGAGCAATGAATCAGCCAGACATCAGGCCATAATTGACATTTTGGGCATTAGCCTATCATGCCATCAGGAGTTCTTCCCAGGTGTAGTCCCAGCAGGACTGTCCCTGTTGATTACAATGGGACCTCAGAGACTGGTCCAAAGTAATTTATGGCTCACACGATGGTATTAATGACATGGAAGTTAAAAGTATCAACTTCTAGACAAGAAAATATTTAACTGGCTTGAAATTAGGAGATACCTATTTTTCAGTCAGTGCAGTTACTTAATGGAAATCTGAAACCATTCCAAGAGAGAGATAATGAAAATATAATAACTATGTATTTTTAAAAAGGAGAAAAATTAAATGATCTATAGAAGGCATGGAGTAGTACACAGACTTTCTGAAAGACATTGGATATTGATCAATTTTTAAAACTGTATTCCTTTGAAGGAAAACACAATAAGAAAATATTTAGCTTATAAATGATTTTCATTGCAGCCACCAAATGTTAATCCTATTGAAAAGTAAATCATTATAATTCTATTAGGCTTTTTATGATACGTTCCAGATACAGTTTTCAAGCCAATAGGGAATGAAATGCAAAGTAATAAATCTCATACCTAGAATGGAGTATTTTCCAATGAAGCTTTAAAAAAACAAAAACAAAACAGAACAAAAAAGAGATAATCTCTTCAAAGTCTCCCATGCTGCCAAGATAATACACCAGGAAATGTTTGCATTGTCATATTGAACCTCTCTCCCAAATATTCAGTGTGACAAAAACATTAATAATAGTTTCTATTTTATTCTTATGGGGCTCGCATGCTGCCCCCATTGAAATCAAATGTGAAACTCAGACGGACTTCAATGACAGCAGGATTGGGCCCTTGTTAAGGCTTAGCCAAGCAATATTATCATATAGAAGGTCTAAATACACAATTAATATTATTCACAATGAATAGGCCCACCAGCTCAAGCTCTCTCATACTGAATTCTTCTTGCATCTTATATGGTTAGAGTGTGTTAAAAGATATGTCAGTGCTGCAGCAGTAATTAAGGTTTGGTGAGTTACTATTTCCATTATAAAGCCCACTTTTCAGGGTTTTAATAAGTCTGCAGCTCCAAATCAGATCAGGTTGAAACTTGACATTCAAGTTATCAGTACGGCGATACAGTTTGTGCTCATCTATTTATCAAAATATAGTTTGTAAATCAGCAACGGCTGAGTGGATTTAGAGGTCTAAAAAACATGGGTGCATCTTTTTCAGATGTTCTTTCAGCAGTTTAGAACTTAAACATACTCTCAGGTCCTAATTCAGCTCTACTTTGCGTAAGTCTGGGCAACTCTCAGTGAAGTTAACAGGAGAGCCTCCTGTGTTTTGCTTGGACTAATATAGCCCTATGTTCTCCTTATTTATTTGCAGAAATTCCTTTAAATGGAATGCATCCTTCATGGCACTTTGAAGCAAACATGCAAAAATTGCTTAAAGTGGCAAATGCTCACCTGCTAATTCTTAGAATAAGTGGAATCCAGCGGAATGAGTCATAGCATAGGCAGAGGTTAAGAGTTTGATCCTTCTAGCATTGTCGTCAATGCCCTTTAATCTTGTGATATCCTTTTTGAGATGGGAATGACCAGAGCCACGTAGCTCTATATAATAGCATTATGATATTTTCCATGTTAAATTCAAAGTTAAGGGAGGCAGAATTTTATTATAGTCCAAGAAAAGGAGACGACTTACTAGTACTGGAACTGACAGTTCTGCAGCTAAAAGAGGAAGTGCTATATATTCATGCACAGATAATGTATACTGTATGTGTAAATTACACATAAGTCCCTGCATATCTTTCTCCTCTATTTAACACTGAGTATTCCAATAAAGATTTCAGAGGGCCACCTGCATGCAGGAGTCCGATTATAAATGACTAGCCAACCATCTTGATTTATCATATCAACCACAGCTGTCTTGATCTTAGCCTCACAGCCATTCTTTATTCTTGGGATGGAAATAGGAGTTACCTCCATCCTGGGGAAGAAAGTGTACAACAAATAATTAAAATGAAACACGTGGGGGTGGGGGAAAATTTCTTCTTTTTTCTCCCAGAAACCATCTGTATAAAATATAAAAAAGAAAGGAAAAAACCTCTACCCCGATATAACGCTGTCCTCGGGAGCCAAAAAATCTTACCGCGTTATAGGTGAACCCGCGTTATATCGAACTTGCTTTGATCCACTGGAGTGCGCAGCCCCCCCCCCCCAGAGCACTGCTTTACCGCGTTATATCCGAATCCGTGTTATATCGGGTTGCGTTATATCAGGGTAGAGGTGTATATATGAGAAAGAGAGAAATATTCAATATATATGTGTGTGTGTGTGTGTATATATATATATAGTTGGATGCAGTTTCACATGTCCCAGTGGGGAAGGAATAAACAATATAAATATTGCCCCCACAATCCTTTCAGGGCCTTGTGTACACTGGGGAAATTGACTGGCGGACCTATTCTACTATAATTTAGCTACTCTGGAATAATTTTCCTATATGGACACCTATTCTGAAGTAAAAGTGATTTGATTCTGGAATGTTTACTCTGTTTTGTGAATAGAGTAATTATTCTGGAATGTAGTCACATTTATTCCAGAACAGAGTGTCCACACACGGAGCTATTCTGGTCAATTTCTCCGTGTAGCAAGTTGATCCGGAAATCATTGACACACTCAGTCTTACAGGCCTGGGGGACAATGCGTTCAATTTGAAAAACACAAACAATTGATTTGTGAAGCATCTTCAGGAAAAAGCAGGTGCAACTCCTACAGTATGACCTGCATGGAGACAAAACTAATATTACAAAACTCATCTCGCAAAGATACCAGCGCTCTTGCAATACAAGTCTGGTTGGGATGGTGAGTGAGGTTTAGCCTCTTCTTCAACTACGCAAAGAAATACAGAAGGAAATTTAAAATTGCATTTCATTTCTGTATTTAGATCAGTAGTGATTCTGCACCACGAAGGTCAAGAGGAATTTTGCCTTTGACTTCAATCCGAGCAGGACTAGGGCCCTGAAATCTCATGCCAAGAAAAACCACTTTAAAAAAATATTTAAAATATTTTTAAACAAATCAAATGAGAAATGGACCTTTAACTACCAATTCTGTAGACGTATACCTGGCAGAGAACAAGGGAGCCAATGTGAGTCTGGACTTAGTCATGATTGTCTACATGATGTCTGGGGATTGGTCCTGCTTTGAGCAGGGGATTGGACTAGATGACCTCCTGAAGTCCCTTCCAATCCTGACATTCTATGATTCTATGATAATACTGGCATGGATCTAGTTACCAATTATGATTGATAACACAATTTGTAGGGCATGATGCTGCTCTTACACTCATGAGAATCTAGAGTGTCTTTGTTGAAGTCAGTGCAGTTACAATAGTGAGAGAGTAAAATATCACACCTAGGGATTTTACTACACATGTTCCCCCTCTGACACTGAGATAGTATTTATTTATTTATTGGCAATGCCTATGAAGGCTAACAATGATAAAGCACAACAAAATGAGAAGGTGAGCCCATTTAAGTTGATAAAATATCTCAGATGTGTTATGTAATGTTCAATATAGATTTTGATTCAACTAGACCTTTATTAGAATTAGCTGTTCTAGCCAGCTGCCAAATATACCTGCTCAAAAATTCATTAACAGTTTTAAATTTTAAAATGAAATATTATTAAAACAATTTTATCCACACATTAGCTTCATATTACTTATGCAAATATAAGCTTCGTGGCCATATTAGCTATAATTCATTATTTTCCCCTACTGGCTCAGTGAAGGAATTTGTAAGTTTGGAGTACATCCAGCGTTTTTAATTGAAGATAGGGAAGTCTATATTTAGTTAAAATCATTTGCACATACAAATTAAATACAATTCGCATATATTTCTAATATACTCTGCACACTTTAGGCTAGTTTGCGACTTTATCTGTAGCCCAAATGAGGGGTAATGCATAGATGCAGCATCCTAGGAGCAACCCAGGGCGGGAAGTATGGCTCTCACAAATGGCACCAGAGGGAATTAATCTGCTTATTAGCCCATGTACTAAATCACTTCCCATTATGCTCCGCTCATCTATGATGGCTAGTAGGTTGGGGAAGAGCAGAGCCAGGAATTCATCCATTCCCCACCTCCCTGCATGGGGGAAGATGGAAGTAACAGCTGTACCATGTCTAAGTTCCCCACATGCACTCAGATTTGGTGATAAAGAGACACCACCCCACAGACCAAAGGAGCATCAATTTTTTGTTGCCAAGTGGCAAAACTAAAGCTGCTGGGGGGAGGGGGAGTTCTTGGGCATCTTCAATCAACCCCATTTCTTTGCATCTCAGAACTAACTTCACTTAAGATATGTATCAGTAATGGGATATTGCAAAGACAGGGCATCTGTAATGGTCAAATAACTGTTTGTTCACAAAGGACCACTCCCCTTCTCTACACTCACAGCCACGCAGTATCAGGCCTTAATTTCTCTGAAATATAAAATCATTTTGAGCATATTTCTTTCCTTGTGTTCTAAACAGGCTTGCATGAATTAAGAGCGTATGCATGTTTACTTTATTATGTCCCTAGTCACATAAGGACTCTGGGTATCTTCCCCATCTCCTAGAGAACAAGACATTTTAATTAGCCAATTATATTAGTAAAAAGCAATCTAATTTCTAGGTCAAACAATAGTGTGGCACAGATATTAAAATCAAATTAGCAAGATGTACCAGTGTTTTCCTTTAACATGCAAAAACGACCTCCTGTGCAGATAATCAGCCTGGTTTCTCTGAGGTTATCTGTGGCAATGAAAAACACAAGTGCAACAAAATAATGAGCATGGTAACAGGTATATGAATTACTCCCTCCCGTCTCTCTGCCCTCTAACTGTTCAGATTTATAGAAGAGTATTCACAATGTCTTTTTAATTTTTTTTTAAAACATGCTTTAGAAAAACCTATCAAATAACCAAAAATACTTACAAAGGAGAGGAAGGCTGCTCTTTCGGTTATCAGACATGGGACTGGGGCTCAGATCTCAACACTGTCATTGACTTCCTGTGTGACCTTGGGAAAGTCGCTTGATCTCTCTGTCCCTCACCTCCCCAACTGTAAAACAGGGATAAATATTTCTCCTGCCCTCTCTCTCCATCTTGTCTATTTCAAGCGTTTGCACTGTTGGGTAGGGATGGTGCATTGCTATGTATTTGTGCAGGAGCTACTACAAAGGAGCTCTTATCTTGACTGGGGCCTCTAAGCCATACTTGAGTAGAAATAATAAATAAATAATAATTAATCCAGGTATTTGCAACTTACTCTATTGAGGCAGGTGATTCCTTCCTACATCATGGCTGGTATTAGCTATTGCAGCTGTCATGCGTTGGGAATACACGCATCACCGTGGGTGAACAAGGGGGCTGTACTGATGGACTGGCCCAGTTCAATCACTCCAGGGAGCCAGTGCCTGAGAACAAATCTCCCTGCCAGTGTACTTAGGAGCCTTACTATACAGTGTCCTGGCCCTGTGCGGTGACAAGTGCCAATGCCGGTCAGTGTGGCATGTTGCTTGGCCTAGTGAATGTGCCAATCTTAAGCTGCCCGTAAGTGAGGCTCAGAAAGCTGCCTGAGGAGAAGTGCCAGAATTGCGTAACTGTTCCTTTTGATGACGATGGTTAGTGTTTGGTAAATCAAGTCCTCAGCTTTATTCAAGTGTCCCCCTACCTTCACCCGCTGCTTGCTATCCCTAAGATCAGGGACTATGGCTACCACTACGCTGAACCTCTTATCGCACGCACCATTTCCATTACGAACCAAATCTAGAACCTTCTCCTTCAGTATAACTCATGTTCCTGTTTGCACCAGTACGTTCAATTACTACGAACTCTCTGCAAAATGCTGATTGCAGGTAAAATCCTTGTATTGTTCTTTCCCTCCAAATTGGCCTTTTTGAAGATGCCCATTGTTAGACAAAACTTGCAGCCACAGTGGAAGACAGTGGGCATCTTACACACTCTACGAGAGGAGATAGCGAGGGGATAGCCCGGGTTCAACCAGGTGAGAGCGTTCTGTGCAGAACCGAAGCCCATTGGAGTCTGTAGAAAGTTTCCTATAGACTTCCCTGGGCTTTCCAGCAGGCCTGTTGTGAGCGAAGTTTGTAATTGTGTGAATGGCATTACCCATATCACAGACACACTTCCAAGCCTTCTCAAATGTTGCCAAACATCATATTGAACTTGATTGATCTCCACCACTACACAGGGAGAATGGAGCATGAGGGTCTGATCCAAAGCCCAGTCAAATGGAAAAAGCTGCCAATGACTTTGAGGATCTGGGCCTTAGTGCTTTTGGAAATCACACTGTAAGGTCCTGATCCAAAATGCATGAAAGGTTTCAATGGGAGTGAGGCACCAAATACCTTTGAGGACCTGGGCCTCAATGGACAAATTCTGTTGACTTTCAATGCAAGTGATGCCCCAAGGTCACTTAAGAACTTTTGAAAATCCCACCCGAGGGCCAGATCATCAGCTGATGTAAATTGTCATCAGTCCACACCAGCTGAGGCTTTGCTCCTTGACTTGCACAGTCAGGACTTCAGGATTTGACCCACTGATTTTTATGAGAGAGTTTTGCATAAGTAATAACGGAGTGAAGATTTCAGGATTTGGTCCACAGATTGTAAGATCTTTTGGGCAGTGACTGTTTTGTGTGTGTTCTTCTAATTTAGCATCTCTAAATAACTATACATAGGTATGTATGTAAATATGGTATGAACATTATTATTATTATTATTATTATTGAGTTTTTATCAACAGAAGAAAACATTGTTTTACCATTTCTCTCTCTAATGGAAGATTTTGAGCCTTTATTCTAAAATATAAAAACTAAATAAAAGGAGAGATGATCCTGAAGCCTTGAGTTGGTTTTTATCTGTCCAGGTGATACTCTCACTGAAGTCAATGGAAGTTTTGCCAACTTTTCTAAGGTGACAAGCAATTTTGCAAGCCCCATTTAAAACACCTCACAAGAGCCAGATCTGTTGAAAATGCTGAACACCCACTGTGTGAAAACCAGGCATTTTTAAGGTATCTGAAGTTGGGAATCCAAAAATGGAGGTACCCACAAAAGCTTATGCTCAAATAAATGTGTTAGTCTCTAAGGTGCCACAAGTATTCCTGATCTTTTTACGGATACAGACTAACACGGCTGCTACTCTGAAACCTGTCACAATAACTAGTCACTTTTGAAAATTACACTCAAAACTAAAAATAAAGTTGTTGTTTTTTAAAAAAAAGTTCTCAACAAAACTAAAAATTTATTCTTTGCTGCTTTGTGCCAACAGGCTGTGCTCCAAAGTGGTATTGCCTGACTACGGTGTGCAGCAAACTGAATCTATTTGAAAAGCAATCTGGATTTGTCTGAGTAAGACATTTATCCTTCAAAGGCCAGGGCAATAGAGCACTAGGCCTCTGAAAGCTAACAGATCAATTGTGCTTAACCCTTGAACTACGAATCACTATTACATCTTCCACGGGTTCTAAGGTGTAAAACCTCTTCTAAGCACAACAATAACAAAGTCTGCCATACAGTAGAACAGCTGAAGTGGAAGAAATATGTTAACAACTACTGTAATGGGCTATTGCCTGCATTCTCGAGATATACAGCCCCTATTTCTACAGCGCACCATATGCTGTATTAGCTTGATCCTCAACGTAAGGTTTTTACTCAGATGTGAAGTAATTGTTTCCCTAACAACACATGACATCAGGGAAATGCTCAGGATTGATACTGACGCATTTCTAATCTGTTCTAATGTATAAAGTGAATAATTTCCTTAAATGATGTGGTAGCTCTTAAAGGTGCAGTCCCTCCACAGTTCTGAAGCCAAATTTAATCTATATTACAAATTACTGTTCCAGAGCTAAAGGGATAAATTATGCCTCCCTGCTTATTTGGAATAACATGTGTTCCAGCTGTATTTATTACATTGCTGAACTGAAAGGCTGAAAGCACTTATAGTCAAAAAGAGCATTGATAGCAATGCAAAGCCACCCCACTGCCGTTCTGATGTAACCGTTCTCAGCATTTTCTGTTATGTTTCCGAAATGAATGGAGTTGTAGATATTCTTTTTCCTGAAGGCGCATAAGATCCTTTTATACATTTTCAATCCAGTACTCCCTGCTCTTACATCATGCAGTATGCCACTTATCCAGCCGCCTTACTGTTCACATAATAAATAGAAACATTAGGGTTATGCACTGGATTAAACCAAATATTCCAGCAGTGGCTGATTAAAGACCTCTCTTCTATGTTCACTTACTGACAAAAATACATACAGAGAGGGATCCAAAGTATTTCTGAAGGTCAATGGTCTCCCAGCACATGACCTTTTGGTCACATGCATCTGCTCCTGCTAAATACCTATCATTAATATTTTTAATTGACTGTTTCCAAAGACGAATTAATGTTGGTCTCAATTCTAAAACCTAAAGATCTTTTTCAGACAATGACAGTATTTTTACACTCATTGGAAACACAAACAAGAACACTTAACCATATCTTAATTATTTCTTCAGTCATTTACTAGGTACTAGAGATAATTTCTTGAAGATATATTGAACTGTAAATTTAGAATCATTTAACATTGTTGCCGTATTTCACACAAGGGGCTGACTTTCCCCCTTCCTTTGAAACATTTTATTTGTAAAGGAGTCACTAAGAATTTTCCTCAATTCTAAAAGGGGGCCCTGGGTTTGTTGCATTTTTATTCTGGTCATCTCAGTCCCTCCTTCAAGACACAATGGTGGCACAGATATTAAAGACTGGTGTTTATGATCATCCATGCTTACAGTTACTCACACAACAGGACGTTCTGACAGAAGCATATTAAAGAGATAGTGATCATTGATTGTGCTGGGTTCTTTATGTTTGAACAATCTTTCCCTCACTTTATAGGGCACTTGCATATCTGACATGATGATATGTGCCGCTTTTGAAACCCAATGGCTTTAAAAATGTTCCATTGGAACCCTTTTTACATATTGAAGTATAAAGATTCTGGGCCAAATTCTCTAATGGTGTAAGTTCATTATTAACACCAGCCGGGAAGATTACCCTTTGTATGCCAGACATGTCAGCTCAGGCAAGAATGCACTGGTATTGAGTTTAACCACTGCTTGCATGCAGTCAATAACAGATTAATCAGGAGAAGCAGCATTAAGGAAGTCCCAGCCAGCCAGAAGAATGGCATCCTACTCACGATCTGAGATCTAAAGGTTGCAGGAAGTAAAGTCAAAGAAAAGTGGGGTGTCCTCGGGTTTCTTTAGCAGAGCATAAACTGGGAGGTCAAGGGAAATAAAACGCTATGGGTTCAAGCTGCACAATCTGGATCTCTAATGCTCCAAAATTCAGCGTTTAGCCCTCTGATTTGGTATTGAATCCATCTCAGTATTTAGCTACAAAGTGTTTTAATAAAGAATGCTAAATTACATGCAAGTCACATTAAGAACAATCAGTCCCATATGATAGGGAATCTAATAGTTCATAAATGAGATGCAAATTCATTTTTACGGGTGCACTATAATAAGCCAATTATTTCAGAGCTCTTCAATTATGCAGTTTCAAAAAGCAGAATTGCTTTAAACTTTTTTTTTTTTTTTTTTTAAACAAGCAGCTTTAGGTTTTTTCCAGATCTTTCGGGGGGAAAAAATACATCTGCATTACAACCGGCACAAAAAATGCAGGCCAAGTCACCAGCATGAGAGAAACAAACATAAAAGAATAAGCCAGCTGGCAAACCACAAACGTAGCAGAAGTGCAGACAATGGGCCGTCAGTATCCCCATCAATTAGAGACACTCAGTAGCCCATCCTATGGCAAATTGCTATAGCTATTTTGATCTGCTATATTAACACGATGGAACCTTTGCCGCCTGATTGATATATTGGGTGTGTGTAGAAATGGTGCTGTGGAAAGAACTACACACAAAGAGGCCCTCTGCAACTTTTGGCAACTTAGAGTCTGGAACAGAGCTCATTTTCCTTTAGGAAAGGTAGATTTATTACTGCCAGTAGTCTCTCCCTCTCCTTTCTCAGCCAATGGTTTTGTATAAAGCAAAATAATAACCCTTACCATATGACAAACAAACCCTGCCTATTTGGTCATATCTATATTCTGTATCCTTGTGAGACTGGTTCGGCCATGTGATCTACCCACATAAGGAAGCCTTTAGCAGCATCCTCTTGGCTTCACAATAACAGATTCATCTCAGTGAATTACATATAAATATCCTCTTCATTTTAAATTGGGCCCTGGGCTGCCTTCCCACCAACATTGAAACATTCTTATCTGAAACCTCTTGCACTCTTGTGGTTCAGAGAAAGTGAACCTGGAGAATGCTCATTTTCAATTTGCAAAACCAAAACCTGCTTCTTTCCAGGGTTGACACTCAGTTTAGTCCCAAGGCACCACACAAATTTTGTGTCCCTTCGTTTTTATTACTGACAGTTATTGACATTGGTGGCAGAGGGAGAATCCAGAACCCGAGATTACGGAAAGAGTTATCTAGAGTGAAGGAATGAATCCCTCAACATTTTAAAGTCTGCAGAAGTAATTTTTGCACATGTTCTTCATGGTGGTGCTTTGTCATACATAATGCTCCTCTTTTAGGCCTTGGTAAGTGCAGAGTTATGGCCCGCCTCCCTACCTCTGTCATCCATAGATCTCAAAGCGCTTTAACAAAGGAGGTCCATGGAGTTGGGCAAACTTTACTCTCAGTACACTAGACAGGATAACAAAAGCAGTCTCAACATGAAGGAGATCTGAACCAAGTTTGCAGTGTTACCCTCAGTTTGTTCCGCTGATCATTCTTATTATTTGTATTGTGGCGGCACCTGGGAGCCCTAGGACCCTTTTGTGCTAGGCACTGCACAAACACAGAACAAAAAAAAGAAGCTCCCTACCCCATAGAGCTTACAAGCTAAGCGATTCCAGCCTGATCTTTGGTGTAGCCTTTAACACTGAATTGGGTACACATCTCCACAGTTACTTGAGAAAGGCCTAGCTCTTTTTCATTACAAATACCCCCATTTTCCTGCAGCAACATGCAACAGATTTGGACCAAATTAAGTGTGCAAACAAAAATAGGAGTGAGGTCAAAAATATGGAAGCTGCTGTGTGATACAACCTGGCCCAGGACCCCCTGTATGGTCCTCAGTGAACCACTTTGCTGGGACCCACATGCTTCCAAGGCACCTGGGTCTGGAACAGAGTCTCATCACTGTTTCTAGCTCTCGGTCTATAGGGCACACACCCCCGGCTCAGACATTTTGTCTGATGGAACATGGGATGCTTCAGTCCAGCCACCCTAGACCCCCAAATCCAGACACTCCCCTAGTTACTTACACATCTCCTCAGAGTTCCACCTGGGCTGTGGACTTCTAGTATAACCCTGTCAGGGACAACATGGCAGAAAGACAAGGAGCACGTTTCTCAGCAAAGGAAACACGGTGACTTCACTCTTGAAACTTTCGAGAGTTATAAATGTTTGAAAACAAAGTCCTGAGATGTACCCTCCCCTGGTCGGAACTCACCTTGTCGTGTGTCTGAGGTCTATCGATTGTTCAGGCTGGGCAGCGTCCATCCTGCCCTCAGTCTCCTGCAAGTCCTCCTTCTGAGTAGCAATGGTCAGCCGAGCCTTGTCTCTAACACCACACAGAGCAGAACCTTGGTCTGAAATTCAGCCGCCGTCTCTGAGACAGAATTGTAGAACTGAGAGGTCATCTACTCCAGTCCCCTGCACTCAAGACAGGACTAAGTATTATGTAGACCATCCCTGACAGGTGTTTGTCTAACCTGCTCTTAAAACTATCCAATGATGGAGATCCCACGACCTCCCTAGGCAATTGATTCTAGTGCTTAACCACCCTGACAGGAAGTTTTTCCTAATGTCAAACCTAACCCACCCTTGCTGCAATTTAAGCCCATTGCTTCTTCTCCTATCATCAGAGGTTAAGGAGAAAAAAATTTCTCCCTCCTTTACTGTAACATGCTACAGATCCCCCAATCATATTTGCCCCTTCCCCTGCCCCAAGGATCATGTGTAGAAAAAAGCATTGCTCCATAAGGGTGGGCTGGTAGTTGAATGTGGCCCTAGATTGCTCTGTGATGGCACTTGGTGTTAGGTTTTTGTTGAAGGACTTTCTCAGGCAAGGCAACTGACTGGAATGCAGTACAATTGGCTGCCTTTGGGCACGTCCAGGCTTGTGCACTGACAGTGCCTAAAATAGGACAAGAGAGAGTTCATAATTTGACACACAGCGATATCCCACCGTGTTGCACCATGATACATTATCAGGAACACCAAGGGAGCAAGGCAAAATTATAACGGGGCTGCTTTAAACTGCTTAGATTTTGCAAGAGGGCAAGAAAACTTGATGCCCAGGTTTGGAATTATTTAGTATGAGAGATGGGCCTGAACCAAATTGCCTCTGGACTTTGGAAAACCAAAATCCAAATCTAACTCTAGAGGGTGGGAATGATCTTTGTTTTTATAAAGAACTGAACCCAAACCCAACACCGCCCACTTCTGAAGTGTTAAGGTTTGGGATGGAACTTGTGGCTTGAGGCCACCTCTGTTTAGCACAGAAAGCTGACGTAAGGAGCTTTAGAGAAGGACATCTGATCAGAGCTTTCTTACAAGCACATTCTCTGAATCTGCTCCCATTTGACCTTCTGAGACAGAGTAATTTTAATAGATTCTGGGCTCATAACACTGTAAACTACATTGTGAATACACACATCGGTCTTGGGTAAGAAGCTTAAATTTTTTTTCCCCTGTAGCCAACGGGCAGTGCTAGCCATAGCTTTATTTACAAAAGGTTAAATATTCCTTTAATTGGATTGCTGGCATTTAAGTGAACAGCAGACTATCCTTCAGCCGTGTCCCTTTTATTTGTGACTGGAAAAATGCCTAGAGAAATGCCAAGGGAAGATTTCATTTTAATAAAAAAGAAAAGCTTAAGATCCCTTTGGAGGCTTATGTTACATCTTAAAACTACCATGAACTAATGAATTTAATCTAAAAGGTCCCCAACCACAGGGCTGGAGAGAAATTGCAACACTGGCATGGCTTAAGCAAGTTGACTTTCTCTGTAGGCTCTGTGTGAGCTGCCATAGCTTTGTCCTTGCATTTCTATAATGAATACAAACAAATACATTAGAAGATTTTAGTCTTTTGAAAAATTATCTAAATGAGAACTACAACTGCCCTACAGCAGCCTGCAAACACTTCAAAGCAGCATTCATGTCGGAGGAGGCTTGCGCATAAATGGAGCAAAAAGAAAATCTCCACCCTTCCTCCCATGAGTCACTGCTTGGGGTGGGGGTTGGGGGGGGGAATTACACTCCAGAAATCAGGCTGCCTGGAAGAAAAATATCCCCCATTAGCTCATATTGGAGTCAAATTAAGGACCCAGTTCTGCACCGTGCTGGGAGCGGAGGCTCTTACAGTTATCACAGCTACAACATAGGAAGCATTCTATGGGAGTGGTTAATTTAAATGTTACATCCCTTGGGAGCAGAGTGGGGAAGCATAAAGAGGGATAACAGGGTCTATAAATCGCCACATGCGACCTTACACAGGTTTAATTATTAGGACCTGTTGTCGGATGGGTAAAATTAAAGGCAGCTGCTAGAAAGTGGATTGGGTTCAGCTTTCCATTAAAAAAAAGAAGTTTGTTTCAAGTGCAGCGTTGGTAATTGTGCAAGTTATAGAGTTTAATGTCAGGTTGGCGGAGAAGCAGGAATTGACGGATTGTCAGTACATCTACTTTAAACGGATTTATTTGGATGTATAGAATGAGATCATCAGAACAAATGCAGGAATCCAGAGAGCAACCGGAGAGGCAGACGCAGCACTGAAGCTCTTTACAGGTGCCTTAGGGAGTATCCTATCCTAACAGCCTGTAGGATGGCTGAGCTGTGCTCCAGAGAAGCCCCAGTATCTCCAGCTCAGAAGGCAGCTCAATGGAATGCAGGGCCGAAGGATTTGTGCAGCAGCAGATCCTCTTATCCTGCCCCAATGTTCCCCCGTAAAGCAGAACGAGCCCCCACACCAAGCCATGCAGGGGGTGCACACACGCCCTCAAATCAAACTCTTCCCCCTCACACAGCAGAACTGTAGTAGTACAAGGGAGACCTCCCCAGAGGGACAAGGGGGTGGATTTGCCCCTTTAGTATAACTCTAGTATCTGAAACCAGTAGCTCAACAAGAACAATTTTACACACTGTCTCAATGGCAATTACAGAGATCCCGACTCTTTCTTCCCCTCAAGCACTCAGGGACAGAGCGGGAAAAAAACACAACCTCAGACATTTCCAGTCTTGTCAACTTTTGCATCTCACATTTGGTGCTTTTCTTAAAACCTCATGGCTGTGGAGAAACGCTTGACCCAGATGCTCAGAAAGACACACAGGAAAATCAAAAGCACCCAAAATGTAAGATTATTTAAAAAAGAAACCTTATGATTTTAAGCCAATCTCATGATTTTTTGACACTTTAAGTTAAGCAGTTCATTATTGGCAACTGCATCATCCTGTGCCACAAGGCAGGTTTCTCCTTCTCTCATCCCCAAAGCCGGCCACAGGCTTGGGACTTAAGGTCCCATTAGATAGCTCCAACTGCAAGTCAGGCCCCTTGTGGAGATGTCAGAAAGGCCCTTACTGCAGGAAAGGAAACCTGGGGGTCATCATTTGGAGCCAACAGCCTCCATTTTTTTTGTACTACAGCACTGGCTCTGTCCCTTAAGCTGTGATGGTTTGACTGGTAGCTGCAGGGGCTAGTCACCTGGGTATTTTTATATTTATAATGAAGTTGCAAGCTGCTGCTTTTCACCATCATCCTGAGTTCTGTTTTATTGAACATCAGGCCTCGGTATCTGCAAAGATTACATTATAAATAAATGGGGAAAGTGCCCGGAAGCCACTGAAAAGTATTACAGGTTTTAGCAAGAAAATGCTCATGTTATAAAGAATTTCACTGTCTGTTTTGTTCAGCCTAGAGTAAAACATGCCCCTTGTCATGAATATGTTGTGATACAGGCTAATGAATCCTGATTATCTATAGGTGACACCCCAAAGCCTTCAGATAATGAGGGCAGCCAGCCCAACATTGGCCTGTGACCTGCTGCCTGGGAGCCTGGTGGTGGTGGTGGTCAGTTCAAGAACTAAAGGAAAGGAGTCCTGTGAAAGGGAGACCAAGGGTCAGGGAGGGGAGAGGTTTAGCTAAACAGCCTTATTTATATCCACTAATCTTTGCGAAAGCCTTGAGGTTAAAGCAATTCTGCTCAATGGCTCCCTTCTCTGTCCCCCAATCTCCTCCATGCCAGATATCTGCAGAAACTCACAGCAGGCTTTTCCTGAGACCCATTCATTGTATGAAACAGCCTTTGTCTTTAGCTGAGGACACCACCAGGCTTTGGATAAGTGAGTCTGGGAGCATTGAAGGCAGCCCTGTATTTGAAATAAAGTGTTCATTAATTTGGTTACCCCGTCATTCATAGTGGCCCAAATTTTGCTCCAAGAAATATCATCATGTTAGACCCAGGATAGCCCCGTATTGTGTGTGCTCACGTATATGTGCGCAGGTAGCCAGAGCTAACTAGAGTGAGGTCAGTAATTGTATAGTGGAGATAGACTGATGAAAAGCATTGTAGTGGAATGGGCTTCCTTCCCCCCCCCCCCGCCCCCCCCATGTCGGTTGTAGGAGGTTTGAAAGAGGCTGAGGGAGGGAAAGCAAACCACGTGTTATTTTTGGTAGAGTGATACTGCCTGACCAGCTCCAGGGGCATCAATTATACAGCGCAAGGGATATTAGATACATTATATACAGATCTGTATAATACATATCATGTAAAATGCCTTACACACAGCATCACTGTTTATATTTGATCATTTATCCTGATTAAAAGAGACTAATTTTAAAATGCGTATCAATATCCTATTGTGCAAATTAAAATAGTTAAGTTACAACCCCCCTTCAAGAACAATAGTGGCTTATATTGGGAATGCCAGCAGACCAGTAACCACGAAAGCACTATAAAGGCACAATTCGAATACAAAATAAGAGGTGTTTTGTTGTTGTTGTTTTAAAGGTAAATAATACACTTTTGCTTGAGGGACTGAGGTAATTAAAGCACCTCTGGTCATTTTTAAATGTTCATTTTTATTTAGAATGAAAGCTTGACTAAAAGCAGGGTGACAATAGTGACCCCTACTGGCAAGTGCATTGCCATACATAGTAGTGGATAGTGACTAGGAGCTGGTTTGCAGGCTGGACAGCTGCCCGTTAAATACCGCAAACCCATTAAGGTGGGGACCCTAGGTCGCATCGTTTTTCAAACTCTACCCATTCTTCTGTAGCTTTAAATGGCAAGACAGTTCAAAGTAATAAGAGGGTATTTTTCACCCCCCATCACTTTCAACTTTTCACTTCCTTGTTATAGATGACTTTTGCCATGTAAAAACATCCTTCAAAGGAAATGTGTTTGAACTCCTGATTTTAAATTCCATGCTGTATTGCATAAGATTAATGTCTAACTGTTTTCTATGGAGAACAAACACAGAGGTTTGTCTGCATGGAGGGTGGGGAAGGGACACTTCCTTAATTTAGTGTAATTTATGTCTCTCTTGCTGCCATAAAGGAAATGGATCTCTCCCTATGCACCTAAGTAAAGCCGCATTGACTATTAATAGCTAATGAAAGGAAAACACAACTCTAAATTTCTTCTTCGTGTGATTACAATGTTCTAAACGGGGAAGTCATTTTAGTACCATCTGACATGACCAATTGTTTTCTGGAGATAAACCCGCCAGTACTAAATGAATCAACTGACTGCACCACAAACTTAATTGCATATTAATGCTCCAAAAAATGATGTAATTACTATCTTGTTTATTTTATTCCTCTCTTCTAAGCTTCTATTTGTTTTCATGAAAAGAACCTGGTTGTTCTATCTATGTATTACTCACATAGGGTGCTGTACCTTTTCTTTAGGTGGTATCTGCTTTCCAGAGAAGGACATGGATGAGAGGGAACTGGCTGGTAGTCAATCTCACAAATGCCAGCAGTTTGGGGAAGGATTTGTAGGCTGTGACAGAAGCAGTATCCGATTCTAAAAGGATCTGCCACACTTGACAATTTGAGGGATGTTTGTGGAATTCCCAGGGGAAAAAATGAATAGCCTAAAGCATATGTCCAGGATTTTAACTGTTCTTCCTAGCCTCTTGCTGGATAGATCACTGTAGGGACCATATAAGCTTTTTGGGACAGGAACTATGTTTTTGTTCAGTGTGTGTACAGTGCCTAACACCATAGGGTCCTGGCCCATGACTGGAATCCGCAGATGCATCCACAAGAGAAACAATAAATACTAGACACTTACTGATACATATTTTTCTGTAAAAGAATAAAGAAAAATCCTTTACATTAAAAATCAATGTTAATATGTATGTTAACACACATCCCCAAAAACTTACACACACACACACACACACACACACACACACACACACACACACACA
>NW_020664582.1:5304233-5363380 GCF_002925995.2 Terrapene triunguis | reverse complement strand
CACACACACACACACACACACACACACACACACACACACACACACACTTAAATTTTAAAATTAGAGAGCACTGGCTCTGCTACACAAAATATATGCAGGGTTATTCCCAGAGAAAGAGTCATCTTTCTTTGATGTGTTCAAGACTTCACATTGTATATGCCTCACCTTCGAGAACGTGATGTACTATGCCATACATCATTGTCTAATTTATTGACTCGTAACTATGTGGCACACACTGTAGATCTCTGCCCAGGGTCAGGCTCCTGTGCCAATCTTTAATCTTACACTTTCCAAGCCAGTGGCTCTGCTTGTGTGCCAGTGCTGGCATGGTTTGCACAGTGAGTTATATTCTCACAACTCACCTAAAAATCCCAACACTGGTTTTCCTAATAACTGAGTTTATCCTCAGTATTGGGCTAATCAAGAGAGAATCAAGCGCACTCACTGAGAACAAGACCCTTGTGAAACTGCCAATCAGTGGTAGAGAAGGTTCAAAGCTGGACCACTCTACCCAAATCCCTCCAGACTGTTGGATGCAAATGAATGCCCCTCCTGGCTTTGATTTTGCCAAACAAAAAAATCTGTCTGGAGAAATTTTCCCAAGCCAAAAGTACTCTTGGTTTAGTCCAGTGCTATACATCCCTGTGGGGCAGGAAGTATTTTAGTCGCCATTTTACAGATGCGGAAACTGAGGCACGGGAAGA
Organism: Terrapene triunguis; assembly: GCF_002925995.2. Classification (NCBI taxonomy): domain Eukaryota; kingdom Metazoa; phylum Chordata; order Testudines; family Emydidae; genus Terrapene; species Terrapene triunguis. Next base: position 5,362,676 of record NW_020664582.1, on the reverse strand, counting down.
TGATGTGACTTGCCCAAATTAACTTTATGCGCAAAAATACTTCTCCATAGGGATGGGGTGGGGGGGGGGGCAAATCTGCTTCCTGATTCTGCCCCAGGTCCTTTCACATACTGGCTGGCTGTAGCACCTGCAACAACCCAGCTCATCAGCTTGGTGTATTTTGGCTGCTTCCAGTATTAGAGCTTCTGGGCAAAGAGGCCCTGAGCCACAATCCTTATATTAAAGAGGGAGGAGGAGGAAAGGGAAAAATAACTCAGAGATAATTTGTTCTAGATGCACTAGTACAATTTGATCAACTGGTTGGACTAATGCCTGAGGCTTCTGCATAGCTCAGCCATATTAAACCATCTCAAGCAACACTACTTCTACCCACAAACCAGAATAAAGAGCAATGCGATATTAGGAGAGTCACTTGCTACAGCAGGTTTAAAATTACTCCCCAGCTATGACATTTCTCAAAGAGACCAATGCTTACAGTGGTATGTCTATTCCTTGGCCAGGCTTGAGCTCTAGGGGAAAGTGCTATTACGCGCAGGTTAAATTGCAATATGTAAAGACAGTGCATTGCACCGGTATATTGGCTTCAAGACCATGTTGCATGTTTAGCAAAGGGAAGCTGGGAGAATCAGAAGCCACTGCATACATTAAGAGCTGCAGTGCTTATGAATGGAGGAGGTAGTCTTTCAGGATAACCACACTGCCCTGCACTGCACTGCTGGCCAAACTCCCACTGGAGTCCATCAGCACCAGCAGTCGCTAGAAGCAGTCACTGTAAGGATGTGAGGTGCTCTGGCAGGGGCTTCCTGTCTCCAAGAAGCTCAAGACCCCAAATCACAAGCTGGTATAGAAGTGAATTTCTGAAGGCTGCCAGACCTTCCCCTCCCTCAGGGCCAGATCCTGTGCTGGGACTCTCATAAGGCAAAGCCGGGAGAGGCCAAAGGTGGTTTCACATGATACGTGCGCCATGCAGATTTGGGGCTGCTTGGAGGCTAGCATGACCTTCCCCCTACTTCCCAGTATAAATCAGAGCAGCCCCAGCAGGTACTTTAACTTTACAGCAGCTTTCCCATAGTGCTAGTTGTGGTGCTGCCGCCCAGAATAGCAAGAGTGCAGAAAAGCCCTTCCCACACCCAGCCATTCCGTACATCAGAAATGGTGAAGGGATATCTGCATCACCCCTGCTCTGGAGAAATTCTTCAGGTCTGTTCCACACCAATTTTGGCCCTGCTAAGACACCATAAGAGGACCACAGCAGGGTTCTCATTATTCACTGCCAACGTATCATTGCACTTTGCCTTTATACCAGCATCGAGTTTTTTACGAGAGCATCCCAGCATGATTTTTTTTTTAACATTAAATTACATCGCACAACATCACAGTGAGGATTACACCTATTTTATCAATGGGTATTCAGAGGCACAAAAGGTGGACAGGGACTTATCCAGGCTACATATGGAATTAATGGCACGGCCACGGGAAAAACCCAGGAGTCCTGTCTTAATTTCCCCTGCTCTAACTACTGGACAAATTTTCTTTTGTTTCACACACAGACTTGTCACTTAGTTTAATCACACCAAGAGATAAAAAGACTATTTAAAAATCACATATGCCTGTTTCTTCATTGTACATGTTATTGAGTGAACAAGAATTCTCTTGTACAGCTGCACTTACATGGAAGCACACTACATAAATATCAATACTTGCTATGATTAATATTGCTATTCATATTAGCAGTGAATTGGGTTCACACAAAAATAATTAGCACAGCATGCCTAGATATTAGTTACTCCTAATTATATCACAGTTCATTTCAATGACAGCACTATGTCACACCACATAAATAACAACCAATAATGAATAGCCAGAAATTTGTTACCTTAAAATATTTCCCTGTGTAATATCCTGCGTTATAGTGGATAACTGTTTCAGGTGAATTCATGGGTGGAGTTACAAACAAACACATCAATTAAAAGAATACTGCTCTTGGGGGATTGAGTATTTTTATAAATCTCATTCAAATTCTGAAGGTGTAGGTTAGTTGGTTGGGTTTTAAGTATGAAGAATAGAGCTGGTTGAATAACAGATTTTTCTCTTTGCTGGCATTTCCAAACATATATAGATAAATGGTTTGGGTCAAATCAAATTAAGAGACAACTAAAACCTCTGTTTCCTCCCCCTCAGGACACTTTGCCAATGGCACCTAAGTCTTGAAATCAGGGCCGGCTCCAGGCACCAGCCGACCAAGCACGTGCTTGGGGCGGCACCTTGTAAGGGGCGGCCAATCTTGGGGTGGCGCTCAGGTTTATGTTTGTTTGTTTGTTTTGTCTCGGCGGGGCGGCACTCGGGGGTATTTTTGTTGTTGTTTTTGGGTCAGTGGGGCGGCGCTCGGGGGGGGGGTGGTTTTTGGTTTGGGGGGGGGGGGTTTTTTTTTTTTTGCTTGAGGTGGCAAAAAAGTTAGAGCTGGCCCTGCTTGAAATACTGTTTTCTGACTGAAACGATTCAGCAAATTTATGTCAAATGTGCAAATAGTTTTGGGTCAACCGACACTGCATTTTTTAGTGCATAATGTATTTGCCCAACTCTACTGAAGACCATCGAGTGTGAGTTAGTGGCTAGAACACCAGGCTGTCTGTCAGGACTCCTGGCTTCTATTTCCAGTTCTACCACTGACCTAGTGCATGACCTTATTTACTTCTTTGTTATTCATTCAAGTTTGTTCTATTAGTACACATTGATAGCCCAGGCCAATCCCTGGCTACCCTTGTGGCACACTCAGACTCAGGCAATTACCCCCCACCTCCCAACCACACCACCCTGGCAGCAGCATAAACATAACAAAAATGCTATAAATCCAGCCAACAAAATCATCCCAAATTCCCCTCCTAGCGCTCCCCAGCCTTGTTCTTCTCCCAACTCCTTTGAGCAAGTCATTTAATCACTCTGTTCTCCATCTGTAAAGCAGGGGATACTGCCAGGACTTACGTGCTCACAGGAGACTTCATGTACGGAGGATTTGGAAGTGCACTGAGATACTTGGATGACATGAGAATTATGGGCTCCCTTCTGCAAGCTGCTCAGCATTCTCTGCCGGGTCCAGCAAAGCACTGAGCATGCGGGAATACTTGAAATTCCCTTTCTCCACTGACTGGTATGTGTAAAACAGCAAACCTACCTGGAATGGTTTTACAATAAGAGGTCGAGTTAGAGACAAGTGTCTAATACTTGTTCTGACTCGAGGACATAAGGGGAAGTTTTTACTTTGCTCTCAACCACAGCCTTTTCTGTGCTGGCCCCCGATGGCACCTGTAACACTTGAGCTGATGAAAACAGCCTTATGACAAACTTGGAGCCGAGCGACCCATCCTCAAAAATATCTGAAGGATAAGAATTCACAGATTGGGTCACAAAAGCAAATATAAACTTACCTATGCTGATCACTAATTATTAAAGACAAAGTTGGAAGTTAATTAATACCTCCTGCCAACATCTGTCAAATGTACATACAGCTAACAAATGCTACAAAACCCCCACAGTATATTCTAGGCCCATAAATCAATCCAGGCAGGATTAACATATTTTGCATCTTTATGGTGTGCTACTGCCCCCCTGTGTAATAAACATTTCTAACAGCGATCCTAGAATTGGAAAATGCTAGGCTGTTTCTCTTTAATGCAGAGACATTTGGGTATTGTAGCACAGAATGTCCCCACACCTCTACGCCTAAGAGCAACATGAAAAATCAGATGACTTTTAATATTTCAATGCAGGAGGACTTATTTTTTCACCCACCCAAGACAGTATTGCCCCTTCCTATTTCCTCCATAACCGCAACAGGCTCACCTCTAGCTCTCAGACAGACATGTACAATATTTTGTGGTGTAGCCCAGAAAGCAACAGATCAGAGGACTCTTGGGGAACAGATTTTTCAGAATAGTTCAACTCTTATTTAGGACCACAATTACCAGGTTCTGAAAGGGCTCATTATGTTGAGTGCTGAAACTTTAAAAAAAAAAAAAAAAATCTGTCCACAAGTATCACTTTAGGTGGCTAAATGGGGACTGATCCCTTCAGAAAATCTGGCCTCCAATTGTGCGTTCTGAGCCCCTGAAAATCTGGTGCTGGGTGAGTACAGACTCACAAGAAGAAATGCTACATAAAGCTTTATTAGCCTGATTTCCAAGGGTGATGAGCCCATCCCACTGCCCACTGATGTAGTTTAGCGCTCCTTCACCCCAACTCCACCAAGTTCCAGCTTATACCAGCGTTCAAGGTGTAGCCCCATTTATTAATCGGGGATTCAACAGGGGACCTTCAGAGCTAAAAGCATGCGCTGTTTCAGGTGGAGCTAAAGAGCCGAGGTTTTCCAAATGGGGGTGTAATTTTCATATTCTCTGCTACAGAGGAGGACCTGTAATAGACACTCACCATATATTGATGCAGCTTGGGGCAGTTGGAAATGCTGTAAGAGCAACATCTAGAGGAAATAGAGTTCAAGTCCTATCAACTTTTCTGGGTTTTTTTTATTTTCCTCCCAAAAGGTACCACAACCAGAGAGGTCCCATCAAATGCGAACAGACTTCTCCATCTGACCACTGACTAACCAGCACATCACAGAATAAACCCTATTCAATTCACAACAGAAGCAGTAGGGTCTATGGATAACTAGTCTCTTTATTGTTGCATATTGACACATCTTGTGCATCTCTGCAACTAGTTTCTCTGAGTGACAGCTACATTAAGCTGATAAACAGGTAAGTGGGGACTATTCTACTTCAAATAAGGCTCAAATTAGGCTTTTTTGTTTGTTTGTTTTACCTTAGGTCACTGCACTCTCATTGCAATTAAGTTCCCTGATAAGATTACTCCCGCCAAGGAGCACAGCATGAAAGTTACTCTATTAGTAGATCAAATTTCAGCTGAATTTGTTCAGGCATACTGAATTCTGCCCTCTTGTTGAGTGATTGGGAAGCAGAACTCCCAGTATATCAGACATGGCATTGACCAATGTGGTGAAATTAGGGCTGTCAGATTTGGAGTGGAGAGGGACACTTTGTTGTGTAATGCTTATCTAGCATGGGGTGGGGGCCATTTAGGAAGAAACTGAGTAATTCCATTAGGTGTAATGAGATTAGGAATTAAAACCAGAGGGGAAATTCCAGTTGAGAAAAGGAAAAAGTTAGGCTGATCCTTAGCAATCTTCCTGACAATGAGATCTTTTATTTTATGGAAGAATCTCCCAAAGGAGATTCTGTCACTATTCCTCCCCTCACACCCTTGTCTGTTTATAGTGTAAACTGGTTAAGGGAAGGACTGTCTCTTATTATGTGTTTGTACAATGCCTACCACAATGGGCCCCTAATCTTGAGTTGCCACAATTTTGCAAATTAAAACACCCCCCCCCCCAAAAGGAAGCAGAGATGCCCTATTGCCTGGCTAGGGTGACCAGACAGCAAGTGTGAAAAATTGGGACGGGGGAGGGAGGGTAATAGGAGCCTACATAAGAAAAAGACCCCAAAATCGGGACTGTCCCTATAAAATCAGGACATCTGGTCACCCTATGCCTGGCTCATTTAAAGCTATGCCAGAGAAGTACTCGAACAAAGATTGTTTTATAAAGTCTCAAAACTTGCATTTGGATTGGCTAATATTTTCAGTAACTACATTTGGGAGCCGAGGTCTACTTGACACCTCCACATTCTAGTGTCGCATTCACTTGGAATTATTTGATGAAAATGCTTAACTTTTTTCCAATACAGAAGCCCAAATCCTGGTCCCACTTAAGTCAATAGCTAAAGCAGTGCCTGTGGTCCTCAACCTTTTCCATACCGTGACTCCACGTTACAACAGAAAAATGCATTGGGACCCCCTTTCCCACCTAACCATAAATATTGGAGGGTAGTTGCAACCTCTGGGCCTGTTCATACCCCCAAGCAATGGACTATGGGCTGGCAGCTTTCCAAGGAGTTCAGAGATCAGCCTAGCTGGGGTGAGAAGCTAGCAATAACGCTTTGTCCAGCAGCTCTCAATACAACTCTGCAGACAGCCCCCAAATTAATTATACTGGTAGGTGCACAGTGCCGCTGATTGCAACAGTATTCACAGTTGGTTGTTTTACTAATGGCCCTCCTAGCCAATAGGAATATAGCAACTGTGTGGTAATCCAATTTAGCTCACATCCTCTGAACAAATTAACCCTTGGGTTGCTGCATTAAACTCACCATGCAAAGCATGTGTCTAACAAGTGTCAAAAGATACCAGGGCAGTCCAATACCTGGCAAACAGAAAGAGCTATGTAACATCATCCATCACATTGTAAAACTCACCATTTCTATCCTCCAGAAAGGTTTACGACAGGACGTACAATTGATGTACAGTTACCCACAGAAATGTATTATTAAAACAGAGGTTTAAAAATATGCACGCAAAGGTTAAAAAAAAAAAAGATATTCTACATTAACAAAACCAATTTTTAAGTATGAAACAGTCATTTGCCAGGTTTTCAAAGCCATCTGTTTTCAAAGCCTACCTTCCTTGTTGTTTACCACAGGCTGTCTATCTGTTTTAACAACCTCCAGTGGGATTTCACACACCTCATTATGCAAAAGCACTACTTATGCATTCACTCCAGCACTTGTCTAACTAATCTGTACTCATAACACCTTCCCCGGAAGATGCAGCATCCCTCTTCAGAGGCTGCAGATCAAAAACAATAGTAGATGGTGTCATAGCAAGAGAAAACATAGCCTCCTGTGTATTACTGTTGTGGTACAGCCCTGATCGGAGACTGCTTGGAGCTTATAAACGAAAATAACAAACACAACCATCCTATCGCAAGAGGTTTTGCATTATGTCTAAGATTAAAAGCTAGTGTATTTTTTTTTAAGTTTAGACAGACTATTCGTCATGGTCTTCTAGGGCTTAATTCTGGCAAGGTGCTGAGCACTCCCAGCTTGCGCTGATTAAAGGCACTCAGTATGTCATTTAAACAACGCATCATTCGCAAGCTTTCCATCTGTACCAAGCGGCTCTGACCTCTGACAGAGCATTAAACTGCTGTTTTCAGCCTCCTTTCGCCTCCCACTGCTCCCTCCCTCCAGATATGTTCACATAATTGGCGGATCATTGACAACAACAGACCTTCAGGACTGCTATGGTCTGTCATGTCAAGGCCTGCTTGGGGACCCTTTAAACACACATCCTTGACATAATCCATCATGGTAAGAGCTTGCCGGGGAGGCTTTAATTCATGGATTATTAACACGAGAGACTATAATATCTGGAGCCGTTATGGTCTATCACACCAGGTTACCTGCCGCGCATCCTCACTAGCTATATAGAATTAAAAAAAAAAAAATGACCCCCATTGACATATTTGATCAGGTGTATTTAGAGGTTTCCAGGTTAAACGTCTCAGAATTCTCTTTTATTATTCCCCCCTCACTGCCCCCCCCCCAACAATCCACATTGTCTGGAAAATATTGAAGACCTCTTGGCGTTTCTGTTTGTTGTAAATCTAGAACTAAAAACAAAAACAGTTGCCGCCCAACTGATTTTAAACTACATTTAGTTTAGAAAGGGTAGGAAAAAATCTTTCTCCTGGACTAAGCACTTGCAATCCGAATTAGCCATAAAAATTCAATCTTTCCTGACACTGAGTTATAAACTGCTGGGGGGAAACTACCTTGTCTGTAGATAGCACTTTTCATCTGCAGAGCTCCTTTGTAAAGTATTCTGAGATAAGCATCATCCCCATTCTACACATTGGGAACTGAGACAAGAAGTAACTTTTCACGTTCATCTGGCAGATCCAAGACTAGAACCCTCGTCTGCTGCGCATCACTCCATCTCGCAACCCTCTGGGCCTCTCACTAATGGTTAACAAATCATTTCTTTCTTTCCTGATTTAGAAAGGGATTAACACATTCCAGGTTGAATTAGGATTAGAGCCGGGTGACATTTTTCAAACAATTTTTTTTCCAGTGACAAATGCAGATTCAGCAACATTGAAATGTTTTGTAAGTTCGTGTTGGTTTTGCTGAATTACTTGAGTTAAAAAAAAAACATTAAAAACATTTAAAAAGGCCCAGTGTGTAGAATATTCTACCATTGTAAATGTCCATTCATCCTTTTGGTACGTTCCTTTTAAGCATTTTTAACCCTTCTTCCTCCACTCACTCCCATTCACCCACCTTATTTTCCCGCCTTTTTTTTTTTTTTTATAAAGACCCCTCCCCAGTCCCTGTCTCTGATGGCTAACAAGCATGGCAATGCATGTAATATAACAAGGGAGTTTCACAGCTCCTGGTAAGAGCAATTTCACGGACAAGTTTAATTTGTCCTTGTTGTTTCCATTTATAGTCCCCTTTGAATAATCATATAACATGACTTGTTTCATCAAGTCCTCAAAGTCCCAGAGCAGCTGGCTTCAGCACAGGCAGCTTGTGTCGCAGTATTGATAGTAGCTCTTTCAGTCTTGGCTAAGATAACGCTTTGAGTGGTCATGCAATTTTGTACTGAATTATCTCGTCTCAAGAGCAAATGGTGATAATGTTAATATCTCAAGAGACACGAACACAGCGTCAGCATTTGCATCTCTCCCTGCCTCGGTTTCCCATGTGTAAAATGGAGATAGTATTACCCACATTTGTAATGCACTTTGGTCTTCGGTAACACCCTTTACTAAAAGAGCTCACGTATTATAGTTAATTCTAGATCCTGTGTATCCAATACAGATATTCTAGAGAAATATTAAGTAAATACACTGCATTATATGTCTTCGTTATGGTATAATTTTTTTCCATTCCCCCTCTGTATTTATCTTTCCAATCCTTTCTTCCTTCACTCAGTTTCTCCAAAGGCTCCTGGGTACTTGTGTCCACAATACAGATGCAATTGGATAAATAAGCAAATCCCTCGCAAATTTTCAATGTGTAACAACACAGAGATGCGAGTGATCCTATGAGCAATGTCAATCTATTAGGAGGCCCCATCTCACATATGTGGGGGTACTATGTTAAAAAACATATTTAAACACTGTTTAGATATGCAGAGCTCACTCCAAAGGGTACTGGAGTCCTGTGCTCATAGACTTTAAAGCCAGACCATCTAGTCTGATTGCAGGCCACAAGACCACACCCACCCACTCCTGTAGTAGGCCCATAACCTCTGGCTGAAATAATGAAGTCCTCAAATCTTGTTTTAAAGATTTCAGCTAAAACTGGACCAGGCTGGCTTTCAGCAGGTGTAAACACCACTTTCACCAGAACAATTTCAGCCAGCAGAATGACAGTCTGAACAGCACTAAAACGATTCAGACAAATGGTCCTTCCTACTGTTGCCCTGCTGTGCACCACTGGCCTTTCAGAATCTCCCAGAATATGCTGCTTTTGGGACCTGTGCCCCGAACTATGGGATAGCCAGCCAGCAGGGACACTGCAACTGAAACAGTTTAGAACGGCACTAACATGGACATGGGGCAAATCTAAGTCACAGAGGGATGCACCGAAATGTTTGTGCTTCAGCTGGCATGGTCCCATCACTTCATTTAGGAACAGTTCAATTCTCTAGGGTAGATCTGGCCTAGGGGGCCAGAGTTGAAAATCTGGATACTTCTCACATCGTCAGACACAATACAAGACTCTGCCCTCCCTATCATGCTGTTTTCCCGGAATGGCTACCTGGTTGTGTTTCTATCACTTAACTTTTTTACAACAATAGGTCGTTGACCTATCACTCAGGCCCCAACCTAGAAAACCAAGGGACTGCTTTTTGTCCCTATCCTTTCACATGTCTGGGTTGGGTGTCTCTCCGTTGACCAGCATAGCTCTCGGGGTCATTGGAACACACAAGCCTTCCCACCATGTCAAGGTGCACTTCCAGGAAAGGGGCGTTGAGAGCCGGAAACTCTGGGTATGCCTACACAGCAATGAGAAGTGTGACTGCAGCATGTGTAGACAGACGCAAGCCACCTTTGATCCAGCTAGCTTGAGTAACAATAGCAGTGAAGTCGTGGCATCATGGGCTGTACAATCCCACCTGGGACCCTTGGTAGTGGCTAGCCTGCATGGCCATGGCTTCACTGCTATTCTTATTGGAGCTAGCTAAATCAAAGCTAGCTCAGGTGTGCCTCCACCTGCGGCATTCATACCTCTAATGGCAGCAATCACATACCCTAGGTCAGCAGTCTTCTCAAATGCCCTTTTCTGGTCCCGCCCGTGATGTAGTCTAGAAAACGGTTTTGTTTTGCCCACACAATGGCCATTTAAAACCCAATAGAAGCCAGGCTACCAGACAAGTTGTTTATTTAAACAGAGTTTTCAAATATGCAGTACTGGGAGACTAAAATCATTACTCTTTGAGGAGTTAAAACTGTGTATATTTCAACACTGCTAAGGTTGTAGCAGATAGACAGGAGCTCAGATATTCCAATGGTAGAGCTAACGCTTTCTTCTTAAATCACACCATTGTGAGCAGCCAAATGGATTGTTATTTTAATTTAACTTGCTATAACAATTCCACTTCTGGGCTGAGAACAAGTGTAACAAATTTCAGCTCAAAGGAAATAAATGCCTCTTGATTGAATATGAGTATTGGTTCAATAGCCCGTAATGCCTCTGGTGTAGATGTGTGTTTAGGATCGGGCAAGTTCTCAGAGGCATATTTATCCATCATTCAGTACCCATTCCTTCAGCTGCTGATGTAACATTAGAAAGAGACATTGTCAAGCAGGCTGCCCTGAATCACATATCCCCGCTCCACACGCTCCATGTTTTCATTATCTGTTTAGGGCCAGCTTACGCTGCTAACACTTGCACGTCAGTCAATCAGCAGGAATAAGACTGGCAGAATCTTCTCCTTAGGTTGTAAACTCTCCAGGGCAGTGAACATTGTTCTCTGACTTGTCTGAAGAGCACCTGCACTCTATTGGAGCTATAGCAATAAGTAGTGCTTTATATGTTTCCATGTTGTGTCAACTTCTACATAACAAACATTCATTTCCCATTTTCCCTTTCTTTCTTGCTCTAAAACATTCTTCATTGTGGTTCCGTCTTAAAATAAAAAAAAATAGAGAGTCAGAACTAGATCTCTGAAGATGGATATAAATCTCTCTCCTTAGGTTTCTAATGAAGCTTGAAATTAACATGGCTTTTTATTTCATTGTCATCTCTTAGAGATTTTCAATTCTTTGGGACAAGGACCCGTTTCTTCCTGTTCTACGTGCTGTACAGTAGATCATCACTGCTCAGTAAATAAATAATTAGCTAGGTCTTCGCTGCTTCAAGAGGAAGCACATGAGACAAATTACAAGATAAGCCATAAGCCATAGCATCTTGGAGACAGCGTGTTGGATTTATTTAATAAGTTTGCACAAATGGAAAGTTATTCCTCCATAGAGTCTAACCCTTTTCAAGCAGGTCAATGATTAATGTTTAATAGAAATTGTAAAGTAGTTTAGGCTTAAAGTGGGAAGTGGGGATGCTATATAAACCCTGAGTGCCAGAGAGTGAGCTGTTTAGGGTTATGTATCCACCCTAGAGTTAAGTCTTACTATGTTTGCTGGGGAGAACCTAGACAAAATATTTTACCCTGTTTATCTAATCTTCGGTACCTACATGGCTCCCATTACTGTAATCTATTTGCCCTCAGCACTGCATGGGGAAGTTCTATTATTCCCATTTTAAGGATAGGGAACCAGGGCACAGAGAGGCTACGTGACTTGCCCAAGGTCACACTGGTAGTCTGTGACAGAGCAGGGAATTGAATCTAGGTGTGTCGAGTGCCAGACTAATGCCATTGTATTACGTACTATATTCTCCTTTTACCTTACATTTGCATGTGGTTGCATCCTTGACCATCTTGACTAATAGCCATTGAAAGACCTATCTCCAGGAACTTATCTAACTCTTTTTTGAGCCCAGGTATACTTTTAGCCTTCACAACCTCCCCTGGCAATGAGTTCCACGCGTTGATTTAGAAAGATTGGGCAGCTTTTCCCAGCATAGCTGATCTCCTGGGTTCTTTTGTCCAATTTTAATATGCCCCACCTTACCAGTTATTAACTCTCTCAATGTAAACCATATAGATCTAATATTCTGACAAATAAAACTTCTCATTTTGTAAATATAGAATCTTCTTCTACTGTAGGGGGTCAAAGACCAACACCAACATTTTCAACCTGGGGTGCCCATCTAACATTTATATTTTTAGAGGTATTGACACCTGATTTTGCCACTAAATTTAAATGGAAGATGCAGCACCTTCGAAAATGAGTCCATTTATTTAGGTTCCTAAATATGGATTTTGGTGCCTACCTTTAGGCAACCAAGTTAGAAAATTTGGCCTAAGTGCTTAGTAAATAGGTACAGTGACATGCTGTAAAAACAGCATATTTCTTACTATGGGCTGGATAAGGTCTCAGTTTCCAAATTTCAGACATCTCTATTTGCTTTAAATTTGGTAGTAGCCTCTACATAGAAATCATGCATCCCTGTACAAGCCCTGAATGCTATACCTAGAACTGTCCTAGATATAAAATCAGATGGTGTTATAGCATGGCAACTTGCTTTCATTACTGGGCAGCAAGTAGTTGAAACATTCTCTCTGAAATTCTTCATAACAGGGATGAAACTGAACCAAACCCCCACATCTGGATGTCAGCCTCACTGAGTGACAGAAACAAATCCTTGCATAGAATCCTGGTCCCCACTTAAGTCAATGGAAAAACTTCCAAGGACTTACTAAGGTCAGAATTTCACTCCATGCATTCTTTTGTTCCCAAATGTTGGTAGCTCAAAACGTGGACGTGAGCCCATATTTTCACAGAGTGCAGAGTATTTGGTTTTTCCTTCAGTCTGGAGATAGGTTCATGCAAAATCTGATATTTTATTATTATGGTTTATTTGTATTATCATAGCACTTAGGAACTCTGTTCACGAATCAAGACCCCATCGTGCTAAGTGCTGCACAAACAGAACAAAAAGATGGTTCCTGCCCCAAAGAGCTTCCAATCTAAGTAATAGATCTGGGATTTTGGTTCCAGCAGGGACACAAAGCTTCAGTATGTAGCTTGTTTTCTTTTAAAACTGGCCACTACAGCATTGGCCATAGTATAGAGAGTCAAGCTTCAAATGATTTCCTTTCATATCATTCGCCATGACGTTTGAGCTCCTAATCCTCATCCTTAAGACTCACTATCAATCAACAGCCATGTCTATCTCTACTCATTTAATCTTTCACTCCTCCTTCCTAACCATTCCCCACTCTTAATGTCACACTTTCTTTCATGCCACCCTGGACATTTGGAAAAAAGAGTCCCTTTTCCCATACACCAAATGCCTTTCTCTTCCACTTCTCTAATTACGCTTTCCTATGCTGACTCAATGCCATCTCAGAACCGTACCATTGTCTCATACATCATATTTGTCCACAAAAGACAGAAGAAGAGGGGTGGCATTTTCTAAAGCATGTAAGTCACTTAAGGAACACACAACCCTTTGAATTTCAATAGGTCTTGGACGCTTGAGTCATTTAGATGCTTTTGAAAACCTCACCTGAGGTCTCTGCCCCAAAAGCTTATAATCCAGTTCAAAGTGTCATGTGCACTTACCGTGACACTATATAAATAAATAGATACTAAATGAAATCAGCAGACAGCAAGAAACACACCACCCCCAAAAGACCAGTCTAAAATCAGGGGAAGCATTTGTCAATTTTTGTAGCCAAGTATGCTGAACAAACTCTAAAAAGTGTGTATTTGTTCATGGAGCAAGGACATCAGCGCTGCTAGGAAATATTTGTGATTTACTGGAGAATTCTGGGTGCACAAGGCAAAATGGTACATCACAAGTTTGATGTGCTCTTTTGAATGCCAACAACCACTCTGATTTTCTAGCTCACAGCTTCTTCAGAGCTCTGCAGTGTCAGAAATCTGGCAACAAAGCGGGAGCCTGTGATGTGCTCATTTTGAAATCTTGATATCATTGGAACTTGTGAATCAGACAGATGTGTTTGTGGATTAATATTTTTACCCAATTTAGTTCCAGAAATGTGAGGTCTGAAACTGCCAGCTTTCATAACATGCTTTAAGGTGTAGTTTAAAATTTGACTTCACAGGAAAGCTAAAGTGAATTTAATTGACGCCCTCAGACCTGATCTCTCATAACTAGCAGCTACAACATCAATGTTTGGTGAATAAATTTTATTTTTAATTTATTTTAATTTTTAGAAAAAACACATTTCTGTAACCCCAGCAGGGTGGTTTTTTTTTAATTGGGTGACTTTTATCCATTGCATTCACTCTACCTCCTTTCATATTCAGTCACCCCGGACTTTCAGCCAGAGTAAACAAGCCTCATTAAATATACAGGGCCACATTTATCTCTAGTGTAATTCCACCAAAGCCAAAAGTATTAACCCAGGAGGGTAAGAATATGGCCCACAGGGCTTGTACACTAGTCCTCTGTGGTCTAGTAGCCATCCGAATGTGAGGTTATTCAAATCTGATTTTAGGTCCCTTGGGTCCCAGTAAAGAATGCTTTGGTCACAGTGAATTGAGCACTTGAGGATGAAGCAGTTTCTGCTGATATTCAGAAACTCAGTCTGACCACCTTAAAGCTTCAACCAAAGACACATTAAATTGTAAAGTGAGCCACATCTGTAGTCGTCTACCATCCAGTTGCACTATTTACAAAAGTAATAATTAGCATTTAGATCTTGGTGTTCATATAGACAGACTACATAGCTAAATAAGGGGACAGAACCAAACAAAAGGTCTCTATAGGTCTGGCTGCCAAATGGCATTGTGCCTACTTTGCATTATAGCATCCTTGTTTGCAAAAGGTGATTCCCCATGAAGTACACCCCAGAAAGGGGAATAAAAAGAACTCACTAACAACGACAAAATTATACCAAACTGCTAGAGCCAGGATGCATTTGAGGATAGGGTGGGATGGAGAGAGAGGTTGGTAAAGAACTTCTGGTGCCTCTCCAGTGAAACCTGAAATACATTTCACAATAAAACAATATTTTCTGGATTTCTCTTCCCTTGTTGGTTGTCGTCATTCTTGTTTTGTTTCTTTAAACAACAGATGGAATAAAATGAGAGGGCCAAATCCTCAAGCCAATAGAGCTGTAGTGATTCACACCAGATGAGGATCTTTGGCCCAGTTGCATTGTTTCCTGAGAGTAAATTTAACCCTACTAAATCAAGGGGTAAATCAACCCTCAGTGTCCAGTCCAAGTGTCTCAAATGGTCAGGAGTGACATCCACAGCAGGAAGGGGTGGTTTCCTAATTTCTAATTAATTTCTGATTATCAATGTAAATGGTATACATTTCTTTGCTGAGCTGGTTCACATTTTCCAATTTTTGTTATTGTTTTACAAGAATGTTTGCTAAAATTTTGATGCAAAAAACACCCATCTCCCCTGTGGTAAAACATTGATTAAAACAGAAAAAGTAATTGAATTTTTCCAGGTTTTAACCACATCTATTCAAGTGTAAAAGAAAGAAATATAATTTTGGGGTGAGCAAAAAATGTCTGACATGACCATTAATCACCATCAAGGGCAAAAATGGTGGTTGTTGGGTTTTGTTTTTGTTTTTGGGGGGGGGGGAGGGGGCAGGAAAGCAGGGAAGAAAATCCTCTTTTTGCACTTAGCCAGTTGTGTACGTTCTCTTCCCAGTGGGGAGTTTGTGATCAGAGGATTTAGGGCAAAATAAGCGGCTAGAGCTGATGAACTGAAGTGAAAAGAAGAGAGTCTCATTACATACAAATGATATTGGCCATCATGATAAAGAACAAGGAAATTAAAAACAGAACATGGGGGATACAAGCAGCATGTGCAGCTTTTTTAATTATCTCCCTGAATATAGAAAATAATTTCATTTAAGCCAGTTACCTATTGTTCAATTTAAGAAACTGTAGCAACCATTTAAAAAGTCAATTATCTGTTCTCAAAATACCAGTCAAGAGAGAAAACTATCCAGTGCTAAGGTAAACTAAACTCTTTCCAGGGTTATTATGCTAGGGATTCAAAACAGCAGTTTGAGTCCTATTCAATCTAAATATCTTGTTATATTTGATTTTTGCTCAGATGGAATCCTTTAAGTGGATATGTACTGAACATCACATGAAAGTTCACATCAAATTTTGATTAGTGTTATAAAAATACCAGTCTAACCTTTTCTGTGCTTTTGCAATTACCGCCACTCTGAATTCCAATTATCTCTCCTTTATTAACAATCACTTTTAAACAAAGTTACCATAGCAATGCTATTCTATCCTGATGTGGCTTTTGGTTAGGTTACTGGAAAACAGTCATAACATAATTTTCATCAGAAACTCTTAAAACACACTTCATGTCAGGACCAAGACATAAGATCACCATCACATTTTAAAAAAGAACTTTGTCATAACATAGTAAAGTGAGTATATGTAGCCTGCTTAGTATTTATAGTTCCCTAAATCCCATTTATAGGATAGTGCCTGTAGCGGAGTGCATTAGAATACATGCATATGTCTGCAGCGTGGCTTCAGTGCAGATTTAGCAAGAACAAAATTGATAGCTCACCTAGGCCATGGTCCAAAGAGCACTGAAATCAAAGGGACTCTTTCCGCTGGCGTCAGTCAGTGTTGGCTGAAGCCCTAAGAACTCTGCAAGTGACGATTTAAAATTGAAATCAAAATAGAGAAGCAAACTCAGTCTCTAATCCCTAGACTCACCTGGATTTCTTCAGGAGGGACACAGGGTGCATAATACATTAAATTGTCCTTGGACATCATTGCTTACATTTTGCTATTTCTCTATTTTACAGGCCACATGTAACTGAAATTCATATTAACCTAAGAACGGCCAGACTGGGTCAGACCAATGGTCCATCTAGCCCAGTATCCTGTTTTCCGACAGTGACCAGTGCCAGACGCTTCAGAGGGAATGAACAGAACAGGGCCATTATTGAGTGATCTATCCTCCGTCGGCCAGTCCCAGCTTTTGACAGGCAGAAGTTTAGGGACACCCAGAGCATGGGGTTGTGTCCCTGACCATCTTGGTGAATAGCCATTGATGGACCTATCCTCCATGAATTTATCCAGTTCTTTTATGAACCCAGTTATAATTTTGGCTTTCACAACATCCCTTGGCCACGCTTTCCACAGGTTGACAATGACTATTTTTTACCCTTAAAAAGGCCACACACATCGTTGGTCTTGGGGATTTTAGGTTTTGCAGGAAGCACTCCACTCTTTACAGACCTACAGTTGGTTCAATATTTTCCAACCTCAGTCCTGTACCACTGGAATAAAAGGTTCCACACTAAGAACATTAAGTTTCCAACATGCATTTTAATTAATACTTTGCTTAACAACCCACCTTATGAAAGATGAATTGATGTACTACGCTGTTCAAACATGTAGCAGCTTCTCCCACTGAATATATTTTGGATTAAATTGGGATAGAGCAAATCCAATCTGGAAAAGAAAAAAAAAAAAGATTGTGCAATGAGTAAATATCTTTGTGTCACTGAAGGTACACAGCAGACAGAGGCTATCACATGACAAAGAATGCAAATGTTCTTGATTCTCTTTTAATTCTTTGGGGCCACATTACTTTTACTGCCTGTTTCCCAGTGACAGTCTTACTACGCACACGGACATTTCCTGTTAACACTTGCTCACTCACCACAACCACTTAACACAGAAATGACTGAGCGGATTGGGGTCAATCCTGTTGCCATTAATGTTAGTAAATAAACTCCCACTGTGGTAAGGGGGAGCAGCAATGGACCTTTAACAGCTTGCCACCGGTAGGAAAAAGGAAACTACGGCAACAATAGTGACACACAAATGTAACTTTATGCACATGAGCAGCCCACTGCAGCCAATGGAAAAACTCACAACTTATGTGCATGAACTTCAACATGAGTAAATGTTTGTCGAACTGGGACCTTAAAGAGTCCTGTACAATTACAGGCTAAGGCCCAGGAAGCTCACCTTTGAGTTAAAAGACAGACATAATATCCAGAGCTAATGTTAGCAGGAAAGGAGATGCAAATAATCTATTAAACTGGATGGGTCAAGCGATTTCGGAAACCTGGCTCCACTGTTTGATTACAAAAGTAGTATTGTATTGGAACAATTTCATTGTTCATCGGTTAGTTATCAAGACCATACTACCCTTCAGTAGTGTCTTTATAGGGGGGAGGGATAGCTCAATGGTTTGAGCATTGGCCTGCTAAACCCAGGGTTGTTAGCTCAATCCTTGAGGGGGCCACTTAGGGATCTGGGGCAAAATTGGTCCTGCTAGTGAAGGCAGGGGGCTGGACTCAATGACCTTTCAGGGTCCCTCCAGCTCTAGGAGATAGGTATATCTCCATATATTATATTATTATTAGAATCTAGAATTCCAATTCTGTAGACTCAGGAGTATCCATGTGTTAAGCGACAAAGAGTCCTTATAGACTAACAGACGTATTGGAGCATAAGTTTTTGTGGGTGAATACCCACTTCGTCAGACACATGTGGTGGAAAATATACTTGACACCATGTGTTAAGGGTTCCCATGTATTTAAAAACATATGTATCAATCAAACAATGGTCATTGTTATTACTAACTAATGCTTAGCACAAAGTGATGAACAAACACTGACTCAATAACAGACCTTTACTGGACCACTAAGCAGCCAGACCTTTGTTCACCCTTGGGCCACAGGCCCGGTCTACCTTCTGTAGTACACGCAACCTGGTACTTTCCTCCCAGGCCTCCTCCCCCATGTCCCCACCACCACCAGCCTGATCCAAATCCCACCGAAATCAATAGGAGTCTTTCCATTTACTTCAATGAGCTTTGGATCAGCCCACAGCACGAGCAGTGAAATGCAAACAGCACATAGGTGGAATGAACCATGTTGCATCAAAGGGTTTCTACACTATTTTCAGGTGGTTTTCCCAAAGAAGCCCCAAGGCCTATTACAAAAGGACTTTCTCCCTTCTCCTGGCAAATTCCTTCGTATTACATTGGCTACATAGAAGATTTTCCTTTAGGCTGCTTGATCCTGCCAGTCTGGCCCTGAATGTTGAATCCTAATAAATGATATTTTAGAGATAAATAATTAGACACAGCCCTTGAGTAACTAAAATGATTAAGAATCCTTGCTGTCTTATTTTAATGGTGCATGTGTGTACACACACACACACACACACACTTTATATATATATGAAAGAGAAACGGGCAACCACCGTATTTTTATTCATTTTGCTTTTCTCCCTTCTCCCTTGCATGTCACTTTATTACCTCCAAGCCAAAATGCTAAGCATGTTTAATACTGGTAATACCCCGGGATTTTTTTTAAATCAGATCTTCTGCTGTTATAGTCCATTTCTCTCATCTCTCCCCCTCCAGCAAGAGCAACTGCAAGTGGGAAGCTGAAATGCCAAAGCAGGTTTCCTGCGGCAAAACTCGGTGCCAGCCATTGTTCTAGCAGCATGCACCTGCTCAATGGTGCTTTCGGAGCCGTTCCTCTGAATTTTTCCTTCCCTGAGGGGTGACAAATAGGAACAACTACCCTCTTACTATGCTCATCAAACCCCCAAAAGCTTTCTGCTGCTGTCTCTGTAACCTAATCAGTAACTCGGAGATACAAGCTATCAGCAAACAAATGCATCTCCATACCAGCTCCCCTGCATGAGGATGCTCCCTGCCAGCTCTCTCTCTTTCGCTTTACCTTCTTTTGAAAAATCTTCAAGATTGTTGCTTATGTCATGGCAATGTTTCCATCGCTCCTCTTCCCCTGCCAAAATCTGCTATGCCATAGGGACCTGGGGAGGTGGGGAAGAACACCACAAACAGCCAAATTAAAGCAATCACTTCTGCAAAAACATGTATTGCCAAAAGGCTGCCAATCACAGCCTCAAAAAATTATGACTGGCAAGTAAGTCCTTTTATACACGCGGCTTGTGGAATTATACATTGAACAAGGAAAGGGCATAAGAACACACACTTTACACAGGACAGATTGTCATTTACTTTTCTCACAAGCTTCATAAAATGGATGAGGTCAGTTGAGATGAATGGAGTTATTCCAATCTAAAGAATGGAAGTAAATGGCTGTTGAAAATGCAGACCTATGTTGTAGGTCTCATCCAGAAAGATGCTGAGCACAGACTTCTGTGAATTGCAAATGCATGGCAGTGCTCCAGATCGTACCTTTAACATATTTATAATAGGTTACCTTAGGGTTAAGAGCCCATGCATTAATATTTCAGCAAGCCTATAGTAGTCATAATAAACTATGTGACATAATTCCATTTAGCATTAATGGTGGCAGAAATAGCAGAAATAAAACAGTCTTGACTAGAAGCCCCAACCATGATTGGGTCCCATTGTTGTAGGCACTGTCCATACCCACATTGAGGCAAATAGACCCTGTCCTGAAGAGCTTACAATCTACAGGGACAAGAGAAATAAAGAGAGGGAGAGGAAACTGAGGCACAGCGGCATGAAGTGACTTGCCCATGGTCATCTAACATGTCATTGTCAGAGATGGGAATAAAACCAAGATCACCTGACTTTCATTCCAGGGCCCTATCATCCTAATAACCACATGATGTCATTTATATTGTTGTCTGAATTCTTTGTTCCAAATAATTTTCCCATAAAACATATTCTTTTTTCCTTTTCATGAATTATTTGAGACTAGACTTTGTGCAACTGCAAATATTTTAGCCTAAGGACTGCTTATTTTGATGATGTTTCCCGGCCTGTCTCATTATCTTTTTTATTCACATCCAGCTGTATGTTTCTATCCTAATCTGACCCACACAATGCCATAGAGTGCCTTTTCCAGAGTCTGGTTAAGACTGGGACATGGCTGAAGATTATTTGGCTCAATCCAGACAAAACTGAAGCCAAAATGGGGAAAGCAACCAGAAGATATGGCAGAGATTATATTGACCACTTTGACAGAGATGGTCATTTTGCTACCCAAGTTCTTAGTGTAGAGATGGTGCTAGATTCCCCGTTGGTTTTAGTTGATGATACAGTGGTGAGCAAAACCGCCCTTTTCCAGATGCACTCAGCCAGAAGACTTTCCTCCCAGATGAACCCATCTGTGCTTTTATCACTGAAATACACTTGATGCAGGCCACACCTTCTCCACTCAGAGACAGAAGCTTGGAGCCTCCATCTTCAGGTGTTATTTACTCAGGTGTGATCCGTGGAAGCACTTGAGCTAGATGGGAGGGAGCTCCCATAGGACATTCCTTGTAACAGCTCCTTGACTTTGCAAGTGGCTATCCTGTTGATTCAGAGTAGCCTGAATCTCTTGAATTTCAGGGCCTAATGCAAAACCTAATTTCCTGGGGCCTTGAGGGTATTTTTGTTTGAATTATTGGCTGGCTAATTCTGTGTGCAAGAGGTTGGGTTTTGCAATATTGCTGGATATGGACTGCTGTTTGAAATAATTATCTGGATGACAAGAGCCAAGGATAGGGGCTTGTTTTATACATAAGGCAAATAAATAAAATAAATAAATACTTTATACATTGGTCATTACTAGCAGTATGTTATTGGTCACCTAAGTTATGTGGTTTTGAATGAGTGAGACGTTATATATGAAATATCTCTATTTATACCCAAGTAACGTTGTTCTCAGGCAAGTAAGGTCATTCATTTCAGGAACTACCATTCCCCCAAAATTGGTGCAAACCTAAATCAGAAAAGTATTCATTAAAACCTAAGGAAGACACATGCCAAACCTTAGAGCTACATACAATAAGATGAGTGCCTGCAAACACTATTTGTAGTTTTTACCCAGATATAATCATCTATCCCTTTACTTCCTTTGGGTAAAAAAAAATTCCAGGTGGATTTTTACCTAAGGATTTTGAAATCTTCATGAAACAAATAATTGCTTTAGGGATTCAAATTCATTAATCAGTTAAATACAAAACACTGGTGGAAATCCAGAGGTAAGGGTGCGACTTGCCCCCTGGTGGGTAGGTATTTCACATATGGTGTTTAAAACCACCCCGTTCCTATAGTCTTGAAATAATAAAGCAGTATAGAGTGGGCCAAGGAATCACTGCTAAAGCCTTAATGTGTGAAGCTGCAGGGTTTTTATCATATGTGATAAACATCCCAAATGGAAGTGACCTTTTAAGGATGGTAAAGGAACACAAAACAATTATTTCTTTAAAACAATGGCAATAATGATTTTTAGAGTGGAACTTGTGCTCCTAAGTCATTGAGACGCTGCTGAAAATTCTATCAAGTAGCTTTCATCCAGAATGCTCCAAAAATGGTTTATAAACTCCGTTGGTTGTACAAACTATTTTTATTTTGTATAGGCAGAGATGGCAGATCTATCAAAAGAGAATTTTGACCATTTCTGAAATCCAGGGGTGGAATGTGGACATTGTTTCCTGGTACACAGATACACCGCCTAACAGTTTAGGGCAGGGTGTAAAGATTATAGGTGCATTTTGCAAAAGCAACTAAATCGCCTAGAAGTCTAAGTTCTGTTGGCACTTTTGATAATTTTATCCTACATCCACATCAAACTATACCGCATATATTTTACAAAGACATCCAATATTCAAGTGAGGATGGATTTACCACTTCCTTGGTAAGATGTATGATTGATTCATTACCATAATAAGAATGCAATCAAAATGTTGAATAGGCTACATTTCAGGCATTAGACTCTGTATGTCTAGACACATGCAGATGACAGTGACATTTGTTTCATATTACTTGCCTTATATTTAAGTTCCTGTGATTATATTTCCCTTCCTCTCCCCTCCAAAAATTAATCCAAATATTCCCTTAAGATTCAAAAAGGAATAAAATGTGCAATATGCACAAATTATTAATAGTAAAGATGGGCCTAAGCTTCTAAATTCAGATCTGGATTTGTTCAGCAGTTCAGCTGTGTTTGCATTCTGAGTTTTCTCAAAACCTGTAATCAACGAATATTGTGTAACAAATAGCATGACAGTAACACATGTCCCGGTTCAAGTTGATAAACACTTGTAACATTTTATTTTCTTTGGAGGAGGAGTATTTTATGCTATGACACATCAGAGAGGGGTGATGGGTCGCACAGTTAATTTACTGTTTTTTTTTAATGTCAGGAAAACAAATGGAGCAATATAAAAACACCAATAAACCAGCTAACAACAAACCAGCTAGAATATAATCACAAAAGGGTACATTTTCAAAGCACTTAAAAAGTTCCAGCAATGTGATTCCTATTTACTTTAATAGGGGCTGGGTGGTAAAATTCACACATGTTACTTTGAATAGTTACATTGAATTGGCCTTGTCTGTCTTAGCAGTAAAGGAATAATGTGTGTGCGCCATAAAAAAAAAAGAAACTTTTATGTCTGTCTCTTGCAATATCTTTCATTATCTGAAGAATTTATTGGTGGCCAAATTAAGTTTGCAAATGCCTAACTCTTTTCTCTTTAATTTTACACAGAGACTTTAAAAAATATTAGCTCAGAGGCGAGTCAATCTCTAGAGAATATGCATGTGTTGAATTCAGTATTAAAGTGTCCCTTTGTTTAAACACAAGGCTAGTTAATTGTTCTCTGAAGCATATCAAAGGACTGAACATGTAGAACAGTATGGAAAGGAAGCTTCTTCAACAGAAGCCCATCCATATTATCTAGACACATTTTTATCTGTGTGTCCATTAGGCTTGACCTGCTGCTGTTGTGAAATAAAACTATTAGCTCCAATTAATCCCAAATTGACCTAAACGTCATGGGGTCTGGAAAAAATAGAAAATGTTCCGCGAACCAAGTGAGCTGCTTACCCTTCCTTCCCTTGGATTTTGTAGGTGAATTTAGCACTGGGGAAAGATCAAAGAGAGATTCCATTGAAAGCCTTCTACCTAGCTATAGAACAGGTAAGACACAGGCAGCAGTACCAAAAGCTTTAGCAAACCTCCCCACCACTGGCTGAAGGAACTATCTCTAAACTCTCTCTGTTCTCTGTGTTGATATGGTCCCTTGGGTCTATCTGTTAAGACAGTTAACACGTGTGCCAAGTGTGACGTGAACATCTCTGGATTGAGATGAAGAACCCAATGCAAACTGGCAACCCAGAAATCCAGTTGTATCAGCATAAAACCAGTAGCAAAGTTGTAAGCCTCTTTAAATGGACCAGCTACTTCAAGGAGACAAAGGGTCATACCACTTCAGAGTGAGTTACAATATGGTAAACCTGATTCAACACCTCAACTGAGCCATTCATTCCTCCCAGTTCCCAGGAAGTTTTAATGGGTGTCACTAACCTCATCCCAACCACCTCTATGTATCTGATGGTAGCTCATTTTTTATATACCAGGAACATTTGGACACACAAACACTGCTAAAATCCAGCTATTGGTCTACAAGTCTGTGTGCTAATGCAAACAGGGTTATTACCAGAGCTGGGCAGGAAACAGTTTTCCCATCCTATAAGAATTTTTGAGACTTTCAACATTTTTCCTGTCACGAACTGAGAGGAAAAATCAAAATCTCAAAAATGTTCATCAATAATCTGAAAAAAAAAATTGTAGTGGGTCAAAGTTTTATTTTGATAATTCCAAAACCTTTTATTTCAATGTTGACCTTTTTTGACTTCTTTTTGCTATAAGTTAATTAAATTTTCAAAACAAAAAGTCATTTTTAACTGAAAAAACGGGTTTTTTTCAAAAATTTGGAAATGGGAGATTTGTTAAAACTAACCCTTTCACGTGAGTAGTTTCAGTTTTGATGAACTGGCATTTTCCAATGAAAAACATTTCATCAGAAAATTCGTAACCAGTGATATGACAGTATCCATATTGAATGCTAATGGGAAGAGGGTAGGTTTAGCAGATAAAATAAAAAAAGAACAAGTTAAAAATCACTTAGAAAAGTTAGATGCCTGCAAGTCACCAGGGCCTGATGAAATGCATCCTAGAATACTCAAGGAGCTAATAGAGGAGGTATCTGAGCCTCTAGCTATTATCTTTGGAAAATCATGGGAGACGGGAGAGATTCCAGAAGACTGGAAAAGGGCAAATATAGTGCCCATCTATAAAAAGGGAAATAAAATCAACCCAGGAAACTACAGACCAGTTAGTTTAACTTCTGTGCCAGGGAAGATAATGGAGCAAGTAATTAAGGAAATCATCTACAAACACTTGGAAGGTGGTAAGGTGATAGGGAATAGCCAGCATGGATTTGTAAAGAACAAATCATGTCAAACCAATCTGATAGTTTTCTTTGATAGGATAACGAGTCTTGTGGATAAGGGAGAAGCTGTGGATGTGGTATACCTAGACTTTAGTAAGGCATTTGATACAGTCTCGCATGATATTCTTATCGATAAACTAGGCAAATACAATTTAGATGGGGCTACTATAAGGTGGGTGCATAAAAGGCTGGATAACCATACTCAGAGAGTTGTTATTAATGGTTCCCAATCCTGCTGAAAAGGCATAACAAGTGGGGTTCCACAAGGGTCTGTTTTGGGTCCGGCTCTGTTCAATATCTTCATTAACGACTTAGATATTGGCATAGAAAGTACGCTTATTAAGTTTGCGGATGATACCAAACTGGGAGGGACTGCAACTGCTTTGGAGGACAGGGTCATAATTCAAAATGATCTGGACAAATTGGAGAAATGGTCTGAGGTAAACAGGATGAAGTTTAACAAAGACAAATGCAAAGTGCTCCACTTAGGAAGAAAAAATCAGTTTCACACATACAGAATGGGAAGAGACTGTCTAGGAAGGAGTACGGCAGAAAGGGATCTAGGGGTTATAGTGGACCACAAGCTAAATATGAGTCAACAATGTGATGCTGTTGCAAAAAAAGCAAACGTGATTCTGGGATGTATTAACAGGTGTGTTGTGAGCAAGACACGAGAAGTCATTCTTCCGCTCTACTCTGCACTGGTTAGGCCTCAGCTGGAGTATTGTGTCCAGTTCTGGGCACCGCATTTCAAGAAAGATGTGTAGAAATTGGAGAGGGTCCAGAGAAGAGCAGCAAGAATGATTAAAGGTCTTGAGAACATGACGTATGAAGGAAGGCTGAAAGAATTGGGTTTGTTTAGTTTGGAAAAGAGAAGACTGAGAGGGGACATGATAGCAGTTTTCAGGTATCTAAAAGGGTGTCATAAGGAGGAGGGAGAAAACTTGTTCACCTTAGCCTCTAAGGATAGAACAAGAAGCAGTGGGCTTAAACTGCAGCAAGGGAGGTCTAGGTTGGACATTAGGAAAAAGTTCCTAACTGTCAGGGTGGTTAAACACTGGAATAAATTGCCTAGGGAGGTTGTGGAATCTCCATCTCTGGAGATATTTAAGAGTAGGTTAGATAAATGTCTATCAGGGATGGTCTAGACAGTATTTGGTCCTGCCATGCGGGCAGGGGACTGGACTCGATGACCTCTCAAGGTCCCTTCCAGTCCTAGAATCTATGAATCTATGAATATTATGCTGTTCAGTACATTACAGCAACTCACATCATATGGCAGCATTGTTATTACCTTACCTTGTTATTACCTTATTTATACACCAATGAGTCCCATCATGGTTCAAAACTGTCAGTTAACCCACACAATGAAACATTTCCAAAACCGTACATAGGGTTTGCAGAGCAAGCTAGTATCATATCACTTTCAAAATGATACACTCAAAAAAAGTTTTGTGGTTTCTATAGAAATCATGAGGATGAATATGTCTGAGTGTTTTTTTTCTTTTCCATAAGTTGAAATGTGTAGACCCTGCACATACACAATAAATAATGATATTCAAGGTACACTACAGAGAAGTCAATTGTCTGCAAAAATAATTCCCAAACTCATGCATTTTACTGTTTCTGCTACATGCACTTTCCCCCAGCTGGGCTTTCACAGCCCAGATTAGTTTTTTCTCCTAACATTTAATGACATTTTTGTGGTATTACTTTTGACACATTAGAGGTAATTGATTCTGAATCAGACTTGTATGTCATAGTTTTCTCCAAATCAAAAGACTACTGAAATACTTCAAGGTATCTCTAGTCAGTGCATTCCCGCAGGAGGGATATCGGTTTGGTTCCTCCCCCCCACCCCCTTTGTCAGTTAATTTGTTCATTTCCATGTAAGTTTCTTGAAAGCACTGAGTCTTAATTAGTCCTCTTTAGTTGCTGTTCCCGATAGTTGTTGTGTCTCACTATCAGATGCAATGGAGTTGAGTAAAAAATAGATCTCATTAAAGCTATGGTTTAAACATGAAATATTGTTACATCTATATCTATATATACACACCCAACCACAAACCTTATACTTTTATATATAAATAAAATTATATACATGTGTATATAGACACGTGCACACATTTTGTGTGTGCGCACTCACACATACTATACACCCTTATAACACACATTCCAATTTGCTGACAATAGTTCATATGACCTAAAATAATAGCATACCTATACCCTTCTCTCCCTCCCATGAGAAAGACACAAGGATCAGAAAATTCAACAGGGTTTCAGGCCATCAGCTCCTCAGTGTGGAAGAGTTCTGGGGACACAGAGAGCATGGGGAGGGTATGAAGATGTGTTTATGGAGAGGAAAAATGGTACCATGGTTTGGGTGCTAGCCTGGAGCTCTGGAAAACTGGGTTCAATTCATTGTTCTGCCACAGATTTTCTCTGTGACCTTGGGCAAGTCATTTAGTCTCTCTGTCCCTCAGGTTCCCTGTCTGTAAAAAAATGGGGATAAAACCTACCTCGTATGGGTGCTGTGAGGATAAGTACATTAAATACTGTGAGATGCTCAGATATAACCATAATAGGGGGCAGATATGTACCTTAGACAGACATATTGTTTCTTTCATTTTGTAGCACAAAGCCATGCTGGAGGGGCAGGGGACGGGTCCAGCCAAAGGTTGACAGTGAAGATAGAGACAGGCACAGCAAGGTTGAGATGTTCAAAGCAGTGCGGTGGATTTATGTATGCCTCTCCAATAGCTTTAATCCCTGGCATGGCTTTGAAAATTTCAGACACAAGCTTTAGGGATAATGCTGTTTTCTTTATTTTTACCAATTTTTTTTCCCCAGTGATGGAAGAAAGCAATCCTTCCTGTGCTTCTCTGTTCTTGTCAAATGCAGAAGGTGCAGCCTCTAATCCTATGAACTTGGGCATCTCGGGTAAGGGAGCCTCCAGGTACGTGAAGGCAAAGAAAGAGGCTTTTCCCCATAGCACTGTTGCTATACCCCTCCCTACCACCCATCAGCATGGCTCCTTTTGGAGCAGAGCTCCCATTTGGTTGAGTATCCTGCAGCTGTTCAGTAGCAGCCATGGAGAGGAATTCACAGGAATGAGGCAACACTGACTCCTAGTAAGATATCCACACCTGCTGGCAGGCCACATTGATGCTATGAAGATCAGCTGTATGCTGGCTCCATCCCCCAAAATCCTGCGGAGCCCGTTCCTTATGGAGCAGCAACAGAGTTCCTATCTGCCTCCATTTGTGGAAGCAGAGAGTGTGGCTGGGAGAAGGTCACATGACCCTAAATCAGTTGCCTCAGCACAGCATAACTGTGATAGTACAGCACAGACAGAGCAACGCGACCTTGTATGAGAGCCACCTAAGCTTAATTCACACCTTAAGTAGCACAACATTCTAAGAGTATTTCCTTGCTCTTCTTCTGCTTTCTAGCACAAGCCTTGACCAATTACTAGGCGCTCCAGCCATGGTCACAGACCAGGACCCCTTTGTGCTAGGTGCTGTACAAACACAGAACCAAAAGATAGTCCCCTGGCCCAAAGTGTGTGAAAATATATGAGAGAGAGAAAACAAGAGTACATAAAATGAGAGCTGGTCAGAAAATAGTAAAAAAAAGAAAAAAAAATTACAAATAATTTTCAAAAGAAATGAAAAAAATGTTTGGGCTAAGATATTCTGACAATTATATTTAAATTGCAACAGTGACTACAGTACTCGAATAGAGTATCCTTATATTCCTCTAGGATGGACCACCAAAGCCTCTGGATTTTACCTATAGAAACTTGAGTTTAAGGACTCAAAGTGACCTGCAAATATATGTTCTGGACCTACTGGAAGAAGTTAAGGAAAGGGTATTTCAGCTGCATGGCTCAATTTATAAACCGAAGTATTTCCTCAGGCTCTCCGAGTGTGTTTGCATGTGTGGCACATGCTATTCCCATTACTTTTAATATGTTGCCAAGGAAATGCGTAGTGTGCCAATCACATCAAAATCCTTCCTTTCCCCAAACACAAATTTAGTAAATCATATCTGCAATTTATTTCTTAATCAAGAGGCCCTTGAGTCAGACTCCAGAGACTCATTTTTACAAATTTCGATGTGCAAGGTATGAAAATGAAGAATTTTCAAGTAGGGCTGTCAAGCGCTTAAAAAAATTAATTGCGATTAATCGCACTGTTCAATAATAATAGAATACCATTTCTTTAAATATTTTGGATGTTTTCTGTGCATTAACTGCGATTAATCGACAGCCCTACTTACAAGCCATTAGTCTGCTCTGGATACCCCTGTCCTTCCACCCCTCCCCCCTCCCCCAATACATCAAAAAGAACAACTAATGTAAAAAGGAACAAAATATAATTTAGAAATCAACTTCAAGTGGAAAATATTGGAAGAGACACCAGAGAAATAGCATAAAAGGGAGGATCCCTCCCCCCCCAAAAATTAGAAATCAGCACGTGCCTGGGGTTAATATTTTGCACTTTGTTCGATTCCAGAAGCCAGTTTCTTGCTCCTTCTATATGCAGGAGAGGGCAGATCCTCAGCTGGTGTGAACTGTCATAGCTGAAGACAATGGAGCTATGACAAATTACACCAGCCGAGGATCTACTCCAGTGGGTCATATTCTGCTGCCACTGAAATTAGTAGGAAGTGCCCAATGGCAGTGACATCAAATGGTACTGGCTCAGGCCCTTAGCCCAGAGAAAAAGTGATTAGGCTCACTCGGCAGTAACCCTTCGAGATGTTGTAAAGACACTTACCTCTGTGTGGAGCGCTTACCACCTGGAGTAGCCCCACTGAAGTCAGGTGTTACATGTAGTAGAAAGAGTTGGCAGAACTAGTCCCCAAAAGCAGCATCAATTGATTCAAAAAAGGGGACCCAACTCCAGTTCTATTTTGCTAAAAAGGTTGGTGTGAAGTGGGACCCAGAAGGAGAGGATAACAAGCTCCTGATTCCAAAGATTTTAAAACATGGAAGAGTATATTCCTGATACAAAAATAATAAAATCACTAGGATTTTAAATTTGGGGGCTATTTTCTGACGAATGCCAGAGTTTACTAATGATCTAGAAGAGGGAGTAAATAGTATGCTAATGAAATCCATTTCCATGATTTGGAGATGCAGAGAGAAAATTTAAGCAATAAGCGATGAAGTGTATGGGCTGTTTTTATATATACACGTAAATGTTAGCAACATCGCACTATGAGAACATTTACTGCAGCTAAAAAATGCTCTGCCACAAATCTAGGTGGGGCAATCTCTTTCATTAGGGACAGAAGCCTTTGCATAACTAAATGGTGATGAAATTGCTTTAAGTTGGATGTTTCCCTACGTCGAAGATGATCAAGTAAATAAATAGGGCAAGATGCCCCCTGCAGTATGTATTTCACCTCAGCGAGCAGCTTGTATTGTATAAAGATTTTCAATAAATAATTCATGATAAAACATTCTGCTTTCCAAACTGGCACAGATGTTGGAAATGGTCCCACATAAATAACCTTTCCAAGTGGCAACATGAATAAAAGTCTAATCACTACCCTAGCTGTGCAAAGTACAAAGTGAACATTTAAATACAATCAATAATCCCAACGTAAAGAGACGATGGCTACATAGCAGGACTCAGTGGGATATAGATTTCAAGTTACAAGTCAACAAAGATGTAATAACTCACCGCAGCTGCGGAATATTCCTTGGAGGTCCACTGCAAGCTCATTCACCTCCTAGCAATATTCTCAGGAGTTGATCAAAATCACTGAAGGACATTTCTTCGCATCCGTGAGATTTGCATATGCTGCAGGTCAGGAAGCCGGAAGTGCTCAGTTACCAGAGCACAAGTTAGATGGAGGATGAATTTCTAGAGGGAAAAACTTCATAAAAATGAGCATGTGAAGTGATGCCCTGTCGTCGTCTGTAGGATCTGAACTCAGATGCCTTAACCACCACAGCACAGACTTCTACCATTCGAGCTAACAGATTAACACCATTAACTAGTCACTGTAGTAGGCAGCTATGTTCCATGTCGATTAGTGGGGGACGTGGTACACAATTGGCCAGGCAGTTACACACAAGAGAAATTCATCCTGGGTCTGAAACACTACTTGGATACATGTTTTTTGTTATCTTGGCCCATGTAGGCACAGCTGATTTCCCACATTATTATTCCTCCAGGTGACTTAGCTATCAAAGCTTTTGGAATATTTGCTAAATCTTGAGTAAGATTCTCTCCAGCTTGTCGGAAAAGATAAACACTCGATGGACCACTCAAATCTCAGGGCTCTAGTAATCAGGTACCAAACATTTGCACGACACGGTGATGATCCTCTGCACAGACGTGACTTTCACCCTTTGAAAGCAGTTCTACCCTGAAGAGTAGCTATGGAAAAATGGCACCTTCTCACTGAGCACATCTGAGCACTGTGGGTATTCAGCATCACGTTTCCTTACTTTCATGATCAATGGGGTTTTTATTACATTTTAATCTTGTTATGTCCCCTGAAGCCTAGAGCGAGCTGGATTCTGTTCTGACCTGCGTGTTATTGACATTATTATTAACCGAGTGACAATGCAGGGTAAAATTCTTTCGACTCTGTGCTTCACCTGTGCTTCACCTTCAATCTTCTTTCCCAGGCTACCGTTTCCATGGTTGCTACCGCAGACTTGGAGCTGCAGCAGTCTGCACTTCTCCTCCCTCCATGCACGGAGGAAGTTTGACCAATGCATCTGCCTAGACACCCATCTCTTCTCACACCCATTAGAAACACTGAAAGCCACTGCAGAACTATAAACCACAAAGCACAGGGGGGCATGCGATTGCCTCCTGAATCCTGCTCAGTAGCCATTCACCTCAAGTGCAGCAGAACGGTCAGGCTCTATTTAGTTACATATCTAGCACTGGTAGATGTTAGAACTTAGGACCACGGGGTTCTGGGCTGCTGATGCCTCCCCATCACCACAGGAGACAAAGAGTGGGCTCCCTCGGGAGGACCCTGTGAGGCTGGGTTCGGCAAGAAGCACCACCCAGCAGGACCCCTGACTGGCAGTCCCTCACAGCCTCCTGATTGGCCTATCTCCGTATATAAACCAGGAAGCCATGAAGGGGAGCTGTCTGAGCAACACCACAAACTGCCTGCCTGTGTCTGCTCAAGACCCTACACTCTGCAATAGACCCTAGACTCTGGCTTCCAGCCCTAGTTTGTCCTTGACTTCACTATTCGATTACTGTCTGTAACCTGGTCCCCAACTCCAATCTCCTGGTAACTGGACCCCGCCTGCCTCCTGACCCCTGATTCTTGCGTTTCCTTCTGGCCCATCTCGAACTCTGACTTCCTAATACCGGACTCCTGCTCCCTCCAACCACCAGGTCTGACTGCCCTCATCCCAGTTGTGACAGTATATCCGGCTACTATCTAGCAGCGTGCAAAAATGACAGTAAGGGAGGTCCATGTGGAAAGGACTGTGGAGAGTCTCATAAAGATGCACATATATGGATAGGGATATTAATATGTGTTATGGAAAACTATGATGGGTAATGGGGAGAGAAGATGAGATCTCTCTCTGAAAGGTTCATTGTGTACATGATTTTGTACAGCTTTTTGTAATTCTTCTGCTTTTATTAACTTAATAAAAAGTTAATGCTTTAAATAAATCACTTGCAGATGAGACACAATAAAACAGTTTACAGTATGTTTCTTCTGATTTGCAGAAACAGCTCACTTCATAAACCGCACTATGGATTTTTAAAAAGATTTTATGACTCACTTTCCTCTTGTGATAGAAGATGGCAGTCATGATGTCTGTTATCTAGATCATCTAAAGCAAATAAAGTGAAACAACTGCTCACCATTTTCGGCAGCTATTGCAAGGAGCACTGGTGCTTAGGGCAGGTCGTACATTTTCCAACAGACACTTTTCTATCAGAAAATGCCAATTTGTTGAAACTGAAACATATTGTGGGCCTGAGCCAATTATGACGACATTCTGACGGACACCAGGCGGTTCTGATGGAACCCAAGCTGCCTGGTTTCTGGCTAGCTCCACTGGCGCTGAAGGATGACTCCAGACACCTTCTGTAACGTGAAAAGGACAAAATAGGTGTCACTGCTTAAGACTAGTTCTGAGGAATCTGCTGGCCATGAGCAGCAAAAGAATCCATACTGTTCAAGCTCTTTATTCATGAGCCACAACCTGTATCTGCAGTGTAAAGTCAAGACTTAAGCAGCTGTCATTCATTCTAAAACGAGTTAACCCTTAGCAGACTATGAACTAATGAATTTATACCATGCCTACAGGCAGATGTGCACAGACAGGTGGGGAAGTCATAATGTTAAATGATAATGCAGATGCAGTACATGCATACCTGCCCATTCTCTATGGACATTATGGTAAAAAGCATGAAAACAACAATAGCACATAATACCATCTGAAAGGCCTTTATACGTTTATTAAGCTTCATAGCACACCTATGAAACAGACCTCACAACGGCCATCTGTAATCACAAAGGAAAATTTAATCAGAGAAGGGGAGAAGGTTTTTTATTATTCCCGTTTCAAAGACGGGGGAAACACACAGTCTTTGCTATTCTTACATTTCATAGCAACCCCCAAACAGCTTTAGATGAGCATGCATTTGAATTGGCACAGCCTGCAGCATGTTTACCCATAGCTGAGAATCTCTATCATACAGAATCCCCTGCACATGATTTTGGGGCAACTAAAATCCTATCCAGCCAAAGAGATTTGCACTAACATTTTCTTTCAAATCTTGCACATCCCTCTCCCTAACCTCACTCCAGCTCATAGAATCAGGGCTTTGCGATGACAAAAAAAACAGCCCATCCAGAGTCAACATTTATTTCTCTGTTAGAAGGGGAAAAGCGGTGTTGAAATTTTGAAACTTCTATATACTACACTCCAGTGAAAAATATATGAGATACATCGTCAGAGACAATAAATCAATGTCATGGCAAATTTAACTGATTGGAATACATATGTCTCCCATTATGTCTCAATTTTGAAGACATTTGTGATTAACATAATTTCACACAGGTACAGTTACGCAGTCAGTTTACCCCACGATTTCTTTCTACTTTAAAAACAGTACTTTCTGGTACACTGGCTATATTTTACCCTACAGAATGATCTGGTAGGGGGATAAGACGGACTCAGGAGATAGGGTTGTATTCTCAGCTCTGCTGTGAACTCACCTCATCCACCATGTCTCTCTAATAAGACAAAATTGTATTATCTTTTACTGGACCAACTTCTATTAGTAAGAGAGAGACAAGCTTTTGAGCAGTTCAGGTCACGAACAGAAGTTGGTCCAATAAAAGATATTACCTAACCCACCTTGTCTCTCTAATATCCTTGGCTCAACATGGCTACAGCTACACTGCATAGCTTGCCATATATAATGATTTAATCACAGAGTGCCATGGAGAAGGAGTGTGGTGTAATATATAAGGCACAGGCCTGGGCATTATCAGACCTGGGTTCTGTTCTTACATTGAGCTGCTATATATTAGTGAGCAAGTTACTTCCCCTCTCTGTGCCCCTCCAGCTTTTTGCTGTCTTGTCTATTGACAGTGCGAGCTCTATGGGGCAGGGACTGATTTTACTTTGTGTTTGTACAGCACCTTGCACAGTTGGGTCCTGATTTCAGTCAAGATGCTACTGTAATACATATAATACACATGCACACCGCCTCAGTTTCCCCTTCTGTCAAATGAGAGTCTCATACCATACAAGAATGTGACTTCATTGACGTTTGTTAAGAGCTTATCTGCTCCAATGACAACACTATAGAAATGCCAACCAACAGAAGGCAATATACAAGGGCACTTCCCACCACTGCCACAGAATCTGTAATATCTTAGTATGAGCCACTAAAAAAGAGTCTCTATTTCTATTGTCTAGGTTTGTCAGATGGCAACTGTACGCTATATGGAAAACAATAAATGAGAACTATTCTTGTTTATAATAAATATATTACTAGAACTGTGTGAATAAATTATTTTTTTTTGGTTTGTTGGCAGCTCCAAAAAATAAAAAAAATAAAAGAAATTCAGGTCAACCTGAAATCAATTTTTTTTTATATATATATATTTTCAGCAAACTGAAAAGTTGAAAAAAATATCTTTTCAGGTTCAGTTAAACCTTTTGTTCAACCCAAAATGAGTCAGGTTGTTTAGATGTCAAGTTTTTGTTTTAAGTTTCTATTTTTTTTTTTAATAAAACTGAAGAAATTTTCAAAACAAAAAATCATTTTGTTTCAAAAATGTCAAAATGAACATTTTGATTTTTTTCAGAGTTTTTTTTTTCTGGGGGAAAGGCAGGAGAGAGAGGTATTGACCAAAACAATTTGACAAATTCTAAATGAATTCATGAAATACGTCAATCTACCCAAATCCGCATATTTCTCAGAAAATAAATTCCAGTTGAAAAATTTCGCCCAGTTATGCATATGGCTTGATGAAGTCATTCACCTTCTCTTTGTTACCTCCTAGAAAAATAACTCCCCAAAGAAACAGTGTTTTGCTTGACATTGCAATAGGGTGATTTGCAACAGCTCAACACGGTAAGCTTTCATCCATATTCAGGGTCAAAGTTTTCAAAAATTCTATATAGTAAATCCTCTCTACGTCTTCCTTCATGAGGCCTGTATTTTATGATGGCTGAGTCAGAGCTGCCTTTAGCACTAAACTGAGCCTCCACTGAGAGCTTGTCCCATATGGCTAAACTGGTCGAAGAAAAAATAACCTACAGCTGTTGAAGCAAATAATATCTGATATATCTGTAATCAAGAAAATATCACCGTAACATTATCTCACTCGTGCTTTTAGAGCCACCTGAAACATCAAACTCGAGCAAATTTGCAGTGAGGCATTATGTTGGCATGCAGAACTGTATCTGATGTGCTACGCTAACACTCTGAGGAAGTGGGGGGCAGGGAATGGGGGGAATCAGATCTTCCTCTAGTTGCTGGTATGCATTAAGACTACATAATCACAGCTGAAGGAGTAGTGCCTTTAACTCAAGGTGGAGCTTGCATTTTTGGTGTGTAGATCCCAGGTTCTGTACCTGCTTACAACACATGGTGCAGTCATAGATTCTTTACAAAGTGGCCCATCACTCCCCATTCCCTAGAGGACCTGAACTCCCATTGAACTTATTTATCTGTAGGCAGTGTGCTATGTATTTATGGACTGTACCATTTTTAAAGGAGGGTGAAAGTGTCAATGAACAGCCAGAGAATCTCACCCACATCACTAACTCACTGAACATACAGCCTACTATATAGTGAGGTCAACAGAGAATCACGCAAGCTACCCATCAACCACCAGGAAATACCCCTTTATTTGTTTGTGAAGACTCCTCCTTGCTTCTTGGAAGTCCTATGTCTGCACGAATTGTTCCTTGTATGACGTCATTGTTCATAATCTCATATCTTTCCCACTGGTTTAATATCTGAATACAACCAGTTATTAGCTAAAAGGGACCAAATAACTGTGTTAATTGAGTCAATCTGATTACCCTAAAAGCAGCAAAGAGTCCTGTGGCACCTTATAGACTAACAGACGTATTGGAGCATGAGCTTTCGTGGGTGAATACCCACTTCTTCAGATGCATGTAGTGGAAATTTCCAGCGGCAGGTATAAATATGCAAGCAAGAGTGAGTCAGGCCAGAGATAATGAGGTTAGTTCAATCAGGGAGGATGAGGCCCTCTTCTAGCAGTTGAGGATAAATGGACACAAATCAGATATTAGGAATGGCAATATACAAAAACCTGTAGGAGAACACTTCAACCTCCCTGGACACACAATAGCAGATTTCAAGGTAGCCATCCTGCAACAAAAAAAATGTCAGGACCAGACTTCAAAGAGAAACTGCTGAGCTTCAGTTCATCTGCAAATTTGACACCATCAGCTCAGGATTAAACAAAGATTGTGAATGGCTAGCCAACCACAAAAACAGTTTCTCCTCCCTTGGTGTTCACACCTCAACTGCTAGAAGAGGGCCTCATCCTCCCTGATTGAACTAACCTCGTTATCTCTAGCCTGACTCACTCTTGCTTGCATATTTATACCTGCCGCTGGAAATTTCCACTACATGCATCTGAAGAAGTGGGTATTCACCCACGAAAGCTCATGCTCCAATACGTCTGTTAGTCTGTAAGGTGCCACAGGACTCTTTGCTGCTTTTACAGATCCAGACTAACACGGCTACCCCTCTGACATCTGATTACCCTGTGTTTCAGTTGATGAATATGAGATATTTAAAAAAATTAAAAAGCTATTAGACTATTGAAAATAGTTTTGAACAATAGTATCTAAATACATTATTTCCACATTTAAAGCCTAACTGGTAAGAGCATGAGTGCTGATATAACTGAAGATAATGGTCCAATCCTTCCAATATTATTGTCTAATTAGAGAATTCTGCTTGAGTGGAAATTCATGTAAGTAAGCAACATCTGTATATTGTAAAGAAGGATTAAGAATGCATTAGGTCAGGCCACCAATTCTTACTATTCAGCGAGGCAATTAAAAAGCCAGCTCTATGATCTCCCACCCTGACCTCCCTTGTTGTATTTTCTGCTCTATCAAATGCAAACTGAAATCAGTAAATAACCCCATTTTTCTCCATTTCTTTTTGTTTACTGTAGCTGTGGCAAAGAACCAATAAACTGCTGCCACACAGCACAGTCACTCTGTCTAAATGGGGGAGGGCGAAAGCATGTGTATGTATATGAAAGCTTCTGCCAAATTCCTGTACAATGAGCTCTTTTGTGGCTGTTAAGCCCTGCTGTGCCAGCTTCAATTTAATGTGGCAAAACATGATTATCCCCAGAAACGTATGTGAAATCAGGATTTCTGGCTGTATATAGGAAGATTTATCTGGTACACTCTGCGGGACAAAGGAAGACAAGGACAATGGGGGGAAGTGAACAATGAGGCTCAAAGGTGGTGGGAATTCAACCTGGAATTTGACTAAATAAAACCACTTGTAAAAATTACTGAAAAATAAAAGCAGATTCATGGGGCATAAACCCACAGATTTAACCTGTAAAATCTCATGGCCTTCAGGACCTTCAAGGTATGCAAGTGTGGCACATGGTTCTTTTAAACCATAACACATTAGCCTGCAGTGGCAAGAGGCTCTTTCCATAGGACACAACATAATCATATCATCTTGGGATAGAAGGGGAATTTCAAGTTACACCACCATTCAGCACATAACCAGAAGTTTCATGTGATCTTAGCAGCACAACATGATTTTGTATCTTTTTGTTTAATATCATGTCAATGCACCAGAAGTTAAACACATGCTCAAATGTATTTCTGAATAAAGATGAACTTAAGCACATGCATAAAGTTTAGCATAAGCTAAAGGGCTTCGCTGGTTATCTTGCTTCAGACAGTGAGATCTTTTTGCAAATTTCTTTTCTTGACTCTAAGTTTGTTAAGATAAGGTGACATAGGAAAAATTTCAGCTATTTGTTAAGCATCCTCAATAGCCTTTCATTTCTAGTTGGGCTGAAACTTTCTGTGGCCTGCATAATGGAAATAGTGTTCAAAGCATTCAGTCCCCCCTCCCCCAGAATTATGCTTGTTTGATGGTCCTTTACCTCTGACTCTGCACATCAGTTTATAAAAATGTCTCCTTTTGATTTAGCTTGGGAAAAAAAGGGAAAGTGCTTTAACATTTAAAGCAAAGCTGAACAATGCTGTACTGTTGGGTAATTCCAAAGGCAACATTAAAAGAGGATCAGAGGAAAAAGCAGCATCTGTTACAAAAAAACTACATGGCTCCTCGAACCTTCCCTAAGGCTCTGGGGATTCCGTTACGATATTCTTTCAACTCAAACATTTGCAGCAACATTCTTTGCTGTAACCCAAAAATGGCATTCAATATTGTGGATCAAAAGTTATTACCTTCTCCAACTGGCTGAGGAGAATGTTTGGAGAATCCTGACCTGGGAAATTTTCTTGGGAGTATAGTGTGCAGCTCACAGGGTGCTGAGGAGTCTGATCCACTGATGAGGAAGTTGCTTATTTTCCTGGCAAAACATAATTGCACCCAGGATGTTCTCTCCTGATGCAATACAGGGCTATAAGTGAATACAACATTCAGGAAATGCTACCTGTAAACAAAGAGTAATGTGTAAAACATACTATAGTTTGATCCTGCAACTACTTAAGCACACGTGTGATTTTATTCATGCAAATAGGTCTCACTGAAAATTTTGAAGGATGGGACGCTGGGAAGGCAGGCCTGTGTTGTAGTATTTCTTGTGCTGCTGTTTGTCTTTGTGTTTAATTATTACAGGCTTTTTCTTAAACACACACACACACACACACACACACACACACACACACACACACAGTAGGGAGCCGTTTATGGGGACCACATAATGAGAGATGGGCTCTTCTAATGGTATTTCAGTTCCTGGTTGGTGGAACCTTCACGAGAAGACCAGCTCTCACATTTTGCAGCCCAATAATCCATTACAGACCAAGAAAAACAACACACAAATATATGAAATTGGGACCCAATTGGAATTTTTATCTCACCCATCACCCAAACAAAATATTGTTAGTGTGGATAAATGGAGCCTGACTCATTTCTGCTCCTGCTGTTTCAAAATCAGAAAGAAATGGTGAGGTTTTGCAAAAAATAAAGCCACTCCAGCTTGCCTATTACTTGTTTGAAACTTTTATCCCAATACCTGCCTGACCCAATTCCTGCCTGACCCAATTCCCCTCTTTGCACCAGAACTTTGATGGTTCATATGAAATAGAACCTGGATTCCATTCATTATTGGCTTGTGTCATCGCAAAACGGCTTCCTTGGAACACAAATGTAAATCCCATGCACATTCCCTGGTTCAACAATCACAGTCATTCATCACTGCTAAGGCTCTGTACTTGTCTAGACACCAACTCCCTTGGCTGTGTCCAGGACCCACTTCTCAAGTCTGCGAGACTGATTCAGCTTGCATATTCACATGTGCTCCTCCTTACCGTTCATCCCTCTCTCAGGGATAAGGATTCATTAGCACATCAGCAGGTGGTATCCTTAACATTTCTGCAAAATGGGTCTTTGGATGAGCAGTCCCAATGGACTATTGTCAAATGCCTAAAACTTGTACAGCGGCCTCGATAGTTGGGACCTAGATTAGTCCATAAATTTAAGACCTACAGAGGATGAGGCAGCTATTTACTACAGCACCTAGAGACAATAAGACTAGATTGTACATTAGGCACAGACCTGATCAAGGAGTGGCTGCATTAGCTGCACCACCCCAATTTGTTCTTCACAGACACACCTCTGTCACATTTCCTTCCCTACTTCCGCCTTCCTCAGGGGGTGTGGAGGGCTATACCACAAGCAAAATCTGAAACCTCCAGCAACATCTTAGCTGGCCATATATGAAGCCAACTCTCCACTCACTCCCTTACTCCCTACTTTGGTAAGGGAGTAAGCAGGCACACAGTATCTGCTCACTGCTACATTTTGGGACCCAGGTTCAGGGAATGTTAGAAATGGTTCTTTCTCCCCCTTTCTCATATAGTTCAAGTTATTTAACCTTTGTTTTTTCCTTACCTGAAATGGGCTATGATAAAAGATAAGGGTCAAAATAGTTTTTTTTGACCTTAAAGGAAAAAAAGGAGAGATACCTGGAATCAAACTAGTGCCAGCTTTTCACTTACATGACGATGAGCAGTTTGGAG
Organism: Terrapene triunguis; assembly: GCF_002925995.2. Classification (NCBI taxonomy): domain Eukaryota; kingdom Metazoa; phylum Chordata; order Testudines; family Emydidae; genus Terrapene; species Terrapene triunguis. Next base: position 5,321,701 of record NW_020664582.1, on the reverse strand, counting down.
AAAATATTGCCCCATAATCCCAGAAAATGTCCTCCTAAAATCTTGGAAGTGTACCAGATTATCTATAGTCAGAATTTATTCCATTTGCCTGTGCAGGTGTGTGTTTTAATGCACATATTAAATTTTAAAGAGATTCTCTTAAACTAATCATATCAAGTGGCATTCATGCAACACAAATATTTGCTTTGTTCCTTCAACACACTTCCAATTATGCTGAAAATTTCAGTGAAATAAAATTATAGCAGGTAGAATATTAAAAGGGAGAGGGGGAAAAATTCACAAAGCTGTAAACTTCAAAGGGAATTATATACTTTGATTTTGGATTGCATATTCCAAATACTCACATTTTTCTACACAGATGTCAATTCAGGATGTAGGTAATAAAGCAGGTTCCTTTAAGATTAAAAACCATACATTTAAAATGATCAAATCTAACCATATTCCGAGTGTGACAGAAGTAAGTGGATATATTATTAGTTCTTCCCTGAATCTCATTGAACCATCTCACTGTCTCAGAGCAGGGGTCTGTCAGCCATGCAAGTCCCTGCCAAGAAGGGCAGCATTCGCCATCTGCTGATGAGCCCAATCTAAGTAAAGACAAAACACTGATTTTATTTAACTCTGTTCCAATTATTACAGCCAGATTATTCACGTGCCCAGCAACCTGGGCTGGGGCTAAGGAAGAGATTACACACTCAGTTTGGAATACAGGCAACTTGGAATGGGTTTTATTAAAACGTAAACCATAAGAAACGTGGGATAGTTCACCTAGGTGTCGCACAAATGGAAATATATTTGGCTCTGAAGCACAACACATGGTATCCTTACTGAATGGGGGGAATATTATCATATCATATCATACATGATTTCTCCATGCAAAAAGTAAATCCATGAATATCACAGAGCACAAGGCATTGTAACGTAAGCTTAAAAAATAAATAAAGGAGAAAGATTGGCACAAGCCTCGCAAAGAGAAAATCATAGACATTAGTTATAATTAGGATATCTGCGCTAGTAAAGGATTATTTCCCATAGAGCTTTATTATTAGCAGTTGTATTGAAACAGTACCTAGAGGCCCTCAATGAGATTAAGGCCCCATTCTGCTAGGTACAGTACAAATACACAGCGAGAGACAGTCCTGCCCCTGAGGAGTTGACAATCTAAGGGATGGACTACATGGGGAAATAGTCTAGAATAGCTCTTGCACAGTAATTTTGGATTAAGCTAAGGTACAACAGGATACTTTTAGTGCAGACAAAATGTGTCTAGCTTACTTCACAATAGCTTCTTCATGTAGACAAGCCCTCAATAGCATGACAAAGAATGGGAGGGGAAACAGGCATAGAGAAGTGACTTGCCTGAGATCACACAGCAGGCCAGTGACAGAACTGGGAAGAGAACTCATGTCTCCTGAGTCCCATTCCACAGCCCTGCCCACCAGACGTATGTTCTAGGTCTTGATATTGTGGACTTCCTTCCAGACAGAGCTCCTCTCGGGCACCCATTTACCTTCCCAACTTCAGGATACCACCTGTAAATTGTTGTGCTCCTCCCGTCTGCAATCGCCACTGCGCTCCTCGTTCTAAGTAAAACTGCAGATTGTCTTCACCCTCCAGTATTTTTGCTTGCTGCCCTCTCAGTCCGAGGGTTCATCTACACTGCAATTAAAAACCCGCAGCTGGCCCATGCCAGCTGGCTCGGGCTGTGGGGATGTTTAATTGCTGTATAGACGTTCGGGCTCAGGCTGGTGCCTGGGCTCTAGGACCCTGCCAGCTGGGAGGGTCCCAAAGCTCAGGTGCAGCCCCAGCCCCAGCCTGAATATCTACACTGCAATTACACCCCCCCGCAAGCCTGAGTCAGCTGGCATGGGCCAGCCGCAGGTGTCTCATTGCAGTGTAGACAGACCCACAGTGTCATCCACAAATGTATTTATGCCAAAGTAACAAAGAGAACCCCACACAGCACAGAGATATCCTTATTCATTTTTTTTATTTTATTTTCATTAATTTCATATAGTTAAAACATCTTCTGGAAATTCTAAAGATACATCTACTGTGCAACTGGAGGTGTGATTGCAGCTCAGGTAGGCATACCCATGCTTGCTTTCAACTAGCTATCGCAGCTAAAAGTAGCAGTAAAGATGTGGCAGCAGGTCCGGGGCATGGCTAGGAATGGGAGGTCCCAGGGTTGCAGGCAGGCTTGTACAGCCCATGCTGAAGCCAATGTCACCACATCTCCATTGCTCTTTTTAAGCCAAGCTGCCAAGAGTAAAGCTAGCATTGGCATGCCTATACGAGCTGATTCACACCTCTGAATGCGGTATAGACATAGCCTTCGAGTCTCCTGGGACTGTAGTCCAAGTAGAAGAAAAAATGAACGATTGAAAAGACAGATGCTACACTACTGGTTGATAAGGTCCAGCCTTGCTTCACACATTCCTCACTGTCAGCATGGTTTTCCTCATTTTCAGTCTAAGTTTTCCATTTACATTTCATCCTAATGTTCCTACTGATACTCTTTGTATCCTCAATAGAACATCCATGTTTTCATCCTTCACATATTTACAGACCCCAATCCTGAGTTGGCGATCTATTCTGCTTAGGTCTTTTTGGCCCTGGTTTAGCAAAGTATGTAAGCACCTAAAAATACTAAGTTCTAACAACTTATATATGAAATCAAAATTGTTTAATAATTAAAAAAAAAAAAAAAAAAAAAAAGGTTCCACCATAAATTGGAACTTTGGGTGCTCACTCTTTGTTGTTGAATATGCTCATATCAAATCAGATATTAAACCTATAAGCCTGCTTAAAACCCCAGCCTCAGATAAAATTAAAATAAAAAAAGCTAGAAACTAGGGCAGATTCAACAAGTCATCTAAGCCATGAAAAATCATCTAACTCCTGGGGCTTTGTAGTGATCTCTTAAATAAGGCTTTGTTCAAAAGATGATGAAAATATTAACTACATAGCCATAAATATAGGTGTGTGGCAAAGCTATTGTAGAGGGACCTTTTAATGTGCAACTTTTATAGCCAACAATGGAATTACAATTTTGCTCTGAATAAATCCATAACAGAAAAGGTGAAATGTCTAGACAGATTTAATCCAGGTAAGAGCTATTGTATAAAGGCAAGAGGAATCAGACTTTATTTAATGAGGTTGCAGCTGTAATATGATAAAAGTCAGAGAGGTCGCACATGGATTACGTTTCCCTGGACCCAATCTCTGTGACTTCTAAGGAATCTGCCCATTTTAGTCTCAGTAATATTTAAAGGAACAATGAGACTAAACACTTCTGTGGTGTTTCATTGGTAGATCTCAAAGTGTCTGACAAAGGTGAGTATCGTTATCCTTCTGGGGAAACTGAGGCACAGAGGTTCAATGAATTGCTGAGATCACAGAGAAAGTTAAGTGGCAGAGCTGGGAAATAAATCAGTGTTTGCTGACCCAGAATTCAGTGACTTCCCACATGCCTGTAAACTGCAAAAAAAGATGTGTTCTTAATTTGGGTTAAAATAGCAATGAAGACACAACAAATCTGCTTTTAAATAATGTTAGTAAGCAAGTTAAAGCCTATAGAGGAGCCTGGGGTTGAACTCAAGCTGCTAACCAAGTTAAAAGCAGAGCTGCGGTGTGTTCACTGATATTTTAACCCGAGCTAGCTAACCCAAGTTAAGCTCTCTCCCCCCACACCCCCCAGTGTAGTCATACCACAAGGGGGGGCAGGTAAACTCACTCTTCAGTTTGCAGTCCCCATGCTTCCTCTGCTGTAAACATGTCAGTTAAAAATTATGAGTGGAGCAAAAATCGGAATATCTGTCCAAAGAGAAATTCTGATATTTCAACATTTGTTTTCATCCCAAGGCAGGAGGGAAAAATTGAAATTTTTCATGGAATGAAAAATTCTGAAAAATTTTCAAAAAAAAGTCAAAAACTCTTTCCAAAAACCCTGCCTACCACCCACCATGTCAACACCAGTGCAACCGCCAACAAAAGAAAAACAGAAGGAGAAGCCCCCACAGATGCAGTAAGGATGTGAGTAGAAAGGATAGGAGGTGGGCTCTGCAACTACCAGGGAAGAAACAACACCAGGGCCAGCAATGGTCACATGGAGCACAGCCCTTCTGTGCCGGTTTAAAGGATTAAATGATGGATTACTGTTTGCAAAGTGCTTCAAACAGGATACGCGTATGTAAATACTAAAGACAATTCATAGAAGGTTGAAGGGCGAAATTTCAAGGACAAGTCTCCTCATAAAAATCATACGGGGACTACCAGGAAGCTTTCAGTACCCCACAGCCCCTAATTCAGGGGTAGGCCACCTATGGCACGCGTGCCAAAGGCAGCACGCAAGCTGATTTTCAGTGGCACTCACACTGCCCGGGTCCTGGCCACCAGTCCGGGGGGCTCTGCATTTTAATTTAATTTTAAATGAAGCTTCTTAAACATTTTAAAAACCTTATTTACTTTACATACCACAATAGTTTAATTATATATTATAGACTTATAGAAAGAGACCTTCTAAAAACGTTACAATGTATTACTGGCACACGAAACCTTAAATTAGAGTGAATAAATGAAGACTCGGCACACCACTTCTGAAAGGTTGCTGACCCCTGCCCTAATTGCGTCTCAGAATGTCTGCTTTCCACGCCTTCACTTGTACATGTGACATTAAATAATAGCAGATTCCGAGACATAGCACTGTCTTAAATGCCAAGCATTCTGATTTGTCAACTGCACCTATCTGCATGAGAGATATGGACACACCACACAGTGCACCAACAATTCAAACCCGTTATTTGGGCAATTCTGAAAAGCCCACATGGGTTAGCAGCTACCGCCAAACCTGGCAATTAGGGATTGGCAATGGACTGTTGTACAGGATGGTGTGGCAGTGCGCAGGCAGGGCTGCTAAAGTAATGGACTATTATAATGAGTTATATTTGATCAGAGTATATTTTTTAAAGAATTGTGGAATTCCTTGCCTGAGGAGGTTGTGAAGGCTAGGACCATAACAGGGTTTAAAAGAGAACTGGATAAATTCATGGAGGTTAAGTCCATTAATGGCTATTAGCCAGGATGGGTAAGGAATGGTGTCCCTAGACTCCGTTTGTCAGTCAGAGGGTGGAGATGGATGGCAGGAGAGAGATCACTTGATCATTACCTGTTAGGTTCACTCCCTCTGGGGCACCTGGCATTGGCCACTGTCAGCAGACAGGATACTGGGCTGGAGGGACCTTTGGTCTGACCCAGTACGGCCGTTCTTATGTTCTTATGTAATTATTGGAAATAAATACTTTTGATTGAAAAATGTAATGCAGATGGTGGCTCTTACTTTGCCAGCTGCTGCTTCCCTGTTGAGCATCCAGCCCTTCCCCCGCTTCTTGTATGCCTCTATTTTGAAGGCTTAAGAGGGAGCTATGCCTGGTTTTAGCCCTGTACACCATATCTCCCAATGTCTGATGCACCAACCAAAATTTGTGACATGCAGCTAACATGTAGAATACCGATATTTTGTTGCATGCTGTGATATTGTAAATGTTTTTAAACTATAAAATCTGTTTTCAGGATGTTTGCTGACAGTGTGAATGAAATAAACAGGTCTTTTTGTTTTTGTTTTTTAAGAAAACTGGAAACACAATTTCCACATGAAACAGTAAGTACCCTGCACGTTGGTTCTCACCAGGATTCCAACCCTGGCTTTCCGATCACCAGCACTGACTTCTACCATTTGAAGTGAAGTAATAACTGTATCCTCTGTGTAGACCAGCCACTAAAGGGGAACTTAGCATGAGATTTGTTAGTGGGTCAACGAGACTATTTCATAGACAGCAGAAAAATATTGGAGAGAAGGGATTCTGGGTTCTATTCCTGGTTCTGTGGTTGGAGCAGGGTCTAAGTTGGATCAGTGGTGAGACACAAGATAGCCAAGACCAAGGTAGCACATCCATTCCAGGATGTACTGTGGCTAAGTGAGAAAGACTTGGCTCTGCTATATTAGAGACCCACATTCCCTTTCAGTTCTGCCTGAAGTGGATTTGTGAAGCCTCTCAAGTTAACTTATTTCTAAAAAGGAAGAATTTTACTTCACTGTTTTCTAGGGTAAGGTACAAGATCTTTCGCATTACTAGCAGCTCTGAAATGCACAGAAGTATAGACAGCAATCAGTAGAGAAAAGACCAGAACTCAAGGTCTACTGGTTCCCAGCTCAGCGTACTTTCCCTGAAGCTACAAAGTATATGAAGAGGAGTCAGTCAGTGTTTCTCGCTCTCTCCCTTCCCCACAGTGGTGCAGTGGAACATTTAGACTATTTCAACTGGCGTGTGGAATATTCATCAAAATACAGAATGCTTGAGAGCTGCACAGGGATGAATTTCACCCTAAATTCTCATTTCAAGGAATTATCCTCGCCCGTGGCCAAGTAATGATTCCATTATTGTATCTGAATACAATTCCATTTAATAGCATTTCATAGCATACTGATACATATTCGGAATGGGAAAGGGAAATTTAGTTATACGCAATTCTCCATTCACATTAAAAGGACTGGGTATTTATATACAGTGCGAGGCTGTTGGAATTTGGGCAGTAATGGCTGTCACTGGCACTCGCAAGATGGTGCTATAATCAATGCCAAAAATTCAGCAATTTCATGGTATGTGGTTTTTCTACAGAGGAAGTAGTCTGCCAAACTGTAATTCACTGTTTATTCCCTATGTCACTTCAATTTCTGAGTATAGCTTAGAAGTAGCAAAAAGAAAAATTCAATTAAAAAAACGATAGTCTGCCTCGCTGGACCAATAAAAAAAGGATGATTCCCTTTTACATGTCAACATTTATTAATCTTGATCACTTGAGAAATATAATCATTAGAGTCCCTTTTACTGAAAATGAGCTATTTTCCCCTTACTCCTCAGTACTCCTCATTCTTTTGTATCAGTGGGTGGCAAGTTGTTAACTGAAGAGAAATGAATTAAGGAAAGAAAGAAGTTTTGTTCAATTCCATGCCCCACACCTTGCCCTTCATTTTTTAAAATGTCTAATGATGTCTTTAACAACTAAAAAACTATATTAACAGGATAGTTCATAGATTCAGAGCGTTTACTGCCAGAAAGGACCATTAGATGATCAAGTGTGAACTCCTGTATACCACAGGCCATTAAATTTCACCAAGTATTGCTCTTGGGTTGAGCCCAATAGCATCTTTGACTAAAGCATCTCTTCCAGAAAAACACCCGGTCTTGATTTGAAGACTTTTTTATATTTATTTTGGTCTTCAGAATCAGCAATTACATCTGTTAGTTTTTAACTTTTTTCTTTCCCCCTAGAGTAACGGATCCATAGCAAACACAAGATGAATAGTATGATGGTTTAAACATTTTTTTTTTTAATTCCCTCAATACTGGAGCAAAACGAAAAGCCAAGGCAGCTTTATTCATTTCAACATTAACATATCTGTTTTTTGTGCATCCGCATTCTCCCAGAGGTAATAATGTTGCTTTTTTAAAATCTAATATTGAACCTCTGAGTATCCCTCCTCCACCTTTTCATGGTGACTACAGAAGATTAGTGACAGAATGACATAAAAATCAGCGGCAAGTGTGTAATGCTTCACGCTAACTAGAGCTGAATTAAGCTGAAATAGAAATCTTCAAGTGTTTGGAATCCAATGGAACTGGAAGGAGAGAGTCGGGCATTTTGTACACCCAGTGGTGTGGTTTCAAGGGAATACAAGAATCTGCCTCTTCTGTAAAGTGTACAGGCTCCTTTTTACGACTGAAAGTCTCTCTACCTGGCTAAAGAAAATTCCAGGCATGATATCAGATATCTAGACTGGACTTGATGTGAAGTGTTCATAATGGAATTTTAAAAACCTGAGAATTTTAGGGGTTTTCACGTTAAGGTTTTGTTGTTGCAAAATTGAATCAAATTTGCACACACACTGAGTACAGACACGTGCACACGCAAACCCTGCAAAAGTTCTCGGTTGTCTTCCTCAAAACTGGTCACCAGCTGCCTGTTGAAGATCCCAGGAGGAGAAGAAATGCACCCTGGGTCCAAAAGCCCACCTCAGCTCATCCAGGCGCACCAGGATGTGTAGACTGCAGAATAGAGTGCTGGCTTCTGAGGAGTTCTATAAGGTTTGGGGGACAAAACTTTAGATTTGCGGGCCCAGCCCAGTTCTAAAGCATGCCTGTGTTTGCTCTCAAGGCTCTACAGCCTGGCTAGTCCAACGTAAGACACTGCAGAAATGAAAATCATAATTACTGATTCCAACAGCAGACTTGTCAATCTAATGCAGCCTTGCCAAGTCGCCTCCCTTCCTGAGAAATCTCTCCTACAAACCCACCTGCTCTGCAAACACCATGAGTGACAAACAGCACCTCTGTCTGCACCCTGCATGCACTGTACAGGCTGGTGACTTTAATTTCCAGCCTATGAAGAGAAGTTACTCTGTTTTCTTGGGATCCTTTTACTGTTGTAGAACAACGTGTGTGCCTGTCTAGACTATTTCTGAAGTCACTCAGAAGCAAGGGCAGGGCTGACAAATGCAAGTTTGCTTACTGCTAGACTCAGCCAAAAAATCTGCTCTTGTCTGACAGATGTTTCTATTTAAAGCCACAAGGAACCATATGGATCATTCCTCCCTATCAGTCTCAAGAGCAAACCCAGCAAATCCAAGAGCCAGAAATTTGCCAGGAACAAACAAAAAAGCTAATTAGATCAGTGGACAAAATTTGGATCAAGATTAGAGGGTCTGACATAACAATAGGATTAGCCTATTAACAAGCCATCACAAGGATTGGCATTGTATCATTTTCAAATAAGTTTTCACATTTCAAAAAGCAAGCCCTGGAGAGGGGGTGGGGGGGAAGAAGGAGTGTGTATATATTTTAACATGTGCTCCACTTTGATGCAGAATTCAAAGAACAGAACATTCCATTCTTAGCTATAGAACATCATGTTACCATCATTCTTGAAAGATTTAACAATTGCTCTTGGACTCAATGCCTGTGTATATACTGATAATTGCATGTAAGGACTTGTCTAGGCAGCACAGTCATGTGCACTAGAAGGGTGTGAGCTGTAAAGTGCACCAATGTGTTGTATATTAAGTGGCACATTTAGTCCATGACTACAGGTTCCCTAGGCCACATTGTGTCCTCTCCCTGCAGATGTGCTAGACTTCCGCCATCTTTTGCTGTCAATATCTGTAGAACCAAGCTTGGAAACAAACTCAGGATTCTTCTTCCTTTGGTGGAGGGAGATTAAGTACATTGGTAGTCACTCACCGTCTTCACGTGAGGAAATGAGCTGTTTGGAGGCCTACGATATAAAAACAAGGGGAAATTCTAGGCTCCTGATCCTGCCATCTAATCTGCATGGGAAAAACTCTGCACCTCTTTGTCCCCCATCAGCTTCAATCTAGAATGAATGTTGAACGTATCCTTCATGCACTGAATCCCTGCTGTAAGTGAAAAACTCAACTCACCTTTAACATGGAAGCCATCAACAGAGCTTTGCATAAGCGTAAGTGAAATGTTACTTGCTACCCCCACAGAAGAATTTTTATTTAACAAATCCATATACACATTTTTATTGGATCAACAGAATATATCACTAGCTTCTACTTCCTACGTGATCCATTTCCTTGTGGTCCTCCATCTGTCTCTATCCACCTGTTGTCTCTTTGTCTTATACTTAGATTATAAAGCCCCTTGGGGCAGCGTGAGCAAGCCGCCACCACCACTGGGTGCACTAGAGTGATGGGTCAACACTGCAGGCAGCCTATCTCAGTTTCCTTTCTTAGACTGTTAAAATAAAACTTCACCCAGGCTTTTTTGTTGGGCAAAAATAGTTTTCCCTGGGGACAGGGTTTATTAAATAAACTTCAAAGAAAACTCAGAAACTCAAAACAAAGTTCATCCGTAAGTCCACACGTAACAAAGATTTCTTTTTCTCTTCTCTGGCCTTCCTGCCTGGGATCTTTCTTGTTTTGGCAGGGCACTTCCAGGCCCTACCTGGCCGGCGTCTCAGTCCTAGTACAGGACTTTGGGACTCTCTGATGGAGCCTGCTCACTCCTAGATGTCTCTGATCCCTGAACATTCCCTCCTCTCTCCCTGGCTGCTCTTTATAGGGTAATTGCCTGATTCCTCTCAGGTCTGGCTCACTCTGGCCTTAGGCCTTCCAGCCCGTTGGGCAAGCCACCCTGTCACAGGCAGAAACCGTCTTTTTGTTGTGTATTTGTAAAGGGCCTAGCACAACGGAAGCCTGGTGCATGGACTGTGGTGTTACTGTAATACAAATAATAATAATTATTATTATTATTATTATAATAACACTCCTTACCAGCACGAGGTGTCGAAAGAGATACTTTTAAGCTCCAAGGTATGCTTCTAATCCTGCTGCCATGGCATTGCTTCCTAAGAGCCTGCTAAAACGATCCTGAAGGGAGCCAACAATCTGAGCATATTTGTCATTCTCCGATTCAAGGAGCTTAAGAGAGATTACAGGAGCATTTACAATTTATCAGTGAATAAACTCTAACTCCAAGCAAAGTAATTAAGTGGTGATATGCTATGAAATATAAACATTTCTGGTAGCTTATACTATCAGGAAATACCGACAGGAGAAAAAAATTCTCTAAAGTACAAGGAATTCTCATTTTAAGCACATTCGTATAAAAGCAAAGGGTTGGGTTAGCTTATTAGACCATAGCTGAGTTCAAATCAATTAATTAGCATATATTCCAAGCCCCAATGCTTAGATTTCTGATGGCACAAAACCTTACACCTTTTACACTGATACTATTAACAGATTTCTTGTCTGGAGATCATTTAAAAAACAGCGGCAAAGAACCAGAGGCAGAAGGTGAGGTTTTGCTATTTTCCCCCAGCCTCCCTTTCAAACAGATTGTTAGCTTTGAACAAAGACAGTTAAAGGTTTTATTTATGTTTGTGTCCATGTCATAGAATCATAGAATATCAGGGTTGGAAGGGACCTCAGGAGGTCATCTAGTCCAACCCCCTGCTCAAAGCAGGGCCAATTCTCAACTAAATCATCCCAGCCAGGGCTTTGTCAAGCCTAACCTTAAAAACCTCTAAGGAAGGAGATTCCACCACCTCCCTAGGTAACCCATTCCAGTGCTTCACCACCCTCCTAGTGAAAACGTTTTTCCTAATATCCAACCTAAACCTCTCCCACTGCAATTTGAGACCATTACTCCTTGTTCTGTCATCTGGTACCACTGAGAACAGTCTAGATCCATCCTCTTTGGAACCTCCTTTCAGGTAGTTGAAAGCAGCTCTCAAATCCCCCCCTCATTCTTCTCTTCGGCAGACTAAACAATCCCAGTTCCCTCAGCCTCTCCTCATAAGTCATGTGTTCCAGCCCCCTAATCATTTTTGTTGCCCTCCACTGGACTCTTTCCAATTTTTCCACATCCTTCTTATAGTGTGGGGCCCAAAACTGGACACAGTACTCCAGATGAGGCCTTACCAATGTCGGATAGAGGGGAATGATCACGTCCCTCGACCTGCTGGCAATGCCCCTACTTATACAGCCCAAAATGCCATTAGCCTTCTTGGCAACAAGGGCACACTCTTGACTCATATCCAGCTTCTCGTCCACTGTAACCCCTAGGTCCTTTTCTGCGGAACTGCTGCCTAGCCATTCGGTCCCTAGTCTGTAGCAGTGCATGGGATTCTTCCATCCTAAGTGCAGGACTCTGCACTTGTCCTTGCTGAACCTCATCAGGTTTCTTTTGGCCCAATCCTCTAATTTGTCTAGGTCCCTCTGTATCTGATCCCTACCCTCCAGTGTAGCTACCACTCCTCCCAGTTTAGTGTCATCTGCAAACTTGCTGAGAGTGCAGTCCACACCATCCTCCAGATCATTAATGAAGATATTGAACAAAACTGGCCCCAGGACCGACCCCTGGGGCACTCCGCTTGATACCGGCTGCCAACTAGACATGGAACCATTGATCACTACCCGTTGAGCCCGACAATCTAGCCAGCTTTCTATCCACCTTATAGTCCATTCATCCAGCCCATACTTCTTTAACTTGCTGGCAAGAATACTACAACAATTAAGTGACACACTGAAGTAATGTTTCTCTTATTGTCCAGTCCCACCATATGCAAATGGTTCTGCTTTGCCAATTGAAATTTTTGTTTGATAAAATTAGTTTTTTCCTTTCAATTAAAAATTGAGCTGGACCAACTCAGGAATCTTTTATTGTCCCTTTGAGCTTTGGTGTTCCTGAGAACAGAATCATAGAAATGTAGAGGTAGAAGGGGCTTCCAGAAATCATGCAGACCAGCTGCCCGCGCTGAGGCAGGATCTAGTAAACCTAGACCATCCCAGACAGGTGTTTGTCCAACCAGTTCTTAAAAACCTCCGTGATAAGGATTCCACAACCTGCCTTCGAAACCTGTCCCAGAGCTTAACTGTCCTTACAGTTAGGAAAAACTTTCTAACATCTCACCTACATGTCCCTTGCTGCAGATTAAGCCCATTACTTCTTGTCCTACCTTCAGTGGATATGGACAACAATTGATCACAGTCCTCTTTACAACAGCCTTTAACATATTTGAAGGCTTATCGGGTTTCCCCCTCTCCCTGTCATCTTTTCTCAAAGATTAAACATGCCCAGCTATTTTTTGAAGTTTTCTTCATAAGTCAGGTTTTCTAAATGTTTTATCATTTTTATTCCTTTCCTCTAAGGCTTGGTCTACACTAAACCCCCAAATCGAACTAAGGTACGTAACTTCAGCTACGTGAATAACGTAGCTGAAGTTCGAAGTACCTTAGTTCGAACTTACCTCAGTCCACACGCGGCAGGCAGGCTCCCCCGTCGACTCCGCGGTACTCCTCTCGTCTAGCTGGAGTACCGCAGTCGACGGCGAGCACTTCCTGGTTCGACTTATCGCGTCCAGACAAGACGCGATAAGTCGAACCCAGAACTTCGATTGCCAGCCGCCGAACTAGCGGCTGGGTGTAGACCAGCCCTAAGCTCTCTCCAATTTGTCCGTACCCAGAACTGGACAAAGTACTCCAGCTAAGGCCTCATCAGTTGCCCAGTAGAGCAGAACAATTACCTCCTGTGTTTTACATACAACACTCCTGTTAATACCTCCCAGAATACTAGCTGTTTTTGCAACTGCATCACTTGTCGACTCATATTCAATTTGTGATCCACTAGAACCCCCAGATCCTTTTCAGCCCTATTACCACCCAGCCAGTGAGTCCCCATTTTTTAGTAGTGAATACAACTTTTTCCTCCCGAAGTGAAGTATTTGGCACGTCTGTATTGACTTTCATCATGTTGATATGGAACCCACAAACAAACCAGCTCTGGCTGAAATTTTGCAAAACCTAAACATGCCCAACAAGGTTTTACAAATTCAGAACTCTGTCTCTCCATCCCATTGTCTCATAAATCCTACTAACGACTGATACTCTGAGATAATTGAACAGGACATAAAGATTTCTCCTTTCTTCAATGGCTTTTGCTGTTGTACTTTATCATGGCAACTGCCTAACGTCACTGGAAGTGACCTATAAAAGACATTTTACATTTATCTAGTGACTTTTGTTGCAAAGAAGGCCAAAGAGCTTTTAAAAGTATATATGTGTGTCACTGAAATGCAGCCACCTCTAAAGGGGGAGAGAGAGGAAAGCAGGGGCAGTATGTAATGGGTGCAGGGCAGATTACACCCAGGGTGGGGAAGGATTTTACCAAGACAAAAGAAAAAGCTTCAGTCCTAGGGAATATGCCATAGGGACTTTAAGACCAAATATCAAATCGGGTCATGCTAATGTATACATGCAGTGAGTGAGTTGTCTCTCTTAGCATATGTACTGTTTTGCAAATATGGGCCTTGGAGTTCTATGCTAATTATTGTATTTAGCTATATAACAATATCAGAATGTCAAAAGATCGAAAACTATGATTCCAGAGCACCTAGGCCACTATGCCAGCCTGCATCCTTGCACTCTATTTATGTACAGCATTAGCTATTTTTACATGAAACATTCCATATAATCATGCCTGTAATGAACAGTAATGGAATGACAGTGATACTCAAAACAAAGGTAACCTAAGATCTGTAATACTAAAAAAAAGTCTGAGAGGTCAAACTAACTTGGTTACGTACAACCAGCATAAACAGGCCTTTTCGTTTCTCTGATCCCTTCTGAATGTATTGTTGGGAAGACAGTTACAAGCCTCTCCAAACCAAAGCAGTTCTGATGCTGTGGCTGTTTGTATACATGTCATCCAAACACCGATAAGCATTCAGCTTGATTTGAGACATTAGAAACATTTGATCCGTGTTAAATAAAAATTATTGTAATTACCTAATACATAAACACCACATGCCTTTTTACAATCATCATTACTTGTTTGTGCAAAAAACTGCTTCAAATGCTTCTTCTGAAAACGGTCTGAATCTGGTTATTCTAGCTGCTGTGTATGTACCCAGAACGGTTTGATTTCCCCCAACGACATGTTTCCAATCCTAGTTAGGCAAAGCACCTCACTTGTTTTAATTCTGAGCTAGTGCATACCAGTCTGTTTCAATCTCAATTAGCCAGTAGGAAATTTATTTAGAAATCTGACAGGAACTATTTGGGGGATTAATGATCACTGATTTATGAATATTGAGTAGCATTTCAATAATCCAAGCAGAGTAATCACTTGTAGCTGAAGCCAGCTCTCCCAGCCATTATAGTCTCTAGCAATCACTCAAAGGCAGTTAAATGATTCTGATTTATGACCTTAACCTACAGGGCCCAGTACATTTGCTCTATCAGTGTGTAAATTCTAAAAACGCAATTTCCTGCACCTCTAGAGAGCCAATTTAAGTCAACATTATGCATGAGCTGAGCATGCTTGAATTCTCAGATCTCTTATTTCACTCATTAAATTTGCACTGAACATCTTGCAATTAAAATTTCATATAGATTTCTTCTTATGATTGACATTTGGCCTTGGCAAAATGAGTTTAAATTTTGTTTCTCTGAAGATTTAGAAGTGGATAGATTGATCTAGACATTGTTTTTTGCAAGATGATGATGATGGAGCACTAATGTTTTGATTAGCATTTTGAAAGCCTATCTTTTTGTTGAAAGACTGCCTATAAGTAATAAGAGAAAGCAATTCAGTAGCCATAGCCACGTCTCTAGTTAGTATTACAGAGTCAAAAGCACTGCCACACAAAGTATACATGTGATCCTCCTCTCTCTCCCCCCCCCCCCCACCATTCCTGCTTTTTAGGCCAATGTGTTTAACTGGGGTGGAACAAATTGTGTCTTCCAGTACAAACCAACACGTGCTCACTTGCCGTGAGTAACCAGGAATTTTATTATGTGTTTTTGAAAGTAAAACCAAGACAGCTAAAATGGAGGAGGAAGTAATAAAACGTTTTCAAGCGTTGGTTTGCAGTGCTGGATATTTAAGGACAATACCTTATGATATAAGGTAATCATTTGAACAAACAAAGAGCATATAGATTGAATGGAACAGTGGATTTGCCATGCTAAATCAGATCATCAGTTCATTATTTCTGGTATCCTGCCCTCAGTGCAATAGGTTGAGCGGAAGATGAATTACCTCCTGTAATGCACCTAACTTATCAGTTGTTATTGTTTGCACCCAGAATATGTTCAGTGCTTTCCAAATGCTAAAGAAAGACAGTCCGCACTGAAAACTCCTAATGTAAGGACTGATGGACCAGAGAACTGAGATTAAAGGAAAAGGAACAAAAATAATTTGTGCACAAATCAACTCAGTTCACTATAAGCAGCATAGCAGGAGTGAGTCATTAAGTACTTAAATACGGACAAGGAAGGTGCTGTGCAGAATAGCTCAAGGAATGGCAAAGTTGTTTACTTTGTATAAATACAGCACTGATCTCAACTGGGATTTCTGGGTACTACTGGAATGCCAATAATTAACTGCCACAAGCAGGTAGTGAGAGAGTGGTTGTGTGGTGGAGGGGTTATTTTGCAATTGATAGGTTGGATTTCTGCCAAAACGATGCAAAGCTAGAGGAAGAGTGCTTTGAGCAGATGACTTAGAGTGTGTTGCTACACCAAGAAAATTTGAATGCGCTTTATTTATTGGCTCAGCACCAGTAGAGGTAGCTGTAGCGTACAGAAGGCAAACATGTTTTTACCACTGGGTTGCCTAAGCTGATGGCATAATGCTTGCACTCGGCCTATGCTACAGATTCTACTGTCACATTAGAATACATTGGTGCTCGTGGCCCCAATTCAGCAAAGCACCTGCGTAACTTTAAGTGAATGAGTAATCTGATCCCTAGCTCATAAATCACATAAGCATGTGTGTAAGCTCCATTTACTTCAATGGAACGTAAACGTGTGCTTATATACTTTGCTGACTAGGGATGGGACTACTCACATGTTTAAAAGTGAGAAGGTGCTGAAGTGCTTTGCTGAACTAGGACCCAAGAGAATACTTAGTAAAAATGCATGTACTATACTTCTCTGGTACAACATACACTTTCTTGCTAGTGGGGCGGGAAGTACACATTTCGAGGGAAGCCCAAAAGAAGGTCCAAGGGATCTACATTGAACAAAACCCTAAGAATCCCTCAATGCCAACTGGTAAAGGATATTACAAGAATATCCTGATCCTAGTATGTACATTCCAGTTCCCCCAAGTATGTCATGTAAGATCTTAAATGAAAGCCAGGCTCATGCTGATCATTAATATTGATGTGAAATGTACATACCCAGATACTATATAAAAAAGTAACGGATGGATAATGAAAATATGTTCCTAAAGTGTGACTCAAAGCAGGGTTGACAAACAGTTTTCTGGCTGACAAAGGATATATATTTACCTGTCTATCTGGGTCCACGTGTAAATTAAGCATTGTAGGCCAAGACAAGGGAGGCTCCATTTACATACAAAGTCAACAAGGGGATGGGAAGTCAATAAGAAGACAAGACAAGGGAGACTGAACCACAGTGGGTTGTCCTGCCTTTGGAGGCAAAAATGAACTTTGGGGAATATAAAGAAAAGGGGAAAAGACATCCCGTTATCCTCTACCTAGGAAGTAAATGGACAGCATGTTTACGTTCGTGAAAAATGAGACCCCAACCAGCCTTGGTCGGAAACACTTCAAAAAGGTTTTGGGTAAAATAACACTGCTTTAGACAGCAGATTACACTATAAATTTAGTCTCTAGGAAGCATGTATTGATTTTGTTTTATATATAACCCTTCTGTATCCATTTTCCTTACTCACGATCTCTTAAATCTTGATCTTTGTCAATAAACTTACAATTGTTTTCACTATAAACGTATCTCAGTGCAGTGGTATTGTACAACAAGCTGATCCTGGGCTGAATCATTCAAGATGGTGTGTGCACTGTTCCTTTGGTGACAATGTAGAACCAATGTGAATGAAATTGTTTTTAGTTATCCTGTA